>NC_058131.1:434127776-434328413 GCF_016433145.1 Gracilinanus agilis
ATTTAGATCTCCCACTAGTATGGTTTTACTATCTATTTCCTTCTTGAGCTCTGCCAGTTTCTCCTTTATGAATTTGGGTGCTATGCCACTTGGTGCATACATATTGAGCAGTGTTATTTCCTCATTGTTTATACTGCCTTTAATCAGGATGTAATGACCTTCCCTGTCTTTTTTAATCATATCTATTTTTAATTTTGCTTTGTCAGAAATCATAATAGCCACTCCTGCCTTCTTTTTCTCATTTGACGCCCAAAAGATTTTGCTCAAACCCTGAACCTTAAACTTGTGTATGTCCACCCGCCTCATATGTGTTTCTTGTAGACAACATATGGTGGGATTTTGGTTTCTAATCCACTCTGCTATTTGCTTCCGTTTTATGAGGGAGTTCATCCCATTCACATTCAGAGTTATAATCATCAGTTGTGCATTTGCTGACATTTTTGTATCCTCCCCTATTCCTACTCCCTTTTCTAATACTTTTTCACCCCTTTATAGCATGGAAATGCCTCGATTCCACGTACCTTCCACGCTGTGCCCTGTTGTGGGGTTCCTCCATTTGTCTGGACTTGTTTTTATGTCCCCTTGAGGAGTTTTGTGTGTTTCGGTCAGGAGAGGTTAAGAGCTACTTCTTACTCTGCTGCCATCTTAACCCGGAACCCTAATTTCCCACAAAGATGACTTTTTGCCAGCTATGGTTTGTATCACTGCTTCCAGGGTCCCAGCAACCTGACCAAGATCCCAAGCCCTCAGAAGTGGCCAGCCAAACATATCTCAAAATTTAATCAATAGTCATGAAGACAACACATTCTTTGAGACAAGTGTTAATCTCACAGAAGTATGTTTCTCTTCCAGACAGTCAGAAACCTTGGGAAGCTGTGGAAAACTCTGGCCAAAGTTCAAAGCAGCCCCAGTCTCAATTGGTAAATGTGAGACCTATGATATACAACATATACAACATACAATATGATTTACTAAAATTTTACTTTAAACCTTCAATAGGTTAGTTAGGTATGAGTTATGGACAAACATTTTGACAATTCAGACAAGTAACATGACACACTAACCTATATCTGTGATTTTCTAGATAGGACAGCAACTGGTCAGTTGTTATTTTCTTGCCCTCAAATCTCCTTTATGGTAAAATCTACTTTGTGTTCCTTGGAAGATTGTTGGTCTGGAAAACTCAGTCTTGATCTGATTTATCATCTGGCCCATCTGGATCACCAGATTATTTGGTTTTTTAAAAATCCTTACCTTCCATTTTAGAGTTAATACTGTGTATTGGTTTCAAGGCAGAAGAGTGGTATGGGCTAGGCAAGTGGGGTTAAATGATTTGCCCAGTGTCTCACAGTTAGAAAATGTACTCATTCAAATTTGGATTCAGGACTTCTCATCTCTAGGCCTGATTCTCAATCCATTGAGCTGCTTAGCTGCTCCCTTCTTTGTCATTTATTTATTTACGTTATTATTGTTATTTTTTTTAAACCCTTACCTTCCATCTTGGAGTCAATACTGTGGGGGTCAAGTGACTTGCTCAGGGTCACACAGCTGGGAACTGTCTGAAGCCAGATTTGAACCTAGGACCTCCAGTCTCTAGGCCTGGCTCTCAATACACTGAGCTACCCATGTGCACCCTGTTCCCTCCTTTTTTAAACCCTTACCTTCCATCTTCAAATCAATAGGGGTAGGCACAGTAATTGTTTCAAAAATTATCTGAGGGTTTATTGATTTGGTACTGCTGCCAGTCAAACAATCAGAAAAAGGGGGAAAAATCACATTTTACTGTAGTTAGAGCGCAGGCATCATTGTATACAAAAGCTAGTGATCCCAGAACATCAGTTTCATCAGCCTTATTAAAGCAGCCTGATGGTGCCAATGACATTTCAGAGAACAAATACGGAATTTACAGACCAAAGAATACCAGTTGTTTGTCAAGTTTTCTAAAAGCAGAAGGCTGATTACAGCTATTAGGCTTGATTTTTCAGTACTAGATATTTAAAAGGTGCTCATGTTAAGTAAAGAGTTGTAAGAAAGTTTATCATTAGAGTTCATAATGACCTGGGAAAGAAGAGATCTAGAGTCAAAAGATAAACCCTTGATCAACAATCAATTTCCAGGATCATGAATAAATTGAAGAGCTAGTGAAGGAGGCCGAGGAAGGAAAGAAAAAAAGAACTGATAGAATGTAATGTAATTCTAAACAACTTTTAAAGGAAATTTTTCAATAAAAAGGAGATAAAGATATGGAATGAAAAGGGGATGGTCCCAAAAGAGTAGAGAAAAGCTTTTTTCATTAAGGAATTGGTATTATTTATAGACTTCCTTAGGAAGAGGTTTGTTGGAAAAGAGAACAAAGATACTTAAAAAGATAGTTGACTGCTGACCCTGAATGAGGTAAGTAGGAATGAGATCCACAGTACAATTAGATGGATTAGTTTTAAATGGGTTAGTGAGCCACAAAGGTAATTCTTGAATGGATGAAAGGAGAGATAATAATTATGCTAGTGTATGATGAATTAAGAAGGGAAGGAGTTTATATTAAATGACTTCAGTTGTCTCAGGGAAAAGGTAGGCTAGAACAGGTGAGTCAAACTCAAATAGATATGGGGACCACTAAACCACCATAAGGATTGCTGTGGGCCACCATTTATCTTAGAAAACAACCTATTAATATTATTTGTGCTTTATTTTATTTTTGCTTATTTTGTTAAATATTCCCAATTATATTTGCATCTGGTTTGGGCCACCTGAGAGTGCTGTGACCCATGAGCCACATAGTTGACACTGTAGGTTGTCTTCTACTTTTGGAAAGCTTACATTTTTAGAGTTTTTTTCCTTTGAATTTATAGCCTGAGTTTTGTTATTTTTTAAAATGATGAAGGCTGACATTATGAGGGAAATTAATATTTTAATTAAAGCCATGTTGATGCCACGCGCCTGGCTAAGATCTATTCAAAATGCCCGCCAGTCCATACCTCCTATTCCCTTTAGCTGCTTCCTATCAAAGCGCCCACTCAGGTAGCAAAGAGGAAGTTCAAAGTGACTTCCCAATATTTAAAGACGTCCTCTACCTTGAAGACGTCATCCAAAACAGGAAACCCGTTGGACCACGGGAAATGTAGTTCCAAGGTCCCCCACATGTCCACAGGAAGTTTGTCAAACACTACATATCTTAAGGCTCAATACTTCAAATAGAACCCATTAATTTTAAATAACACAGTTTATAATTTCTACCCCTTGCTCCAGGTTCTTTCCTAGGAGCCCCAACAGAAAAAGACTGATCCCTCCTCCACATAATGACCTTTCAAGTATTTGAAGATAGCTATCATGTTCCCCCTGAGTGTTTTCCAGGTGTAAAGATTAAAATTAATCTTGGAGGTTGTATATTGAATTATAATTTTTAGTAAAAGTGTGAGAGAGAAAACAAAAGCAGTCTAATTAAAAGTCTCCAAGCTGTGCTGTGGCTCTTTAATTCCAAGTTTCCAGTTGCTGAGATCCAAATCCTGTGGGACCAGTGGGCTGCAAGCTTGTCAGAGATGGTTTAACCAGATAGATGGCATCCCTAACTGTGCCAGCTTCTTTAACTCCCAGAAGAGCAAGATGGAGAGAGAGAAAGAGAAAAATATATATCACCAGGTCACCCTAACTAACATAGTCTCCCCACTACATAGCTCTTGGTTCCCAGTTCAAGCAGCCAGTGGGGGTGAAGCAAGCCATATGGCCAGGCCAGATGAGAGAGAGACTGCTGAAGAGATAGAGGAGAGCTCCTGCCCCAGAAGAAAGAAAAAAATGGAGAGACCTTCATATTTTTGCTGAGTTTTAAATCTAGTCGAATCCCTCCTATTCAGTCCCTAACTGAACAGGTTTTAGTTCATTCCTTGTCTTAGCAGACAACCTCCTGGAATTTCTTCTGGTCAGGCAGAATCCAGTGGTTATCATGGGGCACTCAATTGTGTCCTACCTTAATATCCATGTGCAGGTAAGGGGCTATATTTTTATGTTAATTTAACACACAAGTTGGGTATCACTAGTTCTTTCAAAGGAATTCCTTGCCCCACTAACCTTCTTAACCATTCCTTAAGTATGAATTTTCATCCCTGAGTAACAAAAAAAATTGGGTAGTAGAGCCTCCCCTTTTTTGAAGGTCTTTAAGAAAAGGCTTGTTGTCCATTTGTTGGGCATATTATAATGTAATTTTTTAAATATGGTTTGGAGTAGTTTACCATTGAGGCCTCTTTCAACTTTCAGATTCCGTGATTCTTTTATGCTAGGGAAATAGGTTGTGAAACATTTAGGTGACAACTCTTTTTGGCTAAGAATTACGTGAGTAAATCCAGACTTGTGACTTTGTACTGGGAAAATTGGGTGGGGATCAAGGGACTAAAAGCCATAAAAAAATTAGAGTATGTTCATAAGAGTAAGACATGTAGAAAAATAAGAGGCTGTGTTTGGGTGACTGAAATTTTAAGTACTGGATCTTGGTGGTAGTGCAGTTTTGAGTTGTGATGCCATGGTATAGTTGAAGTGGAATAGAGAAAGTTTGTTGGATTTGAGAAGGCTGAGGAATTTAGAGGTCAGTTTGACAAATGGGCTATTAACATGAATACTGAGGTTCCTGAAGATAAGGAAAGAAGAGGAAAATATTAAGCAGCTGAACTTCAAAAACTTGGGAAAATAACTGGCTTAGAAGTGAATAGATGGCAAGGATAAGAAGACTGGTACAAGTGTAATGAATGGCTCTTCAAAGAGAAAGGTCATTGAAGGAAAGGAGGAAGCATCAGTTGAGAAACAGATATTGTACTTCACCAATAAAGAATGTATTATGGTTGAATAATAGAGAAGAAAATGAAGATGGATATCTTTCCCTCTTCCAGTCTCTAAATTTCAGCAATGCTAAGACTGAAACTTTTGAGTATGGAAAAAGCGAAAAAAAGTTTACAGGATACAGCCCTCATACAGCTAGGGCTGGGCAAATGACCTTTTTAAGGTCAAATGTCTAAGAAAGGCTAGATGAGGGCAAAAATATCTTCAATGGCCCTGGGTAGGATGAGAACTGTGACCTAACACAATTGACATAGAAAAATAAAGTAAATTTAAATGGAAACAAATAACACCTTTGAATTGCTTTATAATAATATATTTTCAACTTGATTTCTGTATGTCTAGTTAACTAAACTTAAAAATATATATTCTATCAGACTTTATTAATGCTGATTTTATGATTTATTTTTCTTTTAATTTCAGAAAACACTTTTTACACTTGGCTTGAAGGTAATTTAAGATTTTTTTTCAAAGCAAAATAAAATGTTGGTTTCTCATAATCAATATCATAAAAAAATAAAGTATTATCTGTCAACAATTTCACCTAAGAAACTTATGCTTTTCAATTATCAAAAAATTTTAGGTCTTTGTGTAGAAAAAAGAGCTTTCTACAGACTTATATCTGGCCTACATGCAAGCATTAATATTCACCTAAGTGCAAGATTTCTTTTAAAAGGTATGTGACTTTTGGTAATAAAACAAATTCCATTCTTTCATTTTCAGTATCTTTCTAAATTTAGTAATTAGAATGTTTGCATATTTGTTGCTGAGGGAATATCATGGTGCCAGAAACATTCCCTTCTGCTGTTTTTTGCTTTACATATTTGTGTACCAGCTTGACTATAGTTTCTTTATTTATGGATATGTTTGATCTACATTTCAAAGTCTTTCCCTTCAGAAACAAAATACAGTATTATAAACTAAGCAATTATTATAGTAAATTGATCCAGGACTATAATTTCATTGGCCTATTTACTAAGATTAGTATGATAAACATGTAATTTAAAAATTTATACATTGTTTAGTTTTATTTTTGTGAATATGTTATCAACAAATCTAATCTGGCCCTGCAGGCCTATTTTGTGAGTCTTTAAATACTTTTCTTTTCAAAGCCAAGATATTAAAACCAAGTCATGCAGAAGTGGCTGTGTGGTGTGGTGTATGTAGTTCATTACACCAGTGAGATATAGAGTTCATATTCCCTTCCCTCAATAATGAAATCAAGGCTGTTCTTTTAGGGATCTTTTCTCCATTTTATTATTAGGAAATTGTGAGAGAAAGTATAGCTCAGGAAAGTATAATCTGTAATTGTCCCCTCAGCTGCCTTACCACCCATTCTAAAATCTTTTACAATTTAGCATTTGACTACCACGCAATTGAAACTTTTCTCTCAAGGGTTTCAGATGCTACTTCAATTATTAATCCAATGGCCTTTTTTTCAATCCTTCTACTTCTTGACTATTGGGTAATATGGACCATCCTATCTTCCTTGTTTATTCTTTCTTTAAGTGTTCTTGATACTGTTTTCCTCTTATTTTTCATCTAGCCCATATGACCATTCCTGTTTGGTCTTCCCCACGAGATCATTGTCCTCTTCTCTAAGTGTATCTTCTAGAATGATTTTTTAATCTCATCTGCTTTTTTTTGGTACTCTATAAGGATAATATACACCACTCACATGGTCCCTCTTATACATATGGTGATCAATGGATTATTCAGAGGATCCAAACAGACTTTTATTTGAAAACATTTCAATGTCCTTAGGTAAAGCAGGTCCTTCGGTAGTCAAAAGCAATTCTGGAAGATAAAAACAAAAGCCACTGACAAATTTAAAATGAATTCAGCAATGAGGTTTTATGGGATCTAAGATAACTCTCCACCAAAGTCCTGAAAATTATTTTTACATTCTTCTTGTCCAAAAGATTTACCCTGGGTCCTAGATCAATCTCCTCAGGGCAAAGTTAACTCTATTCCAAGTATGCATTTTGATTTCCTTGCTCACTAATACTATGGGAGTGTGAGAGAGTAACTCACACTTGTCCAGTTCCACCAGTATAATGACCCATAATAGTAAGACTCCAAAACACATACATGCATGTGTATTTGTGTATATGTACATGTATATCCGTGTATACATGTACTTACTGTTATATATGATACTATATTACTTATTCTATAGTGTAGTATTATATGTAGCATGTTAATTGTCTAAGAAAATTGTCTAGTTTGCTAAGAGGTTAAGTAACACATATCTCTCCTTTGAATTACAGTTCCATATTTCCAGTTGCCTCCTGAGACATTCCCTAGAAATCTGTACAAAACCTTGACCTTAGCATATGTACAAGAGAATGATCTTTCCTTCTGAACTGGCCCCTCTATGTCTGTTATTAACGTTATTAACCTCCTAATTACTTAGGTTGAAGTCATTTTTCATCCTTTCCTTTCCATTACCCCCCTTTCCCTATAGCTAGTAAATTGATAAATATTTTCAATTCTACCTCCACAACGTCATTTATCTCTCTCTTTTTCAGTATATTCACATGGCTGCCACCTTGGTTTGGAATCTCATCTTCTCTCATATAGACTATGATAATAAGTAGATAATTGGTTTCTGTGACTCTAGCTTCTCCTTCCTCTAATCACATATCATGCATTCACATAGTAATTGTCAAAATAACTCACCAGTTTCATTGGTTTTCCATTACTTAATATAAAATAGCTGACATTTGAAGCCCTAAACAACGTTTTCAACCTTTTGACATTTATTTCTTATTGCTTCATTTGATAAACTTTCCATCCTCAATGAATTCATCATCACCTTTCAGAATGTTTTTCTTGTGTTTGCTTTAGCAGCACATATACAGAAAGTTTTATAAATGGTCAAAGGATATGAACAAGCATTTTTCAAAAGAATTTTAAAATTTCTTTCCCTTTTCCTTCTTCTCCTCCTCCTTCTTTTTCCCCTTTTCCTTCCCCTTGCCCTTCCCTCTACCGTTCCTCCTTCCTTCTACCCATTTCTTTTCCTTTTCCCTCCTTCCTTTTTCTTTCCTTTTTCCAGACCTAGATAAATCTTATAATTTTCTAAAATACATTCTGGATATGTCCTTTGACGACACTTCATACTTTCTTTATTATATATATGTATACATATATGTATGTATATATATGTAAAATCTTATCCATTGACATATTTTTCCTCTTCCCCCATTCTTCAGTAAGTTCCATGAGGGCAGTGATTATATTTTTATCTTTGTGTCCTGAATGCTTAACATAGTGCTTTGTATTTAGTGGGCATTTAATATATCAAAAATTGAATTGAAATAGTACTTATGATTTTATATAAATGGCTTTTATGTTATGTGATATAATTTATATATGTATAACATGTAGTGTAGAAGAAAGATAAATTATTTCTGAACCTAGTTTAAATTTTTTTTTCCCCTTAGAGACCTGGTTGGAAAAGAAATGGGGACACAATATTACTGAATTTCGTCAGAGGTTTGATACAATTTTGACAGAAGGAGAAGGTCCAAGAAGACTTAAGAATTTATACTTTCTCTACTTGATTGAATTAAGGGCTTTATCTAAAGTACTACCTTTCTTTGAGCGCCCAAATTTTCAGCTCTTCACAGGAAATAAAATACAAGACACAGAGAATAAAAAATTTCTTCTTGAAACACTTCATGAAATCAAGTAATTACATATTATCACTAACAGATTAATAGTCTGGTGGCAATATTTGGCTAAATTTATAAATTTTCATTAATTAGAGATTTATTATTTGAGGAAATGTTAAGAAAATAAGTTGTTTGTATAATGTCTCTTAGTGTTACAATTTAGATTTGGTTAAAATATCTAGTATCTTAATGAAAATGTTTCCATTTGCCAAAGACTTGGTTGAGATGTAGTAGATTTCTTTATATAGTTTGTTTTGTTAAACAGATTGGACTAGATAAGGACTTTGATATAGGGCCATATTTTTAAAATACAGTATTCAGGGAGCTTTGATATTTGGACATTAGTATTTGTTCTTTGTCTTTTACAGTATACTAGATTTCCTCCCCCCCTCATATTTTATTAAAATATTATTCACTAAATGAAATAGACTAGCAAAAGAAAATTAAACTTTTCACAATAAATGCGAATAAAGCAAATCCTCTTTCCCCTTTTCTAAAATTTCAGGGCTTTTCCTTTGCACTTTGATGAGAATTCATTTTTCGCTGGAAATACAAAAGAAGCCAATAAATTAAAGGTAATTATTTTTAAGTGTAGCCTATATAAATTCTTGAGGATCCTAGTTCAGAGAGTACTCTTGAGGCTTAGTGAGGTAACTTTTTTTAATGCTATCAAATCAAACCCCCATTCTGGTGTGCTCTGCAGTGCCAGTAGCTTTGGTTCCATTTAACTATTTCATCAATATAACAACCATTGCATTTAGCCAATTACTTTCAGTTGGCTTTTAAAAAAACCTTTATCTTTTATCATAGAGTGATACTAAGTATTGATTCCAAGGTAGAAAAGTATAAGGGCTAAGTAATTGGGGTCACACAACTAAGAAGTGTCTGAAGCTAGATTTGAACTCAGGATCTCCCATTTCTAGGCCTGATTCTCTATCCACAGAACCATTTAGCTATCCCTTCAATTGACTTTTACACTATCATGTTTGTCAGAGATATCAAAGACATGACCTGCAACTCTCTAAAGTGAGACCCAAACTAATTTAAAATATAAGTGGGAAATATTTAAGAAAATAAATAAAAAATACAATAAGACAAAGATAATGTTAATTTGTGGTTTTCTAAGTCAATATACACCCATAGGAATCCTTATATAGAGTTTAATCATTCTTGTTTCTGTTTGAATGTGATACCACTTAATTCTCCAGGGAAAGTGAGCACTAACTTAAAGAATTTTCTGTATAGCATTAGTCCCACCAAGTTGCTTTCCAAATATCAAATGGCTGATGGGATAGACAAGTCCAAATCTCTGTTACTGCTGGACTATATTAAACAGACCTCTTAAGGCCTTTGTTCCTCACTGTCTAGATTCTAATATATGCTCTTGTGCACTCTCTTCTTAAAATTTTTTTTTTATAATTCTTACCTTTTGTCTTAGTAGTAATTCTAAGACAGAAGAGTGGCAAGGGGTTAAGTGACTTCTCACGGTTACACAGCTAGGAAGTGTCTGAGGTCAGATTTGAACCAAAGTCCCTTTGACTCTAGGCCTGATGCTCTATCTACTGAGCAACCTAGCTGCTTCTTTAATAATGTACTTTTAGCTCCTGAATTTCTGGTGGCTTTCTCCCCTGACCTTTTGAAGTCTATAAAATCTTGTGAATTGGATAAAATCCTATCTCCTTTGCCTAAAAGCAGGAAAGAATGAACACAACAAAAAAAGGAGTAACAGCACAGCCATGCACTTCCAGTTTCTTGGTAGCTCTGGGGGAAAGGGCCTCAGGCACTTCCCCCATACCTCCACTTGTAGGCTCCTAGCACTTTATCCTCTTTGCTTGAACATCAACCAGACCAGAAAAATATTAAGATTAAGAGATTCACTTTAACAAGTCATTACTATCTTGTAACATAGTTTCATTGTTCAGATTTTCATTGCATACTCCTATTAGCTGGAAAAATTACCACATTCTACCTAATTATGATGTAAAATAAATTTCAATACACTTTGCTACTTCAAAGGATTTATTATTCACACTAATCATATACCTATATATGGTGGTTCTCCTAAAAAAACAAAATCTCAAAATGGAACTCAACTTAAAATCAAGATTTATATTTAAACAATATATTTAAATACCTAAATATGATTGCATTTAACTTTGAATCTTCTATATCCTGACTACCAACTTAAATGGATTATGTTTAATTGAATTTAATCAGGTTTAATCTTTGCTGCTTCTACATTTTTATATGCCCTTGCAAGTCTCATGATCTTTGATTCATAGAATTGTCAAGCTGGAAGGGACTTTAGTGGTAATCTCCTCTAGTCCTTTGGCTTAGGTCAGTGATGGCAAAACTATGACATGCATGCAGACACACATTGCCATTTTTGATGACACGTGGCCACATGTGGCCGCATACAAAGAAGTATGGGGCCACATGCCAATGATGAAACATTTGCTGTAGTGTAGTGTAGTCACTCTGTGCTCTATAGAGGACAATTCTACCTATTTTTCTTTATTAAATATAGTTACATATTACAACTATACATTTTTGTTATTTAAGCTATAAATATTGTGAAATTATGGTTTTGTCCTTGAAGTGACACACCATCCGAATTATGCTCGGTTTTTTGGCGAATTTTGACACACTAAGATCAAAAGGTTGCCCATCACTGGCTTAGATCCCTTGTCAAACAACTTTTTCAGTATTGTATTCAGGTGACTACACAAAATTGATAAACTAGAGCAGTGATGGGGAACCTTTCAGAAGAGTCGATGATGGCTTCAGGAACTTGTGGAGTTGGGGAGGGGAGCAGCCTGGCCCCACAGCCCTCTGGCTTTCTAGAGATGAACTCTGTGCTGGGGCCATGGCAGGCATGCCCACAGAAAGGGTTCTGAGTTCTTTCTCTGGCACACATCCATAGGTTTGCCACCACAACAGAGCTAGAGAGTATTTAGAAGATTACAAACAGAACGAAGAGCTTCAAGTTTATATCCTGTAAGAATTTTTTGAAGAACTAGAGATATTTAGCCTGAAAAAGAATTAGAGTGAGCCATAGGGGATACATGATAACTGTCCAAGTACTTAAATGACTCATATAAAAGATGGATTTGATTTACTCTGTTTGTTTGTAGTAGTCAAACTAGGAGCCATTGTTCCTAGTGTTTTAGATAAGAGTTGCAAAGGTTGCATTTGAAAAAGGTATATTTAGACTTCAAAGTAGGGGGAAATAAGGCTTACTTAGGTTTCGAATAAAGAAAAATTTCCAACAGACCAATCCCAAAGTGGAATGGACTGATTTGCTTTTAGGTTGGAGGTTTTCTACAAAGACTGGCAAATCATTGGATAACGTAATTGATATTTTTATTTAGTTCTTAGAGCTCATGGTACACAGCTCTCAGTGATTTTGAGATTTTATGTTATATGCTCAGAGAATTCAGACCTCTTTTCCCCTCACCTTCCATTCCCGTTCTTTCTCCTACTTCTTTCTAATTGTCTTTTGAGTGGATGGGGGTAACTGAAACTATGACTTGAGATTTTAAAAAATTGATGCCTGAACAAAAATCCTAAAACAGCTATTTTTCTCATGTATTACACCACCACCACCACCACCCATACACATGCACCCATAGTCTTCTACCTTTTTACATATAGGACTATGTTATATTCTTTCTTCTCCAGAAAAAAGATTGTTCACTGCAGTTAATTTGAATTCAGATGCCTTTTTGTGTTATTTTCATTTGCATTTTTGTAGTTTCACAAGTATTTCTCTTCTAGACCAGTGAAATGAAGGTCATAAAGGATAAAGATTATGGCAGTAAGACAAAAGTGAGGCTCTTGCAGGTATAACTGAATCATTTGACACCTCTTGAAAGGATCTGAGACTTAGAGTGCTGCTCATTTGTATTGAAAGGGCCTGGAAAGCTGCCAAGTAGCCAAACTCATTCTAATTCTTACCTCAGGGTCTCATCAGAACCTTTTCCTTAGCCAGTCATATATATTATAGACCAAGTAGAGAACATTGGAGCTTTGAAAAAAAACACGGTAGAAACTGAATTCTAGAGCTATTTGGTGATTATTGGTCACTAGTTTAGTTATGCCCTAGCTTGCAAAGATGTTGCTTTCTGGTTCTCAGACATCTGGGCATTTATTTTTAAGATTTCTTAAGATGAAATGTCCAGATTCTTTTTTGATCATGGCACTTAGATAGTCCAGTAATTCTTACATTTTTTCTCCTCTTTATATCTTTTTGAGATCAGTTATTTTTGCTTTGAGATACCTTATGGTTTCTTTCTTTTTTTTTTTAGCCTTTTTAGCCTTTTGGCTTTATTTTAATAGTTCTTATTGCCTCATGGAATCATTGATCCATTCAGAATTTTAGGGAATTTGTTGCATTTGTGGAAGGTTTAGTATCTTTTGTGCCAAGTTAATTCTCTTTCTAGTTCTTTCATAATTCATTTTTTTGTTTTTGCTTTTTTTCTCAATCATTCTGATTCCATTCATAAAAACATTTAAAATTTTTGCTTTATCTCCTCCATGAACTATAGTTGAGTTTTTGCCCAACATGTATTTTTCTTTGATATAATGCTTGTAGCTCTTCTTCATTTGTGTTCTGAGCATCACTGCCAGGGATTCTTTTTTGGTTGTCCGTTCTTGCAGCCTAATTCCTGACTTTGAACTTGATGTTAGCACTGGACTCTATGGCACTTTTGGAGGGAAGATCTTTGGTGGTCTTGTTGCTATTTTCTTGGGATACTAAATATTGTATTATTCTAGAATCTTAGGGGTAGGTGGAGACCTTCAAGTTTCATTGCTTCCAAATTGAACATATCTAGGGCAAAGTCTGATTGCTGCCACCCTGATTTGAGCTCTTAAGTTCATGACCTGGGTTTGGGTCTAAAAAAGACTAGAATGCTACTGGACCCCACCCCATCAGACAACTGGAAAGCTCTCTTGACTCAGAGCAGCAGAATTGTAGGCTTTTTTTTTTTTTTTTTGTCCAGGATTCTGAATCCAGGTTATTACTCTAAAGCCTGGGCTAGATGTCAGAAGTGAGACATTCCTATGTACCTGAGGTCTGAACCATACCAGTGCTGCTGCTGGCTTCTAAGCTTCCTCATTCTATCTCTACACTGTCCAGGGTCTCCTCATCCAGGAATACCACTACTTCTCACTTCACCCTGCATCTGTGATGTGGGACTTAAAAGTTTCAACAAAGTTGCCATCTGGCACCTGTCCCTATTGCACTGTGTTACCTAGAGGTGCCCTGAGTGTGTCTAAAACCTTCTCGTGCTCTATGGGCTGACCGTGTCCAAAAAACTCCTTTCTTATCTTATGCTGAATTGAGCTGCACAAAGCAATTTCTGACTTTTTATGGATTTTCTTATCAGGAAGTCAATCTGGTTTTTCTAGATTTTTTTTTTTTAAACCCTTACCTTCCGTCTTGGAGTCAATACTTTGTATTGGCTCCAAGGCAGAAGAGTGGTAAGGGTAGGCAATGGGGGTCAAGTGACTTGCCCAGGGTCACACAGCTGGGAAGTGTCTGAGGCCAGATTTGAACCTAGGACCTCCCATCTCTAGGCCTGGCTCTCAATCCACTGAGCTACCCCCATTTTCTAGATTTTCTAAGGAGTTTATGGAAGGGAGCTCAGCTCCATTACTCCACCATCTGGCTCCATCCTCTATTGATACTATTTTTTATGACTAGTCCTTCTCACTATCATTCTTTCTATCTTGCTATAATTCTCTGGGATATTTTCCTCCAGCTCTTCTATTTCAAAAACATTAAATGTATTATTAGAAACAATAGCATGCAAACAATAGTAACAAATAAGCTTGCTTACTAAATGTTTGCATTCTAAATCATTTTAATGTATAATGTATGATAATGAGGCTATGTCTAAAAGACCCACTTCAATTATTGCCTCTGCCTCCTACTAGACTATGGGATTCTGGGTGAGTCGCTTAATGCCATAATGCCTCAATTCGCTGGCATAGGAAACTGAATAAGGAAACTACCTTTTCCAATGTTTGTCTGTATCTTCACTGCAACTTAGGGCAATATCTAGAATATTCTGTTACTGGTAATGTTTTGAAAATCTGTAAGAATTATAGATAGGCATTAGGTCTAACTGAGAAGTTTAAAACGAGCACTCCCCCCCCACCCAAATTTGCTTACAAGTGATATAATTGTGTGTGTGTGTGTGTGTGTGTGTGTGTGTGTGTATGTATGTGTGTATATATATATATATATATAGAGAGAGAGAGAGAGAGAGAGTGAGAGAGAGAAAGAGAGTGAGAGAGAGAAAGAGAGAGAGAGAGAGAGAGAATTATATAATAGGAAATAGATATAATAGTATAATTGAATGGGGGAAATAGTAATATTAGCACCTCAGGTTATATATAGAATTTAAAAAGTTGTATTCAGAAATATTAAACAAGATTAATCACAGAAATATCCATAGTAACTTATCATCTACATTTCCTACAAATTTTTAAAAGTCAAGTATCACTAATAGGAATTATGTTAGTAATCAATATTATGCATTTAATATTTACTTTTAAATGAAACTTAAAATCCACTTATACCCCCTTAAATTAGAGTTGAGGAAAAAATGTTCATAAGTCACAAGCCTGGATGAGTGGAATGATAATAATATCCTCAACAAGAATGTGGAAGTTAGGAAGAGAAGAAGGTTTGAGGACAGGAGGAAGATAATGAATTCATTTTTGGATATGTTGGATACATTTGGCAACTAAGATTAATAAGTAGACAGCAGTATCAGTGCATAGGAACCATATCATATATGATTTTTTTGTATACCATGGCACTCTGGGCAATGACAAGCACACCATAAGCACTTTATAAACATATTGGGTGATTTACAAGGGATTAAACTATAGTAATTTAATCACTTAACTATTTTTAGGAGGAGTTCAGGCAACATTTTAGGAACATTTCAAGAATCATGGATTGTGTTGGTTGTTTAAAATGTCGCCTTTGGGGAAAACTTCAGGTAAGTGAAAAGAATGAAGTCACATTTTTCTGGTTTGTGGTTGTTGAGCAATTGATAATTTTCTCATTTTTGTTAATAGATTCAGGGATTGGGAACAGCTCTGAAGATTCTGTTTTCTGAAAATTTGATAGCAAATATACCAGAAAGTGGACCTTCTTATGGATTTCACCTAAGAAGACAGGAAATAGTGGCATTGTTTAATGCTTTTGGAAGGTTAGTTTTGATGTACAAAAATAAATTCTTAGGGTCACATATCTAGTGCCATATCTAGAATGTCTGGTAAAACAGGATTGGAGAATTCTTTTGTAATGAAATGAGCCTCTTATAAATGAAAACTTCTTTATTATCGAATTCTTAATACTGATTTTTTTTATAATAAATTTGAACCAAAAGGGGTTTTAGAGATCACCAAATCGAATTCACTCTCTTTTATAGTTCTTGAGAAAATTGAGAGGTTGAGTGATATAAGTGGTAATTTGCAGAGGCAAAATTTTAATCCAGGTCTTTTGACTACAAATCCACAGCTTTATCCATTGTATCACTTTATTCTCTTCTTTGCTTTTTGGTTAGACATGTTGATTTTTATTGATTAGCCCTCAGTCATTTTCTTTCAGCTTATATGCATGCTAATAATGGTTTAAAGGTTGGTTCTTATTATATTGCTGTGATACCCATTTCTTTATCCCTGGGGTGATACATGATGATTATTCTTCAGTTATACTTCAGTTCAAAGAAATGCTGTTCCTTGAAATCATTCCTTAGACCAAACATTTGGATTTTTATCCTTTTTTTCCTTCAAAATAATAAAATAGCCTTAAAAATTTATCTTAGCATTCCAAAGAACATATATCATGGAATCCAAATATAGTATAGAAGTCATGTCTCTCACTTTTATCTACTTGAAGGAAGAGATGTAAAGAAAGGTCAAGTTTGCAAAATTGTCATTAATATTCTTATTCATGCTAAAAATTATTCATTTTATAGTTACATTAAATTCAATTCTTTTAAAAATTTTTGTCCAAGTCAATTTTTTTTTTTTTTGAGAGGAAGGTAGGTGGTGCAATGGATAGAGCTCTGGAACTGAAGTCAGAAAGAACTGAGCTTAAATTTGGCCTCACACATTTACTAACCCTGGGCAGGTCACTTAATGTCTATTTACCTTAGTTTCCCCAACTATAAAATGGAGATGATAATAATAGCACCTACCTCTTAGGGCTGTTGTAAAGATCAAAACACTTAGCATACTGCTTGGGACATAGTAAATATCATATAAATGCTATCATTATCATTTCAGGTAATATTTCTTTCCATCTACCCTTTCCATTCATTCCTCCATTCTACCATTGTCAAAGCAAGAAAAACAAAACCCATTATATACATGTACAGTCAAGCAAATAAATTCTCATATTGGCCATGTCCAAAACCAAAGGAAACATAAGCCTAAAATTGTCGATCAATAAACAAGTCAGTAAATGAACATTTATTAAATAACTTTTGTGTACTAGGAACTCTGCTCATCTGTACTCCAAGTCTATCACCTCTCTAACAGGAGGTGAGTTACATGTTTCAACATGAGTCCTCTGGAATCCTACTTTGTTATTGCATTGACCATAGTTCCTAAGTTTTTCAAAGTTGTTTGCCTGTACAGTATTATTGTTATTATTTATTCTTGTGATTCTGCTCACATCACTTTGCATTAGTTCATACAAGTCTCCTTAAATTTCTCTGAAACTGTACCTTATATCATTTCTTACAATGCAACTATTCTTGTATTAATACATAATTATACCATACAGACTATGTAATACAAACATATAATAACAATAATTACATTAATATACAATAATTTTGTCAACCATTTCCAATAGATAATTTCCAATTCTTGGCAGCCATAAAAAGAGCTGTTAAATTTTTCTGCATATGGGTCCTTTTCCTTTTCTTTGATGTCTGAGGAGCATAGTGTTATCATTGGGTCAAAGGATATGTGGTTTAATTGCTCTTTTAGACATAGTTCCATATTGCTTTCCAGAAAGGTAAGGTTAGTTCAGTTCACCAACCAAACCATTTCTTTACCCATAGGATCTTTAGCATGTGCCATTTAATTTTTTCTTATCTTTCTCAAACTGGTAAGTATGAAGTAGTACTACAGAATTGTTTTAAATAACATTTCTCTTTTTGTGATTTAAATAATTTTCATACAGCTATTGGATTTCTTCTGCTATTTTATCGTTAAATGGGAATGGCTCTCACTCTTAAAATTTTGCATCATTTTTATAACTTAGAAATGATTTTTTTTACCAGTGAAATTTGCTACAAAGGCTCTTCCACCCTCTTCCAATGTACCTGCTTCTCTTCTAATTTTAGCTACATTGGTAATTTTGTGGAAAAACTTTTAAATTCTATGTAATCACAGTTCATTTTATTTTCTGTTATCTTCTATCTCATTTGGTCAGGAACTTTTCACAATATATAAATTGGACAAATAATTTCTTCCATGTTCCTCTAATTTGTCATCCTTTAGGTCTAGCTATATCCATTTGGAGTTTTTCTTGGTATATCATGTGAGAAAAGGTCTATAGCTAGTTTCTGTCAGACTTGTTTTCTAGTTTTCCAAGAAGTTTTTGTTAAATAGTAAGTTCCACATGAGATCTTTGAGTGTGCCTGTTGCTTCCTTGCTTCTGTATAATCCGTTCCAGTGATCAATCACTTATAATTATTACCAAATTGGTTTTTTTTTAAACCCTTACCTTCTGTCTTGGAATCAATATTGTGTATTGGTGCCAAGGCAGAAAAATGGTAAGGGCTAGGCAATGGGGGTTAAGTGACTTACCCAGGGTCATATAGCTAGAAAGTGTCTGAGGCCAGATTTGAACCCCAGACCTCCCTCCCATTTCTAGGCCTGACTCGAAATCCAGAGTCACCTAGCTTCACCCCCCCCCCCCCAAATTGTTTTGATGATTATGACTTGTTAGAATAATTTGAATTCTAGCAGTGGTAGGCCCTCATCTTTCCCACTTTTTCCTCCTTAATTCCTTTGTTCCCTTGTTCTTCCAGATGACTGTTGTTTTTTTCCCCTAGCAGTATAAAGTAGCCCATTGGTAATTTAATTAAGTATGGCACTGAATAAATCAATCAATTTAGGTAGTGCTATCATTTCTATTATATTGGCTCAGGTTGTCTGTGAGCAATTAGTATTTCCTAATTATTTTGGTCATGATTTGTATAAAGAATATTTTGCAGTTGTGTTCACATGGTTCCTGAGTGTCTTGTTATGTATTTTATACCATCTACAGTCATTAAAAATGGAATTTCCAGGTCTACATCCCCAATCATGTCCTCATCAACCCAAGTGTCCAAGCAGTTGTTTTTCTTCTGTGTTTCTGCTCCTGTAGTTCTTCCTCTGAATGTGGGTAGTGTTCCTTTCCATAAATCCCTTAGAATTGTCTTGGGTCATTGCATTGCTGCTAGTACAGACATCCAATACACTCGATTTTACCACAGTATATCAGTCTCTGTGTACAGTGTTCTTCTGGCTCTGCTCCTTTCACTCTGCATCAATTCCTGGAGGTCTTTCCAGTTCACATGGAATTCCTCCAGTTTATTATTCCTTTGAGCACAATAGTATTCCATCACCAACATATACCACAATTTGTTCAGCCATTCCCCAATTGAAGGGCATACCCTTGCTTTCCAGTTTTTTGCCACCACAAAGAGCACAGCTATAAATATTTTTGTGCAAGTCTGTTTATCTATGATCTCTTTGGGGTACAATCCCAGCAATGTTATGGCTGGATCAAAGGGCAAAGGGCAGGCATTCTTTTATCGCTCTTTGGGCATAGCTCCAAATTGCTATCCAGAATGGTTGAATCAGTTCACAACTCCACCAGCAGTGCATTAATGTCCCAATTTTGCCACATCCCCTCCAACATTCATTATTCTCCCTTGCTATCATTTTAGCCATTCTGCTAGGTGTGAGGTGGTACCTCAGAGTTGTTTTGATTTGCATTTCTTTAATTATTAGAGATTTAGAACAGTTTCTCATGTGCTTATTGATACTTTTTATTTCTTTATCTGAAAATTGCCTATTTATTAATTATTAATTAATTAATTAATTAATTTATTAATTGGGGAATGGCTTGATTTTTTATACAATTGATTTAGCTCCTTGTATATTTGAGTGATTAGACCTCTGTCAGAATTTTTTGTTATAAAGATTTTTTTCCCAGTTTGTTGTTTCCTTTCTGATTTTGGTTGCATTGTTTTTCTTTGTACAAAAACTTTTTAATTTAATATAATCAAAATTATTTATTTTACATTTTGTAATTTTCTCTAACTCTTGTCTGGTTTTAAAATCTTTCCTTTCTGGGGCAGCTGGGTAGCTCAGTGAATTGAGAGCCAGACCTAGAGACGGGAGGTCCTAGGTTCAAATCTGGCCTCAGACACTTCCCAGCTGTGTGACCCTGGGCAAATCACTTGACCCCCATTGCCTACCCTTACCACTCTTTCACCTATAAGTCAATACGCAGAAGTTAAGGATTTAAAATTTAAAAAAAAAAATCTTTCCTTTCCCAGAGATCTGACAAGTATACTATTTCTGTGTTCACCTAATTTACTTACAGTTTCCTTCTTTATATTTAAGTCTTTCACCCATTCTGAATTTATCTTGGTGTGTGGTGTGAGATGTTGATCTAAACGTAATCTCTTCCATATTGTTTTCTAATTTTCCCAGCAGTTTTTGTCAAATAGTGGATTTTTGTCCCAAAAGTTGGGCTCTTTGGGTTTATCATACACTGTCTTGCTGACATCACCTATCCCAAGTCTATTCCACTGATCCTCCCTTCTATCTCTTAGCCAGTACCATATTGTTTTGATGACCACTGCTTTATAGTATAACTTAATATCTGGTACTGCTAAGTGTTATGATGGTAATTTGGGGAAAGGTGTTTGGGATAAGGGAATTGAAAGGAGGATGTTGGAGACTTGGTAAGTGGATAAACTAGGCTACAGGTAGGCTGGGATTAAAGGAGATTCAGGGTATAATAGGACTGAAGTCAGGAGTTTAACACAGAAGGGGAACAGAGATCTTTTTGGGAGAAGGGAAGTTAACCTAAAAACAGACTAACACAGCAGGCTTACAGACTGGGACTTAGACTCAAACACAAGCTGAGGGAAATAGACTAGACTGAAATTAACAAACAGGCTTTAGTTAATTTCACAGGAAGGGACCTATTTTGAAGTAACACCTTCCTTCAAAATGGATGCCCCAGCTACCCTCTGAGCCCAGAGTATGTTGTCTCTTTCCCTCTTCTCCCCTCTTGATAACTAACAGACAAATTACACTAAATAGGACTATTGAAACACAAAGGGTTTAATTGTTTGAAGAATGTTTGTTAGGAAGGTGGGTTAAAGGAAAGCCCTATCAGTTATCTGAGGAACCTCAGGTGGGGGAAGGGAAGTAAAGATGGAATCTGAGTAAGGACCTGCCTTACTCAGTTTTACAAAATGCTATCTAAAGGGAATAAATGATGATTTGATTAAATTATAAATAATGCTGTCAATTAGATAACTCTTCACAGATTTAGCTCCTCTCTAATTTCTCTCCTTATAAACTCCACAGCCACTAAGGTAAGGGAGGGAAGGCAGGGTGGTATTAGGAAAGGAAGATATAAAGGATTTATCTAAAATAATAATTTCTTAAGTAAATATATCAATGCTAGGCTAAATTTCAATATTGAAGCTAGAAAATCTAAGAGCTCGCTCATTGACTTCCTCCCTCCACGGAAGATCCAGTCAACTCCCTCTCTCCTCAAGATTCTAAAAGCCCAACTGCTTTTGGAACTCAGCCAAAGCTAGAAAAAACTATCCCCCAATTCTGTATACTACAAAAAAAAAAAAAAAAAGTTGGGCTCTTTGGGTTTATCATACACTGTCTTGCTGACATCACCTATCCCAAGTCTATTCCACTGATCCTCCCTTCTAGCTCTTAGTCAGTACCATATTGTTTTGATGACCACTGCTTTATAGTATAGCTTAATATCTGGTACTGCTAAGCCACCTTCCTTCACGGTTTTTTTTTTTTCATTATTTCCCTTGATATTCTTGATCTTTTGTTCTTCCAAATAAACTTTGTTATAGTTTTTTCTAATGTAGTAAAAAAAGGTTTTTGATAGTTTGATAGATATGGCACTAAATAAGTAAATTAATCTGGGTAGAATGGTCATTTTTATTATGTTAGCTCATCCTACCCATGAGCACTCAATGTTTTTCCAATTGTTTAGATCCTAGTTTTACTTTTTTGGAAAGTGTTTTGTAGTTATGTTCCTGTAATTCCTATATTTGTTTTGGTAGATAGATTCCTAAGTATTTTATATTATCTAGGGTAATTTTAAATGGTGTTTCTCTTTCTACCTCTTGCTGCTGTGATGTGTTGGAAATATATAGGAATACTGATGATTTATGTGCATTTATTTTGTATCCTGCAACTTTGCTAAAGTTGTTGATTATTTCTACTAGCTTTTTAGTTGATTCTCTAGGATTTTTTAAGTAGGCCATTATATCATCTGCAAAGAGTGATCACTTAATCTCCTCATTGCCTATTTTAATACCTTCAATTTCTTTTTCTTCTCTAATTGCTACTGCTAGTGTTTCTAGTACAATGTTAAATAATAGAGGCAATAGTGGACATCCTTGTTTCACACCTGATCTTATTGGAAAGGCTTCTAATTTATCCCCATTGCATATGATGCTTGTTGATGGTTTAAGATATATACTGTTTATTATTTTTAGGAAAGAACCTTCTATTCCTATACTTTCTAGTGTTTTCAGTAGGAATGGGGATTGTATTTTGTCAAAGGCTTTTTCAGCATCTATTGAGATAATCATGTGGTTTTTGTTGGTTTGCTTGTTGATATGGTCAATTATGTGGATGGTTTTCCTAATGTTGAACCATCCTTGCATTCCTGGTATAAATCCCATCTGATCATGATGAATAACCCTCTTGATCACTCGCTGGAGTCTTTTTGCTAGTATTCTATTTAAGATTTTTGCATCTATATTCATTAAGGAGATTGATCTGTAATTTTCTTTCTCTGTTTTTGATCTACCTGGCTTTGGAATCAGTACCATATTTGTGTCATAAAAGGAGTTTGGTAAGACTTCTTCTTTTCTTATTATATTAAATAATTTGTATAGTATTGAGATTAATTGTTCTTTGAATGTTTGATAGAATTCACTTGTGAATCCATTAGGCCCTGGCGATTTTTTCTTAGGAAGTTCTTTAATGGCCTGTTCAATTTCTTTTTCTAATATTGGATTATTTAACTATTCTATTTCTTCTGCTGTTAATCTAGGCAATTTATATTTTTGCAAATATTCATCCATATCACCTAGATTACTAAATTTATTGCTATATAATTGGGCAAAATAGTTTTTAATGATTGCCTTAACTTCCTCTTCATTAGAGATGAGGTCTTCTTTTTCATCTTTGATACTATTAATTTGGTTTTCTTCTTTCCTTTTTTTAATTAGATTAAGCAGTACTTTGTCTATTTTATCTGTTTTTTCAAAATACCAGCTTCTACTCTTATTTATCAATTCAATAGTTCTTTTACTTTCGATTTTATTAATTTCTCCTTTGATTTTTAGTATTTCTAATTTAGTTTTCATCTGAGGATTTTTAATTTGTTCATTTTCTAGTTTTTTAAGTTTCATGCCCAAATCATTAACTTCTGCCCTCCCTAATTTGTTAATATATCCACTCAGTGATATCAATTTTCCCCTTAGGACTGCTTTGGCTGTATCCCATAAGTTTGGGTAAGATGTCTCATCATTGTCATTGTCTTCAATGAAATTATTAATTGTTTCTGTGATTTGTTCTTTCACTAAATTATTTTGGAGAATCATATTATTTAATTTCCAATTAGTTTTTGGTTTGCCTCTCCATGTATTCTTACTAATAACTATTTTTATTGCATTATGATCTGAGAAGGTTACATTTATTATTTCTGCTTTTTTGCATTTGTTTGCCATGTTTCTATGCCCTATTACATGGTCTATCATTGTGAATGTTCCATGTGCTGCTGAAAAGGTGTATTCCTTTTTGTCTCTATTTTTCTCCAAATATCTATTAACTCGAATTTTCTTAGGGTTTCATTTACCTCTCTTATCTCTTTCTTATTTATTTTTTGGTTTGACTTATCTAGATCTGATAGGGGAAGGTTCAGGTCCCCCACTGGTATGGTTTTGCTATCTATTTCATCCTTGAGCTCCACTAGCTTCTCCTTTAGAAATTTGGAAGCTATTTCGTTTGGTGCATACATATTGAGTACTGATATTTCTTCATTGTTTATACTGCTTTTTATTAGGATGTAGTAACCTTCCCTATCTCTTTTAACCTTATCTATTTTTACTTTGGCTCTGTCAGAAATCATGATAGCCACCCCTGCCTTCTTTTTCTCATTTGAAGCCCAAAAGATTTTGCTCCATCCTCTCATTTTCATTCTATGTCTGTCTGTCTGTCTGATGTGTGTTTCTTGTAAACAACATATGATTGGGTTTTGGTTTCTGATCCATTCTGCTATTTGCTTCCGTTTTATGGGTGAGTTCATCCCGTTCACATTCAGAGTTATAATTATCAACTCTGCATTCCCAGACATTTTGATTCTCTCTGCTAGTCCTGTCCTTTCTTCTTTCACTGTTTCCTACTATACCAGTGTTTTGTTTTTAATCAGTTCCTATAATCCTCTCCCTTGTTGTACTTCCCTTTCTCCCCCCTCCCTTCTTATTCCCCTCTTATTGTTCTTTAAAGCTATGCGGTGCTCTCCCCCACCCCCAAGCCCTCTCTCTCCCTAGTATTGCTTCCCTCCCTACCAGTCCCTTTGTTACCCTTCTACTTCTCTACAGGGCCTGAATCAATTTTCTGCCCCTATGGATTTGATTGTTCTACTCTAAGTTGATTTCAATGCACTTAAGTATTGAATATTCCCTTTCTCTAATCTCTTTACCCTTACAGTGTATTGTTATTTTTCCCTATTGATCCCATGTGCTTCTTTATGGAATATAAATTTATTCCTTTTTGTTTGCTTTCCTTTTTTTCTCATTGTTATCTTCTTCCCCCACAGTTTCGTATATATTTATACATACATACATACATACATACATATGTATGTTTATATATCTCTTGACATTTCGTCCTATACAGTTTGTCCCTGTTCCTTCTATGTAAACTTCTAGTTATCCTGTTGGTAATAATAATTTTAAATATTTGCCAATACCTTCTTTTCTTCTTGGGATATAAATTGATTGAACTTGTTGTGTCCCTTAAAGAAAAGAATTTTTTTTTCTCCTCCCCCCATTCTCTTAATTACCTTATGTTGATTCTCTTGAGTTCTGGGTTTGGGCAGCAAACTCTCTGTTTAAGTCCGTTTTTTTCTTGATGAATGTTTGGAAGTCCTCAATTTTATTGAATGACCATACTTTCCCCTGCAATAATATAGTTAGTCTTGCTGGATAGTTGATTCTTGGTTGTAGACCCAGTTCTCTTGCTTTCCTGAATATTGTTTTCCATGCCTTCTGGTCCTTCAATGTAGATGCAGCCAGATCCTGTGTTATCCTAACTGTGATTCCCTGATATCTGAATGACTTCTTTTTGGCAGCTTGTAATATTTTTTCTTGGTCTGGTAGTTTTTGAATTTGGCTATAATATTCCTGGAAGTTGTCAGTTGTGGATTAAATGTAGGATGTAGACCTGAAAAGACCACACCCATGTAACTATCAATAATGTGTAAATAAGTTTTGACTGACCACACATAATAAAACCAGTGGAAATGCGAATTGGCTACTGTGGAGGGGGCCCGGGGGTAGAGGGGGTGAAGGGGAAAGTAAAAACATGAGTTATGTAACCATGGAAAATTTTTCTAAAAATAAAAAATTATTTAAAAATGGAATTTCCTTTTCTATATCTTCCTATTAGATTTTAGTTTCCCTTTAGGCTTGATCACGTCAGGTACAGCTCAAATTCTAGCCTCTGGCTTGGGTGAAACTTTCAGTCTCACTGTGGGCTTGATCTTGTCAGATACACAGCAGATTGCCCTGCCCTGGGGCTCTACCTTGAGTTTTTGGTAAGAAGACTAGGGGGCCAGCTGTGGGTCCACCAACTACCCCAAACTGGGGTTTATGTCCTGGCCACAAGACCCAGACTGGGACCCATGGCTTTGCTCACAGCTGCTGCAGCACAGACTGTCCTGGACTGGAATTCCAGACTTCACTGCAAGTTTGCTTGGAATTTAAAGGGGTGTGTGTTAGCTTGGACTTCTTTTTGCCCAGGCAGGGTCTACTCAGGCTTTGGATGTTCAGAACCTGGCACAGCAGAAGTGGAATGAAGGTGCATGGCTTGCTCTTGGCTTGCTCTTCACTCCTTACTGCCTCTTGCTGTCTGTGCTCCCCTCTCACTCTAGTGCCCCAGATGTTCTCTGCCTATCTTTTAGGTTTTTCTCTTCTTGAAAGATGTTTCACTCTGTCTCCTTGTTGGTTCTTTCACTCCTGTAATTCGTTTTGTGGTGTAATTTTAAAATTGATTTTATGGTGGTTTTGAGCTTTCTTCCTTTTACTCTGCCGTCTTGGCTCTGGAACCCTTCCTATTAGATTTTGTTGGTAATATACAAAAATTTTGATGATTTGCTTGGGTTTGTCAATCTTTGCTGAAGTTGTCAATCATTTTATTTAGTTTTTTAGCTGACTCTAGATATCATATATTAAAAAAATTGATCAATTTGTTTCCTCTTTGCCTATGTTATTCCTTCAGTTTCTTGTTCTTGACTTATTAGCATAAGAAATGCTGGTAACTGAAACACATATAGTGGATGGAAATCTTGATTTTTTATCTTATTGGAAAGGACTCTATCTTATCTGTATTATAGATAATGCTGGTTCATAGTTTTAGATATTATCATTTTAAGAAAAGTTTCATTTATTCCTTTGTTTTATGGTGTTTTTAATAGGAATGAGAGTTCTATCTTGTCAAATACTTTTCCTGAAATTTTTTGATATAGGCATAGATTTTTCTTGTTTTTGTTATTAATTTGGTCAGTTATGTTTATAGTGTTTCTATAAACATATAGTGTTAACCATTTTTGAATTCCAGGTATAAATTCAACCTGGTATCGTTTGGAATATTTTAAAATCATTTTCTTTCCCTATTTTAATTCTCTGTGGTTTAGATATGAAAATCACAATTGTGTTATAAAAAGAACTTGGCAAAACTCCTTTTCCTAATTTTTTCTAACAGTACATACCTGAAATAGGTATGTTACTTTCTATTCCCATTAAATGTTCTCCAGAAATCTATGATATCTAACTTTTCCAAGATTCTATTCAGGTCCTTAATTTCTTAATTTTTTTGTGTGTAGGTCTGAGAGGGGGTAAATTGAGATCCCCTCCTGCTAAGATTTTACTCTCTTCTCCCTAAACTTATTTAATTTTCCCCATAACACTTCAGATTGTTTCATATATATTTTGTTTTGATATTAATTAATTCTCTGATACCTTTCAGCAAAATATAGTTTTCCTATTCATCTCTTTATATTTTAGAAACCTATTTTAACCTATTTTAACGTGGTTTGTCTAAGATCATGATTATTATTCCTGCCCCTTTTTACTTAAGGTGAATTAAAATATATTCTGCTCTAGTCATTATTTTAACTTTGTAACTATTTTTCTATTTTAAGTGAGTTTCTTGTAAATAACATATTGTTGGATTCTATTTTCTAATCCATTATTCTAACCTCTTCTATTTTGTTTTATTCACTTTTACAGTTATGATTGTTATATGTGTATTTTCCTCTATTCTATTCTTTCTCCCTTAAGATTTTAATTAACTAATCTCTCCCTTAAGTATCCTTCTTCTAATTCCTACCCTTACCCTTAAGACCTTTCTCTCCTGTTTCCCTGTTGAGCAAAAAGTATTTATGTATCCAACTCTGTGTCTGTGGGTGTCTTTTCCATCTTTTGACCAGTTTAAAAGAGTGTGATCCTGACTTTATGGCTGCTTGCAGAATTTTAAATTTTACTTAGGAACTTTAGATTTTGGTTCTATAATTTTCTTGGGAATTTTTACTTAGAGGTTTCTTTCTGGAAGTGATTGATGAATTATGTCAATTTCTGTTTTGGCCTCTTCTAACATATCTGGACAGTTTTCTTTGTAAGATTCCTTTATATCTTTTTTTAATTTAAAAAAATGTATTTTTTAGGTCATGGTCTTTAGGCAGTTCAGTGATTCTTAGTGAATAGAGCACTGATGTTTGATGTAAGGAAGACCCAACTTTTAACCTACTTTCAGACACTTATTAGCTGTGGGACCCAAACTTTGCTTCAGTTTTCTCAACTGTAAAATGGATTACCACCTACTTCATTAGCATGCTGGGAGTATCAGATGAGATAACATTTGTGAAGTGTTTAGCATGTAATAAGTACAATGCTTATTGCCTTTCCTTCTCTCTTACTTTTTCTGGGTCAGTTGACTTTACTATGTGGTATCTCGTATTTTCTTATTTTATTTTTACTTTGTTTTAATATTTCTTAGTGTCTCATGCAGTCATTAGCTTCCTTTTAAAAAAAACTTTTACCTTCTTAGAATCTTAGAATCAATACTAAGTATCTATTCCAAGGCAAAATAGTGGTAAGGGATAGGCAGTTGGGGTCAAGTGACTTGCTCAGAGTCACAAAGCTAGGCAGTATGAGGCCATATTTGAATCCAGAACCTTCTATCTCCAGGCCTATCTGTTTTGGTCAGTTCTAATTTTTGATGAGTTATTTTCTTGGATAGATATTTGTGCCTCTGATGTTAATTCTCTACCACACATTTGATTTTTAAAATAAATTTTAGCTCTTAAAATAAAACAACAAATTCTTGTATTTATTTTTTCCTAGGAATTCTTGGTGGACTAACTACATTTTTCTTTAAGGCTTTGCAGCCAATTTTTTTTTTTTTAAACCCTTATCTTCTGTCCTGGAGCCCTATGGACTCCAGGGCAGAAGAGTTGTAAGGGCTAGACAATGGTGGTAAGGGACTTGCCCAGAGTCACACAGCTAGGAAGTATCTAAGGCCAGATTTGAACCTAGGACCTCCCATCTCTAGGCCTGGCTCTCAAATCACTGAGTCACCCAGCTGCCCCCTGCCAATCTTTTTGAATCATTCTCTCTTAGGTTTATGTAATGAGCTTCCTTGGTCTTTATGGTTAGATTCCTTTTTTAGTTGCTTATTCTTTTGCACACTACTTCTTGATTTTGGTCTCTTGTTAGAGGTGAGCTCTCTGCACTTCTGGGGAGAATGTCTGGGCTGATTTTCTGTCCCATGTCATGATTTGAATACTATTCTTCTAAACTCACTGTCCAGAGTCTATCTACTATATCATTTATAATAGGTAATTAGAAAGAATTGGTATTCTGCAGTGTTTTTAAATGCTTAGGAAGAAACTTTTAAAAATGTGTTTTATTTCATTCCTCCCCATTCCCATCCTCAATGAAATATAATATTGCACTTTCTCTATATGTTAAAGGAACATAGAAATTATACATCTGTAAAGGACTTTAGAGATCAATGAATCTGATTCCTTCCTTTTCTAAAAGAATTAACTGAAGTCCAGGGTCTGAACTGAGTTGCTTATGAGTCATTCAACAAATTAATGGAAGAACTGAGAGTAGAACTAAGGTTTTCTAACTAGTCCAGTTATTTACCATGCTGCCTCCTTAATTTTCTAATCCTAAGAAAAATATTTTCATATAGAATTTAGAGCTTATGCTGATTCTTCAACAACAAAAAATTAACTTTGAAATTATTTTAAACCCTTCCCTTTGTAGAATCAATTCTAAGTATCAGTTCCAAGGCAGAAGAGTCAGAAGGGTTAGGAAATTGGAGTTAAGTCACTTGTTCAAGGTCACATAGCTAGTAAGTATCTGAGGCCAAATTTGAACCCAGGTCCTCCTGATTCCAGGCCTGTCTCTCTATCCACTGCACTGCCTTCTTACCCCAACTTAGATCTCTAAGTAATGTATCACCAGTTCTAGGTCAAAATCTTAGTATTGATAAAATTTTTTTAAGTTTTTTTTCAAGTATTGCTAAATTAAAGATGAAATATGTTGTAGATTCTAGAGCTTTATATATAATATATAAACAACTACCTTGTGAAGTAATTTTAAAATTTTGTTGTTTTAAATTTTAAAATGGACATATAATAGCTTCTAAGAATATTTAAAAATACAATTTCACTTAGAAACTTTTTTTTTGTTTGCAGAATTTCAACAAGTGTGAAAGAATTAGAAAACTTCAGGAACTTACTGAATATTCATTAAAAAGAATGGATTTTGAATCGTGCTCATTTTGGTGAAAAGAGTGGAAGCTTATTCATACAGAATAATAGCAATGGAAGTCTGTTAAGGCTGACATTCATATGAAGTTGTTTTTTTAAAAGAGGAGAATTAGATTGGTGTGACAAAATTTAATACTTTGTTAAGTTGAAATGTTGGTAAAATTTTTTGTTCCAATAGTTAGATAAAGTTAAAAGTTTATTTAAAAAAAATTTTTTTTAACCCTCACCTTCCATCTTAGAGCAGAAGAGTGGTAAGGCTAGGCAATGGGGGTTAAGTGACTTTCCCAGGGTCGCACAGCTAGGAAGTAGGTCAGATTTGAACTTAGGAGCTCCTATCTAGGTCTAAAAGCTTATTCTTGATTAAAAATCTAGAATGTGAATTTCCATAGAGTGAAACCTAGGTTAGGCTTTGTTTAACTTATTTTAGAGCTACTTGGAGTAATAGCTAATGAAGTCAGTGACCTATGACTGTGCTAAACCCTGGAGATACAAAGAAAGGCGAAATACATTCCCTCCTCTCAAACTCACAAATCTAACGAGGGAGACAACATGCAAAAGACTGTATGTATAAACAAGATATAAATAGTATAAATTAGGTGTAGTTTCAGAGAGAAGGAACTAAGATTAAGGAGGATAGAGGAAATCATCTTGCAAAATGTGAGACTTCAACTGATTAGGAAATCAAGGATATCTAGAAGGCAGAGATGAAGTCAAACAACTGGAAACCCTAGTGTCTGCAAATGGAGCGTTTGTTTGAGAAACAGCAAGAAGGGCATTTTCATTAGGTCACCGAGAACATTGAGGGGATTAATGTGTAAAAAGACTGGAAAATACGGCTCAGAAATTTATGCATAATTTGTACTCCTATTTTTCAATATGCTTCTCCATAGATAAGGAAGGATTTTTTAATATTGTATTTTAGAGCAGGATTTTTGGGGTGATAACTGAGGCAATAAAATATATTGCTAAGATGTTGTAAAAATTTATTTAAATTTGTGTGTGTTTATGTTATTTCTCAAATATTAAAATTTGTTTTAAATTAATTCTTTAATAGTTTTTCTCAGGAAAAAGGATAAAGAATCTGGAATTGGAATACTTTACATATTTTGAGGTTTAAATGTAAATGTGTATTTGGAGTTGTGAGATTTTAAGCTTTATCTGTGAAGATTACATGGAGTAACATATTTATAATTATCTCTTGTTCTTTTCAGAATGGAAATTTCCTTTCTCAGGATAACCTTTTTCAATGCAATTATTACTGAGTTTTATAATTATTTTAGAAACCAATATTTGAAAATTTATAAACTTAAAGGTATCAAGTGGAAACAAAGGACTCCTTATCAAGTCTTTTTTGTACTATGTGATAAAATAATGCAAATAAATAAACACGCTATACAACGATGGGATTTTTAGTCTAATAATCAGGGAATAATTATAATATTATCCAAACACTAGGTATTTGAAGCAGTCGGGTGATTTTCTTAAAATATCAAGTATGGGGGCAGCTAGGTGTCTCAGTGGATTGAGAGCCAGGCATAGAGATGGAGAGGTACTAGGTTCAAATGTGGCCTCAGACACTTCCTAGCTATGTGACCTTGGGCAAGTGATTTAACTCCCATTTTCCATTCCTTAGTATTCTTCTGCCGAGGAACCAATACACAGTATTGATTCCAAGATGGAAGGTAAGGGTTTTTTAAATGAATAATCAAATATAATATATGAGGTTTTATAGCTAAGTGTCATAGGGGCAGGTAGGTGGCAAAGTTGATGGAGTGGAAGACTGGGAAAAGTCAAAAAGACTCATCTTTCCAAGTTCAAATCTGGTTTAAATGCTTATTACCTGTGTGACTATTGGCAAGTCACTTAACCCTGCTGGCTTCAGTTTCCTCATCTGTAAAATAAGCTAGAGAAGGAAATGGCAGGCTACTCCAGTATCTTTGCCAAGAAAATTCCAAATGGAGTCATGAAGAATCGTACAGAATTTAACAGCAACAATATGGTTTTTCATATAATTGACTACATTCAATTGTATTTTCAGTTCCCCAATTCTTTAAATTCAATTGTTTATATTTCAAGAAAACTTCATCTGTTCAATCCCCTCCCCCACCAAATGCAGAGCAAACCATATCTTTGCAAAGAGCACAAAAACACTTTTATTTTAACAGTAGTGCTTTGTTACAATTTAGTGAAATGACAAATAATACATTCATTGGCCACAGCCATCCTTTTGTAACCAGCTTGCAAATGATTAACACTGTTTCTCAGCAATGTAAACAAGAAAGAAAAAAAGAAAGGAAAGGAAGAAAAAAGAAATAGAAAGCTATGCATATAAAAGTCACTTTTCAGCAGTTAATTAAACTATAACCAGCCAAAATGAGTGGTCAGAATTTCAAAATTAATGGCCCTCGATTTTTAAAAAAAATTATAAAAACTGCCATTGCTAGTTGCATAGAATCTTATGCTTTAAAAGACTCATTTCCCAGTCTATGCACTAAAAGGAAGATCTAAAATTGTATTTATGTGCTTCCATGTAAAATTAATAGTAAGCCACTAGCCCTTTGCTCTTTTACAAACATTCCCTTCCTTCGAGACTGTAATTAAAGTGCTCCTAGTGCTTTGGAATTCTTTAGCAAAAATCAGGCCAGAAGCTTGGATAGTTTATTTTCTCTTTGGTGATGTTTTGATGGGAGGTGTATGTAGGAAAAAATAAGTAAAGAGTTCACGACTACCACTTGGTGAAAAAAACAAGCTTCTGAATCACAATTTGGGCAAGTCAAACTAAAGCAGCTAGAAGAATCAAGATATTTTATACTAAGAATATCTTTTTTAAAAATATCCTAAATGATTTGCTGATCCAATGGCATTATCTTAGGAAACCCAAATAGAATGAACTTACTCTTCCATCAGGGAATGAATACATAATAAATATTGTTAGGCAGTGGTGGATGGATTATAATAATGTAAATCAAATTTGCAAAAAGAAGTAAATGACAATCTAAAAAATTGTGTTGACAAAATAATTCATATGCAAATGTTAAATGGCTACATGTTTTATACTGTAGACATTAGTTAATGGAAGATTTTTGAAGGACAGGCATTTCCATCATTATATTTGCTAAACACTAAATGAACTTTTAGTTATAGTCACAATATTTAGGCTTATGTTTTCATCAAAAGTCATATTTGCACCATAAAGAAGTTTATTTAGGTGTGTATGAGCAGCCTACTCAGCAATTTAAAACAAAAAAACTTAATTTTCCTTTTGGCTAAAGTTCTAGTAATATTACTATTCTAGTAAAATTATTGCATCAATTTTAACTAAAATCCCTTTTAGTTTTTAATGAAACAAAATTAAATACCCCAGGCAATATTGGAGAGAAAATATATTCAAATGCATTATTACTGCTAGTTCCATTTAAATAAAAAGTCATCGGAAAGCAGTTGATATGCTTTAACATATACGGGCAATTATCCCACCTGTTTCCTTGGCAACGTTAGGTACCCACTGTTGTTGTTTTTTAGTACCCACTATTGTTATTGTTTTCCCATTTTTTAAAAGTACATTTAAAAATTCTATTATAAAATTAACATAGCCTCACTCATTTTTTTTTAAATTTAAAAGAGGCATGAAGCAATTGAAATTTAGTTTAAAAAATAAAGCATTCTCTTAAACATTGCTAGCCACTTTATAAAATTTAATACATTTACTGTACATACACTTATTATCTCAGTGATGTTTGACATTGCACATATAGAAGATATATAAAAATCTGAATATATACTAAAAATTTGAAGCAATATGTGTTCTGAAGTACTGCACTTATGCTTACTATGCTAATCTATCATGATATATTTAAAGATAATTCTATTACTGATAATAAATTCCTCTGCTTACATTAGTCCAAGATAATTATTTCAAAAATTATTGTAACCCCAACCTATAACATTCTGAAAAATAAAAAAAAAACTCTAAACAATTAGAATTCCTCATTTTGTGAGCTGCATATTTGAACTTGTTTAGTGCTAAGAGTTTCTGCCTTTCCCAAGTCCAAATTCATTGTTGCTTTTCTGAAGAATTTAGCATTCATGTACTCCATATAGAATGAAGTCATATTACTGTAAAAGAATCTCTTGACCAAGAATGCTTGTCAAAGATTCATTAGCTAGTTTTGCCTAATAAGAACTGACAATTACCTTTTATTGACTAATGCTAGTCACCGTTATAGTAAAGTTATTACAATTATAAATATTTTCAAGAAAATTTTGGTTAGTGTTTTAAAATTCATGTTTAAAAAAGCTGTTTCTTTAGAAACTTGATGTATGTATGTATTTTTAAAGTATTGAACTTGAATTCATGCTCCTAATTCATTTTATAATTCCATATAGAGACTATCACTGCATGTGATAGCCTGTACTTTTGACATAAAAATTGTCCAAGGATTTGTTGATAAGTACTGATGCCAATTATACTTATCAACATGCAGAAACATTTTAATAACTGGTTTATTATATTTTTGGAGCAAAGACCCATTGTTCACAAAAGCCAATAGGCCTTGAATAGCATTTTCATAAACCTTTTATAGATTTTAATTATAAGGCAGAATGTATTCAATTGAATTTTTCAGAGGACAGAAAAGGAAAGTAAAGATGTACATATCAAAGAGTGGGTAGCAGAAGGGGAAGATCTATGTCAGGTAAAATAGAAAACTAACCAATAAGCACTGGAATTATAGCTAATATGTCAAGCTGGAATTTTGCAGACAGAACAGGAACTAATCTAGATAGCACCAGTGCTATAGTTTATGTCTAATCTTAATTTTTTAGACTAGCTAGTTGCATAACTTGCTTTCAAAAGGAAATGGTGGTTCTAAAGCAAATACTAAACTTCTTTTATGACACTAAATCTTTTTAGAAAGACTGCTGTGCAAGTTTGGTATACCATAAAACAAAACAGTTTGAAGTCTAGAATATTATTTTTGAGATTATTGTTTATTCTTCCAGAGCATAATGAAAAAAGTGCAAATATGCATTTTATATTTCTAATATCAGGAAATTCTAAGGGCTTTATTTTTCTTTCATCTCTAAAGTTTCTGCTTCGTTTGAAATGAAATGATGAGTAATGGTTTTGTCCTCGATTTATATAGCTAATTCTAGGTTTTTTTCTTAGCTATGAAAGGTAATGGAATGTCAGTGTGGATAAAGCCAAAATACTTTGAAAATACATACTCATGAAAGCCTCTTTAGGAATATGGATTTTGGTGATATTCAGTTTTGTGGAGTTGAATATAAACTATGATGATTGTTCATATCTAAGTTACCACAAGTAAAGAGCAAGGGAGCAGAATCTGATGTTGGTCCATTCAGATGAGGATTGACTATGAAACTGTTGTTGTCACTTCCAGTTATGGTTCCATACCAACCCAAGCCTTGTGAATTAGATAAACTGCAACAATAAAAAAAAAATTCAAACTATGACTAAGATATAATTGAAGTAGTCATTTTTTAAAATAAGTCTTTTCAGTTAACTTTTAACATTTAATTTCAGTGATGTAGAATTTTGTGTTCTGGGTTTGCAACTTTCCAACAGTTAATGAATTTTTGGACTGAAATCATTCTGCAGCATGCTATTCATTCATGCCTTTGTTATCACTTTGTTACACTAATCTGATAACTAAGAAGAACTATAAATTAAACCTTTATCTGCAAATAATGACTACTAAAGGCCACAATATTCAGACAAATATTTAAGCGCCTATTGTGTGTAAAGCATTACACTTGGAGATAAAAGCAAATTTAGATAAGGACCCTAATGGAGTATCTCCTGGCCTGAACAAATAGCCCTAGTTCATATTTATAAGGGTTTTCTGAGGACCCCTACCAGCACTCCAGGAGTAGATTTGGGGCCATTTCCTGAATTCATGGGAGCTATATTTTTTATTATTCAGTGAGTTTTGAGGGACTTTGAAAATATGGATGCATATATCTTTATGGTGAGTAGGGCAGTAAATCTTAAATGATCAAGGACCTAGAGGATAATTTCCCAGATTTCCCATCCACATCTATAGAATTAGAGGCTTGAAAGGAAGAAGGATAGGTTTTAGTGGGCCTTGTGCTCATTGCTTTATGCTCTCTGTTAAATCGTAGCTTCCACTTTTTATGCTACCTCATGGATTTTGGTATATGATTACTACACAATCATTCAAGATTTAAGGGTCAAAAGTTCCTTCTCCAAAATTAAGAGCTTTAAATAAAGATCACGAATGTTAAGATTGGTTCAACAGAATATTAAGCCTATCTAAATGACTTTGGACACATCTACCTTCCTTCTCTTGAACCTCCAAGTCTTGGCAAGTCATCATCACTATCATACCGTCTTGGATTGTCGAAAAAGTAAGCTCTGGAAGTATAACTGTGACTATTTACAATACCATCAGGGGCCTGTGAACAAAAGGATATGTAAAAAAATTATGCCAAGATTGTATTCTTTTCAAGTTATGACAAAGTAGTCTGGCATTTATTTGAATTTAGGCATAGGAAGGTATCATTTTTTTTTTTTTACGTATGGGTATTTTAAGAAGTTTTAGAATATCCTACCAAATTCTGGTTTGGCCTCTGTGCTCTGAAAAATAGTACCATCAACCAGGCTGGTATATGTTCCCACAAAAAGAGGATCATGCCAAACACTACATATTCTTCTCCACTGATGTCTTCCACATGATTCTGCAAGTACATAGCATAATAAAATTTTTTTTTCATTTGCAAAATGTCCACTATGATCAAATTGCCTCAGATTAAAGTTTTGAAGTACCGAGAAAGCAATAAACAAAAGAAATCATTTTAATGGTATTTCTCTTGGTGTCTGATATGTATATAAATTTAATATGGTTTTATTTTGCTGACATCTAGTTACGAACAGATGATTTGTAATGTCAATTTCAGTGAACATCTTTTTTTTTTTTTGGTGCCATGACTCGGATTGAAAACATTTTTTAAAAAAACAATCCCTTGAGAGAAACCTCACCTTTGAGGCCTGGTATGCCTTGGCCTGAAAGGAAAAGTTGTTGGAATAAATATTCCAGGTAATACACAGGAAAAAAAAAATCTAGATGCTTGCATTTTCATGAGCAGAAACAAGTATTAGAATTAAAAATAGTTGCACAGCTGAATAATAACATGATTCTGGCCTATCCTGCCATGCTTTTGCTTATTTTATATTCTATTAGAAGTAGAGCATAATGGAGAATGGAAGCATAAGTTACCACAACTCTGGTAAATTCCCCCCTTAAAACAATGATTCACAAATCTATTTAAAGAATATTCAAGTATCTCCAACTTTGTAAAAGATTTTGCTAAAACATGTTTTAATTATGTGAGATAAAGTTGTCATATCGTAGCTCAAGAGGATTAGAACAGACTGCTTTTGCTTAGTGATTACTAGTTACTAAGGTATGAGCTCAGTGCAGTATTGCAAAAAAAAAATTTTTTTTTAAACCCTTACCTTTTCTCTTAGAATCAGTACTAAGTATCGGTTTCACTTAGAATCAGTACTAAGTATCAGTTCCAAGGCATAAGTGATAAGGGACAGGAATTTGAGTTAAATATACTCGCCCATGATCATACAGTTAGGAAGTGTCAGGTTAAATTTGAAACCACAACCGCCTATCTTCAGATGTCACTCTAGCCACTGAGCCAGATAGCTGCCCCAACAAATAATGTTTTACATTTTGTTTTCATAAATTTAGCACCTAGAAGAGTATGTTGCAATCAGTAAATGCTTAAATTCTTATTTGGATTGGATGATGGATAAAGATCCCTGTTTTAAACATTCATATCCAAGAAACTACATTTCTTCCCATTATTAAGGTTGAAAACTAGGATTTGGGCAATATTCTGTCATTAAAATTATAACCTCCCAACCAAGCAGTCAAGTTATATAGTACTTCTGAGCAAGAGATTCAGTTTTACTTTTAGATATGAGATAAACACAAAGGATTGAGCACTTTATTAAAACAAAAGATAGTTTTATTTCCAATTACCAGATGCCAGACTATTTACTTAAAAGAAATGACTAGGAATACTTTCTGAAAAATGATTTAAGCCAAAAAAAAATAACTGGAAATTTTGAAAAATTAAAGCAGAATTAATAATAGCATCTAACATTTAGCATTTTATACCTAAATTAAAGCATATTTTATTTCTATAACATTAAATTAGCAATGTACATTATGGAATTACCTTTTCTGAAAGATTATCCCATCCATAATTAAATGGACTTTCTATGGTATCCTGAGATAGAGTAATCACCACCAAATTATAACAAGCTCTTGAGGAGTAGAGAAGAATGACTACAGAGCCTACTGTAACAGTCTGACACACAGAGGTTCCCTAAAAAAAAAAGATAAAAACTATGTCAAAGCTATAAATGAACTTGCAGGATTAATTATTCAAATACACTTTTGTCCTAGATACTTAGTAAGTCATCAACTATTGAAACCTGCTAAACTGAAATGATTCATTAATTTTTGGAAAATGTTACATTTTGTATGGACAAAACTATTTCCAAAATAAGCCCACACAACAATCTTGTCCCTTAATAGAAAGGATAGCTAAAGCCTTTACTTTGATAGTGCAGTCAGGTTAGTTGTCTCTTAGTATTAACTTATTATATTTGACATTGTCAAATACATTAAGCAACTTTTTTTTCCTTGGTGAGAAAAATGTGAGAAGAGTCTTATTCACCTAAAAAAATTACTTTCCTTATTCCAGATATAGGAACATTTGTAGAAAGAAGTGGAAATTGGTTTTAGAAAATTCTCTACATCCATATGAGGAAGTTCACTTCTCAACATAAAATATTGAGAAAAAGTGCAAAATGGGAGAAAAAAATGCAAAATGGGCATTTACAGAGTAATTGTATTATTTTGTATTGAGTGTTATGAAATTCTTTCTAGATGTATATATTGAAATTATAAAATAGATCTTCCAGAATAAAAATAATTCTTATATTTCCCTAAGTTTGACTCACTTGTGGTACATTCTCTCTTCTTTAAATTTACAAATAGTGTTAGTTATATGTATCATAGACTAACTTGAAGGTTTAGTGGATCTCCAAAACATGTGAATTAAAAATTCACCAGATATGGTGTGAAGATTTCCAGACACAATTGATTTTGAGAATTATTGGAAGAGGTTTTTTTTTTTTTTATGTAAAATGAGTGAAGAAAAGGAAAGCACTTAAAAAGGGAAGTTGCAAAATGGCCTACTCAGAAATGCAAAGAAAAGGGTTAGTCTTTAGTGTCTTCTTATTTCACAGAATATTCGATCCTTTCTTATTACAGTATTAATGATAAATATTAACTTTAAAAAGGCCACCATGAAAATAATTGAAGCTAAAGTGCCAACGTTTGTTGCAAAGAATGAGGAGACAAAAAAAAAATCTAAGAAGATCTCAATATTGAATTACAAATGAAAAACATAATGCTTTAATACTTTGCTGTAAAGGTGGGAATGGGGACAGAGAATAATAGATGTACATAATGAAATTATAAAATAGATCTTCCAGGCCAGAAATAATTCTTATGTTACTCTGTTTGGCTCACCCATGGTACTATCTCTCTTCATTAAGGGATCAAGTAACTATACAGGCTAACAGCTTTTAGGATGGAAGCCTTATGTTTATGTAATGCATACTTTTTTCAAGGAAAGAGGAGATGCTCATTGGCAAATATGTAGGAAAATATCACAAGGGTAAAACTGATAACAAAAAAGATGAAATAGCTAATATGTATATAGCTTTAAGGTTTTCAAAGTGCTTGACATATTTTATCTCATTAGATCTTCACAACCCTGTGAGGTAGGTGCTACTACCCCAATGTTCTATAACCATTCAAGAGTTAAGCCTAACTACACAGGAAATAAGATAAGCTGAAGAATCTAGTTGGATGGGCAGTCCTTGGAGCTTGGCTTGTTATTGGAAAGACTATGAAATGGGCCCAGAATTGAAAAAAAAGATCAGGCTGTATTGCAGTTGGGAAACTGCAATATTTTAATAGATCTCAATGACTAATTTTTTATTTGTTTTTTTAACACCAATATTTTTCTAGTCATTCTATAGTTCTGAAATATGGAATGCAACGACTTCTGGATGACATAGTTGTGACAAAAGTGAGAGATAACTGAGGATAAGCCTGCATGTTCCTTGACATTAATTCACATGCTGTCAAGATATCTAGAAAGATGTCCCTGGTATGTTAGATGGGCCCTGTTTAGTGCATTTATGGAAAGATCTAGCAAATGCAGAATAGGATGTGAAGGCATATGTAAGTTTCTATAACACTGGAGTGGGTCCTCAACATCAGATCCATTAGTGAGTGGGTCATTATGATAGCAAATATCTACTTTGAAATTGTTCTTCAATATTGGTTTCAGTTATGAAATATTAATATTGATCTAAATATGAAATAATATGAAATATAATAAATATTAAATCCAGTCTTTTCCATTTACACTGTAGTCATAACTATAAGCAGATATTTGTTACCATATTAGTAATAGTATATACCCTATGCCACTAAGATTACCAGACACAACAATTGTGGTGTTTTTCTAACATTCAAATGGCTGCTACAATTAATTCAATACATTCAGATATTACAAGTTAGGTTTTTAGAACAAAAGCTGCATTACTAGATAAAATTAAATTGTTGGCCTAATTAATGGCTTTAACTTGTTTACGGTATTCTCATAACAATCTCCATGAATAATATAAGGCTAAAACCTCCATTAAAATTTATAGGACAGAAATTTCTAGAAACCAGGCAGCCAAAAAGCATTAGATTTAAGAGTCCTGAAGAATTAGTTCAAATGCAGCTTATAGACTTTAATACTAGCTGCGTGACCCTAGGAAATCCATTTAACCTCTGTTAGCCTCAGTTTCTTTATCTGTAAAATGGAGATCATAGCACATAGTTGTGCGGACAAAATGAGATATTTCTAAAGAACTTTGAAAACCTTAAAGCACTACATAAGTATTAGCTATGAGTCTTTGATTATAATACCTTGCTACATTAAGATTAAAAAGAAAAAACAAAACAAAACATTAGTTCCACCTAAGAAACTGTCATGCCTTCTATGTGCAGTTATGCCAATTAAGGTAATGCATTGTTCCTTGCCTCATACAAGTGTTAATATTTTAGAAGTTTTTCATTCATAAGGAAGTCCAAGGTCTTTGGCCAGTGACTTGTCTTTTGGGTATAGTATGATTTACACAGACACATATACGTACATACATGTATACATGCGGACATACACACACATATCTATATATCTACATATAATGTATTTTTATGTACATGAAGATGATGTAATGATGGCTCGACTACATCCTCCCCACATCCTAGTGGAAAAGGAACTCTCAAAGCCCTTTAAGAATTGAGCCAAGTAGATGGTAATTAAATGAACAAAAGGGAAAAATGAGTAGACTGATGTTCCCCTTCTTCAACTTCCTTTAGGGAAAAGAAGAATAAAATTCTCTTCTGCGAAGAGAAAATTTAAATACATTTGTGAATATGACAAAATTTACAAGTTTTAAATATATATAAATTTCAAAGACTAAGGTGACATTTTCTAGACCTATACAATTATCAACTCTTTTATAATTTTTTTTTGACATTTTAAAATCTGTCTTCAACAAATTAGGGCTGGAAGGAATCTTAGTGATCCTATAGAAAACTTCATTTTACAAAATAAGCTGATGTGTAGAAATATAGACAGTAGGCAGTGAATTAATGGATATTTTGAAATTCTTAAGTAATAATTTAATCATAAATTATTTCTCATTCCTATGAGGCTTACTCAGTCTGGTTTACACATTTACCTTGGAGGCCCAAATAAAAGAATTGATAGAGGTGATTTTATCATGCATCTAGAAGCAATAGATATCATTTTGTAGAACATTGTTATCCCAAATTACAATGCTTATTACAAACATTTGTAAAAATATTGCTACGAGAATGATCGTAGTTTATGTGAAAACATTGGTTGAGGAGGATAAGGTAGTAGAGAAATTCAATAAAGAATAAAGAACCTTGTAAATTTGTCTAAATTGAAACTATATAGTATTTTCAAAATTCTTAGTGAAGTTTTAAACTTTAATAATTTCAGAACTATAAATGCTACATACAAACTTACAAAAACATCACCTGACAGTTTAATTATATTAAATTATTTTACATTTATTTAATTTTGTGAATTTTGAACAACTTCTTAGTTTTTATTTAACAAGATGAGGAATTCTGACATTATGAATTACATGTGCAACAATTTCTGAGGTGAGTGAATCTGTAGGAAGTCTTTTTGTTGGCTAATCAAGTCACCTAATCTATCATCTCCATTAGACTGTTTCTTGTAGGATCATGACAAAATTGTCAGGTATATATTAAACTTCTTAAAGTTAGAATTACAAATGTAATCCTTTAGCTAAGAAGCAGCTACTGAAAGTTTTTACAAAATTCTAAAATAAACTAGAGCAACATTTGGTCCAAGATTATAGTTGAGTTGTATTTTTAAGAGAATGCTATTAATATTTTTAAATATCTTAAAGGTTGTTACATTTATACTCCTGAACTTTTTAAAGCTTACAACTGTACTAAGACATTTGGGACACTGTGTGTGTGTGTGTGTGTGTGTGTGTGTGCGTGTGTGTGTGTTTATATACTTTGATCATTCTGATTTCAACATGTAATGTTTTGCCCTGATAGGTGGTCTCATTGGTTTTCTTATGATAGTGGCTGGTTTACTTGTTGGGCATGTTAAGAGGAGATTCTTTTCAGGTATGGGTTGTACTAGATAACAAATGAAATCTTTTCCTAAACTGTCAAAGTCTATGAATCTGTAGGCAAAGGGGAAGATTTTTGAAAAATTAGAAAATATGGTTCAAGAGCAAGAAAGGAAAGGCAAAAGGCTTGCAGACTACACAGAAGCCTTTCAGCTATACACCATGAGAACCGGGAGGTGCTTGACTTGGGGCAAGTGACATCTAATATCATAAAAGATGAATTTTTTTGACGGATTTACTGGTTACTAATGTGGCAATGAATTCCATAGTTGCTTATGTATGGTTGTACTATTACCATATTAAAACAAAAAAAACCTTACAGCACTAGAGGAATGAAAATGAACAAACTTATGGGAAATAGATTGGAGGGCATCAGACATAGATCTAGGCTGATTTCCTAAATAAATTTAGCTAACATAAACTCAATTGCCATAATGAGGAGAACAAATAGAACTAGAACTAGAAACCACTTGAGGAAAAAACAAAAACAAAAAAATGAACCACATCAATTTAGCTAAGCAGAGCAATGTGGAAGCCACAGATGACACTGGTTAAGATTTTACAAATGAATCTAATTCTGTTGGAAAAGAAATTATGGTGGAAATTTACCCTGGAAATAACATAAGGCTTTTTCTTCATATCCCTAAAATAGATGAATTTTTAGTGGACATTTTTTGCCTGACTTTAAATTTGACTTCAGATTTTGACTATTGTCCACCATTTTCATCAGTTTTAAATTAAGAATAATTTGACTAAACAAAACTGGGCTCATTTAACTCACCTAAAATGTAGGTAATGACAATTTCTTATTGTATTTTGTCTGTGGAACATCCACCATCAGTGTCCAACATTAGTCAGCCAGCATACTTTGACTCCACTTGCCCTGGTATTGGTTTTCATTTTGGAGTTTTCTTGATGGAAGTATTCCTGGTGCTCAATCACTGATAGCACCTCGGTTTTCTGGGAAGAAGTCCAAATGTGAATCCAAGAAATTTATCTTGAGTGACATGTTTTTCCCTTTATAACATTATAAGTTTTGAGAGGATCATTGACATTTTCTTGGTGATTTTCAGCTTTTTTTAGTTTCCCCCCAAAATTTTGGTTACATTTTGAAATGTTTTCCATTCTGCTCCTTCAGCTGTTCTTCAAAATAATGATCTTTAATCACTTTCCATATTTGAGGACTTAGAAGTATCCCATCTGATTTTTGGAAATTTATTCTTCAGATAAAAAAAAATCCCTGCATTGTTTTGATCCATCAACTTGACCAAAAAAAAAGTTCAGTGAGCCAAGTTTAATACATAATGATGATAAGCAAATTTGAGGTTTACCACAATTTCCCCCTGAAAAATAAGTTTTTTTCCCTGGAGGCCAGTCTTTTTTTTTTTTTTAACATAGAAGTATTTTTTGTTTCTAATGCCCTATTCACAAATAAGGCATCAATGTAAGTCAAGTTACAATCTTAGTGAAAAAGCAGTCATTTTCAGATTTCCCCAACATGCCAAGAATACTTTTCATATGTAATTCTTCTCAAGAGATATTTTTTCTTTTGAGCATATTTTGTGCCCTCCTAAAGGAGATTCCATATTTTTCATCTAGAAGTAAAACTTTTCACTTGATTCTTAGTTAAGTTAATGAATAAGGTCCTTAAGTATGCTCATCTAACAGGATCTTTAAAGTGATCACCTTTTTCCTTGTCATGTTGAGCTTCCTCCTTACAATCTGGTATCATCAGGTTCATATTCATTCAAATCCCAAGTTTCTTATACTATGTAAAACATGTCTCAGAGTGTGATGGTAGATTTGGATGTTGTACAATATGTTCACAGATAATTACTGATACTATTAAAGTGAAAATCTCTCAAATGGTCTTGTTTTTCTGTTTAAATCACAGGATCTGCCAATGAGAATCAAGTATCTTCCCAACCAGTAGCCTAACAAATGACATAGCAAGCAAGGAGGAAGAAAACAAGCATTTATTAAGTGCCTATCATGTGCCAGGCACTGAGCTAAGCACTTTACAAATATTATTTCATTTGATCCTCACAACAACCCTGAGAGGTAGGTGCTATTATTATTACTCCCATTTTACAGTTGAGGAAACTGAGGCAGAGGTTAACTGAATTGTCTGTGGTTGCTTAGCTCATGTCTTAGGCTGGATTTGGATTCTGATCCTACTTTATCAGCAAATTAGAGTTTATATGCTTTCTTAATTTAAGGAGTAAAGATTAGTCTGAGACTTACCTGTTAGCTTACAGCTTAAACTATTCAGATGACTGATACAACATACTAAGAATTCAAATAAATGTATAATAAATCTCAAAAGTACATTTGAGAAAATATAATTTTTTTGGTGTTTACCAAATGATGTCCCCCAGACAAATGGCAGAGAAGTCTAATACAATGTGTAGTAGACTGAATAATGTAGTCAAGTGAGTAATGTACATGAGTTATAAGCTAATATAAGTCTATGTATGCACATATGTATGTATAGTATACACAAATCCCTCCTATGTGTGTTGGCTCTCCCTTATTAGAATGTGAGCTCCTAAAGAGTAGGGATGGTCTTTATTTTTTATTGTATCCTTTGGCACTTAGCCTAATGCTTAGTACATAGTATATGCTTTGAAAAAATTAATTCATCCTTATAGAGTTTCATGGCAGCCATATAGCATGAGGCAAGTATTTACATAGTATCCCAAAACAATCCAAATAGTGACACTTTACCATCTCTCTTCCATCACACCACATCTAATTACTTTTTTATATTTCATAGTTTGTCAAAAAACATCACTAAGTCTTGGTGGGTAATAGAGAAACTTCTTGTGTTTAAAAAGTACAAATCAAAACAAAAAAGACATGAAGAAATTTGCCTGCAAAATCTACATATTGCTTAATAAAACTAGAATTATTAATAATAATAATAACTAGAATTAAGACAGACAAAAATGGGAAGAAATTTATAAAGATTTAAAATTTTTTTTCCTTAATTAAATATAAAACTTTTTCATCTCACTTTCAGTATTTGTGATTTTCCTTTTCTATCATGTTAGCCAATCAGAAACAACCTCAGAGTTGTTTTAATTTGCATTTTTTGATCAATAGTGATTTAGAAAATTTTTTCCTATTACTATATACTTTAGATTTCTTCTTTTGGAAACTGTTTAGAACCAATGAACATTTATCAATTAGGAAATAATTAGTATTTTTATAATTTGACTCAAATCTCTTTATATTTGAGAAATTAAGCCTATGTCAGGGAAAGTTGTGATAAAATTTTTCCCTTCAGTTTCCTGTTTTCCTTCTAATTTAACTACATTGCTTTTGTTTGTACAAAATACTTTAATATAACCTAGATTATCCATTTTACATCTTGTAATGCTCTCTCTTCCTTTTTTGGTCATAAATTCTTCCCTTATCCATAGATATGACAGGCAAAATGCTCCCCTAATTTGCTTATGATAGAAGCGTGTACCCATTTTGACCTTACTTTGGTATATGGTCAGTTTCTAGTTTCTGCCATTGCATTTCCCAGTTTTCCAAGCAATTTTTTTTTTTTTTTTATCAAATTGTGAGTTCTTGTCCCCAAAGCTTAGATCTTTGGGTTTGTGAAACTAGATTACTATGGTCACTTACTATTGTGTATTATATATTTCCATTGATCTAACACTCTTTTTCTTGGCCAGTAATAGATTGTTTTAATGATTAGCACTTCATAATATAGTTTGAGATCTGGTACTATTAGGTCATCTTCCTTTACATTTTTTCACCCATCGATTCCCTTGATATTCTTGACCTTTTATTGTTCCAGATTAATTTTGTTAGTATTTTTTTCTAGCTCTATGAAGTATTTTTTGGTAGTTCGATTGGCATGGCATTAAATAAGTAAATTAATTTAAATAGAATTGTCATTTTTATTATATTGGCTTGACATCAATGAGCAATTAATATTTTTCCAATTATTTAGATCTAATATTATTTGTATGAAAAATGTTTTGTAATTGTGTTCATATAGTTCCTGGATTTGTCTTGCAGGTAGACTTTCAAATATTATATATTGTCTTCAGTTATTTTAAATGGAGTTTCTCTTTCTATCCCTTTCTACTGGACTTTGATGGTAATATAAAGAAATGCCATTGATTTATGGGGTTTATTTTATATTTTTCAACTTTGTTTAAATTGTTAATTATTTCAATTAGTTTTTTACTTGATTCTCTAAGTATATAATCAAATTATCTTTGAAGAGTGAATTTTGTCTCTTCATTGCCTAGTCTAATTCCTTAATTTCTTTTTTAGTCTTATTGTGATAGCTAGCAATTTTTAGTACAATATTGAATAGCGGTGATGATAATGGGCATTCTTGCATCACCCCTTATTTTAATGGGAAGGCTTCTAGCCTATTCCCATTATAGGCAATGCTTGCTGATGGTTTTAGATCTTACTTAATCATTTTTTAAAAATCCTTACCTTCTATCTTAGAACCAATATTAGTTCTAAGGCAGAAGAGTGGTAAGGGCTATGCAATGGGGTTAAGTGACTTGCCCAAGGTCACATAGCTAGAAAGTGTCTGAGGTCAAATTTGAACACAGAACCTCCCATCTCTGAGTCTGACTCTTAATCTACTGAGCCACCTAGCCGGCCCCTACTTCATCATTTTTACCAGATTGGGACTGCTGCACGTGATATAGGCAGTTGGGTACCAAAGTAGGAAAGCAGCCTTGAAAAGAGCTCAGGAAGCTCTCATACCCAAAGTACTAGTATTCCTTGAACATGGTCATACACTGCATCATGAGTCATTCTTCTTGACTTTTGTCTTGTGATAGGATTTCAATGACACTGGGCTTTGTGTAACTCTATTCCCCTTAAATACAATTTATACATATCAAAATGCATCACCAGTGATGTCATTTTGGTTCTCTTCAAATATGAAAGATAATAGCCAACCAGCCAATTTATCATTTTAAGGAAAACTCCATTTGTTCACATGTTCACATACTTTCTAGTGTTGTTGTTGTTTTTTTTTTTTAATAGGAATGAGTGTTTTTGTTAAAAAGTCTTTACGGCACCTATTGAGATCATACAATTTTTGTTTTTGTAGTTGACATGATTAATTATGCTGAAAGTTTTTCCCAATATTGAACCAACCCTTGCTCCCTTTCCACTTAGTAATCTAGCTGCCCCATGCAGTTAATTTTTAATCTATATTTCCACAGCCCTTTGGTAAATATATATTTTTTTGCATTGTGATCTGAAAAGGTTGCAGTTCTGCCTTTTTTGTTTTTGGTTGTGAGGTTTTTATCTCCTAATACATGATCAATTTTTGTGAAGGTTCCATGTACAACCAAGAAAGAGAATATTCCTTTTTGTTCCCATTCAGTTTTCCCCAAAAGTCTATCATATCTAACTTTAAAAAATTTATATTCTTCTCTTTAACTTTCTTGTTTATTTCACGATTAGATTTATCCAGCAGTTAGAGGGGAAAGTTGAGTTCTTCCACCAGTATAATTTTGCTATTTTTTCCTGTAATTTAATTTCTCCTTTAAAAATTTGAATGTTATGCCATTTGGTACACATATGTTTAGGGTTAATATTACTTCATTGTCCATGGTACCTTTTAGCAAAATGTAGCTCCCCTCATTTTTTTTCTTTATAAAGCCCTTACCTTCCGTCTTGGAGTCAATACTGTGTATTGGCTCCAAGGCAGAAGAGTGCTAAGGGTAGGCAATGAGGGTCAAGTGACTTGCTCAGGGTCACACAGCTGGGAAGTGTCTGAGGTCAGATTTGAACCTAGGACCTCCCGTTTCTAGGCCTGGCTCTCAATCCACTGAGCTACCCAGCTTCCCCCTTCCTTCATTTTTAACCTAATCCAAGGCATAATAAATTCTGGTACAGTCCCTTATTTTTACTCTATGTGTGTCTCTTTGTTATAAGTGTGTTTCTTGTAGACAAGATATTATTGAATTCTGGTTTTTAATACATTCTGCTCTCTGCTTCCATTTTATGGATGAATTCATCCCATTCACTTTCAGTAATTATTAATAACTCTGTATTTCCCTATATCCTATTTATTCCCTGTTTATCCTGCTCTCTCTATTTTTATTGCTATTCCTTCCCAAAAGTCTGTTTTCCTTTTGACTTCTACCTCTCTTATTCTGTCCTCTCTTCTATCAATCTCTCCCCCTTTATCTCCTTCCCATTCTATTAGCCTGTAGGGTAAGATAGATTTCCACACCAGCTAAGTGTGTATTTTATTCTTGCTTTGAATCAATTTCAGCAAGAGTAAGATTCAAGCATTGTCTGCCACTCATATTTTCCTTCACTATAAAAACTCTTCCTGTTACACTTCTTTTCTGTGAGATAATTTTATTTGTTCTTCTCTCTTACCTCTTTACCAAGATATCTATCTATCTTACCCCTTCATTTTATTTTTTCAAATCATCCCATCATATTCAAGCATACTGCTTCTAACTGTCCTAATAATTATAAAGTCCTTAAGAGTTACAATTATCATCTTCCCATATGGGAATGTTACAGTTTAACATTAATGAATCCCTTATGTTTATCTTTTTATGCTTCCCTTGGGTCTTGTATTTTAAAGTCAAAATTTCTCTTCAATTCTGGGGTTTTCATCAGGAATACTTGAAAGTCTTCTATTTCATTAAACATCTATTTTTTTCCTCCTGAAGGATTATAATGAGTTTTGCTTTATATTATTCTTGGTTGTAATATTAGCTCCTTTGCCTATATTCATAATATCATAGTCCAAGCTCTCCAAGTCCTTTAATGTAGAAGCTGCAATATCTTGTGTAAAATAATTTAAATTGTTTCTTTCTGACTGCTTGCAGTGTTTTTCTCCTTGGCTTAGGGGCTATAGAAATTGGTTATAATGTGTTTGGGTTTTTTAAAATTTTAGGATCTCTTTCAAGAGGTGCTTAGTGGATACTTTCAATTTCTATTTTCCCCTCTTGTTCAAGAATATCAGGGAAGTATTCCTTGATAATTTATTGTAACATGATGCCCATAAGTTCGTTCTCTCTCTCTCTCTCTCTTTCTCTCAGCATTTGGGTATGATTCTAAATTGCTCTCTGGAATGCCTGTATCAGTTCACCAGGCTCTGTTTTTTATATAGCTTTCAGATAGCCCAATAATTCTTAAATTATCCCTCCTGGATATGTTTTCTAGTTTGGTTGTTTTCCAATTTAAGGTTTTCTTCAATTTTAAAATTCTTTTGATTTGATTTTATTGTTTCTGGATGTTTTCTCATGGAATCATTAGCTTCCACTTACCTCATTCTAATTTTAAAAAAATTTTTTCTTCAATGAATTTTCATGCCTCTTTTTCCATTTGGCCAATTCTCCTTTTTGAGGAGTTCTCCAGTATTTTTTGTGCCTCTTTTCCCAGGCTGTTTTTCGTAATTGCTTTGCATCTCTCCCATTTCTTTTCTCAATTTTTCCTCTACCTCTCTTATTAGATTTTTTAAAATTCTTTTTTAACTCCTCCAGTAATTCTTTTTGGGTTTATGTCCAATTCATATTTTTCTTTGAGTCTTTGCTTGTAGCTGTATTGAAATCATTGTCTTCTTCTGAATTTATGTCTTGATTTCCCCTATCACCATAATAATTCTTTGTACGTGGGTTCTTTTTCGTTGTTGTTTGATCATTTTTACAGCCTGTTTCTTCACTTTTAACTTTCTGTTAATGTTTGGCTCTGTTCCTGGAGTAGAAGAGTCACTGTCCCAAGTCCCAAACTTTAGGGGTTTTTTTGTGCTGCTGTTTTTGGTGATAATTCTAGGAGTCTGTAGTTTTCAGTGTTCTAGGGTAGGATGATCTCAGGTGTATGGTCACTGCTCTCCTGGCTTGTGCTCTACTCTTTACCTAGGAATGGACTTTATTCTCCTGTAATCATAAGTGTTAGCATTTCTTCTCTGCTTTGGAACTGTGACTAGGGGCCCTGCTTTCCTATGATCACAAGTGATATTGCTCCTTTCTATCTTAGAACTGAGAATAGGGCCCCCTGCTTCCTTGTAAGCAAACTCAAGTACTCTTCTCTGCCCTGGAAGTATGACCAGGGCTCTCTTCCCTTGTGGCTGCAAGGGCTCCTCTTTGCCATAGTTCTGGAATTACATATGGACAAAGAGGCACAGTCCTAAACTCAGTGTCAGAAATGTGTCCCCTATAATTCCTTTCTGATTGGTTGTCTGTCTCCCTTACCATCTATGGGCTAAGATCCCCTGAAGCTATTGCTTTCCTTGATACAACCACTTCCAAAGTCTGTTGCTAGGACCTGCTATATTGTGTTATACCTAGTGAGACAGACCTTCTAAACTGGAAAATTGTTTCATGTGAGCATTTTTGGTTCTACTGTTGCAGAATACAATTTGAAGCAGTATTTTAAAGTTGTTTAGAGGGTAATTTGGGAGAGTTCAAGTGAATTCTGGTTATTACTTCATCATCTTGACCTCTGTAAAGATTTTTACAACCCACTTAAGGTCAATGGAAACAACAAAATTTGTATGAGGAAGCTGAAATGATCCTGTAGAAAAAGATGATAAGTTCAGCTGGACTAGACCAATAATATCCAGAGAATGTCCATACCAGAAGCAAACAAATTGAGTATAGGGAGAGATTAATTTCTCAAAATATCTGGAAAACAGATCTGCCTAATTTATCTCTTCATAGTACTATGAGAATGATCTACATACATAAGGCATCTTTGATTAAAGGAAATAAGCAAGGTTATTAGGTTTTTGCAAATATGATTTTATATGATATCATGTTTTCCTTTCCACACTTTTGAGTGACTTGGAAGGCACAGAGAATAGATGATATCACTCTGCTTCATTATTTTTTTAAAAAAGGTATTTGGTTCAGAAATGTAAAAGTCCACCTTACGGAGTGTCCAACAAGGTATCTCCCATATATATTCTAAAAATCAAACATTTCTTGTATAAAATAATTTTTTGCTATTTCTTTGTATATAAGATACACAGAAGGAAGATAGCTATATGTTTACCAAGTGCAGTCCTCTATGGAAAAGTGATTCCCTAGTGAAGTCCTCCAGATATTCATGTCTGTGGATGACTAAACAGTCTCAAAACAGTTCATAACCTCCCAACCTATAAATAAGATCTATAAGTACTTAAGAAAAAATAAGTCCTGAGTGCATGAAGAATGCCTATTGTCTATGCAGTTGGATGGGCAACTCTTTGAACTCATTTGTCAATATAGAGACATTGGAAAGATATATAATGAATTGTGTTCACTATTGAGCAGGAGAACCAGATTGCTTTTGGGTAGTTTCACAGTTCTGTTAAGGACCCAAAGCTCATCTCTGACTCCAAGGTTTATCTTTTAATATAAATATCCTTCTGATGGTGTTGTATGACCAAAAGTCATGGAATACTAGTTTGAAGAACTAACTTGATCACCACCTAAAGGGCAATGGAGAGGTCATATGGTGAGCTGAACAGGCTGAAATAAATTGCAAATGAAGAATTATATGAAAGTCATATAAATGGATGTAAGAAACATATGAAAGGTAACAGAAGGAAATAAGTATTTATATAACACTGACTACATGCCCGGCACTGTGCTAATCACTTTTTCAAATATTTTCTCCTTTGGTCAACAACTCTGGGGATTGGGGGGTAGGTTTTATTATTTTCATTTATTATTTATTTATTTTTGTAGTAAATGTAAATATATTAAAATGGGATATTTCCTATCCCATTTTATAGTTGAAGAAACTGAGGTAAACAGTGGCTATGTGACTTGTCCTGGGTTATATAGCTAGTAAGTGTCTGAGTTCAGATTTTAACTGGAAAATGGTTGTAAAAAGTGATGATCTGACCATGGAGCAAGTGTGAAGATAGCTAAGGGTCAGATCAGTTTTTATCTCTACCCAAAGAACTAGGCACTTTGTATGAACCTGCTGTGGTGGATTCACACATGAGCAAGAGTCTCTCATGATGGGCAGGCATGGAAAAGCTGAAATGGGGTCATAGATTTAAGACTGGCATGTCACAAGTAGAATCAAACATATAAAAGATATTAATGAATAGGAAAGGAGACATAGACAACAAATGTGGGTTATATGAGGCACTAAGGAATTTTGACCCGCACCGATGAAATTAGTACTCACAGCTGAGATCTCAAATCTTATTACAGTAGTAATACTAAAAGTTAGTATTTATAAAGTACTTTAAGGTTTGCAAAGCACTTTAAAAATATTTTCTTATCTTATTCTCATAATTACCCTAGGAGATAGTGCTATTGTTATCCGCATTCTAAGGAAAAGGAAAGTGAAGAAGACAGAGCTCTCTAAGTCGCTTGTCCAATATTAAATAGTTAGGAAGAATCTGAGGCTTAATTTGAATTCAGGTTGTATTACAGGTCCAGCACTCTCTGCAGTGTACCATCTAGTTGCCTATATATGGTATTTTGGAAACAATAATTCAAGATTCATTTTAAGTAATGCAACGACACACTTACCTTTGATTTGAGGTAGGCATTTGCTGATGACATTTTTGCAATTTTGAAAGTGTAACTAACTAATGAAATGGCACAAAGAATAACAAGGCTATCACTAATCAGTGCTTGAGCAAATATTGTCCATTTCAATTGATTTTCTGAAATATCTCCATGAACTAACATTGAACAAGTTAAGTTAGCCACCCAAAAGAGAAGGCTTGCCAACATAAATCCCAGATGTAGAAGAATTCTGAAAAAAAAAAAACATAACAAAAACATATTAGATGTATTTACAAAAATGGAAGAAATTTAAAAATCAGTTCATGTTTCTTCAGATATGTTACTTTCATAACATCATTAAAACAAACTTTACTAATGGAACATAAATATAAAATTGACTACAAGGACATCACCAGAAATACTAGAGCTCAAAATGAGTTGAAGTTAGTGAGGCATGAATGCTAAAAATTATAAATATTTTTGTTTATTTTTTAAAAACTATATTTAAGAAAATGAGAATTCTTTTTTTAATCTTTTCCTTCCATCAATACAGTAAGGGCTAGGAAATGGAGGTTAAATGACTTGCCCAGGATTACATAGCTAGGAAGTATCTGAGTCCATATTTGAAAATGCAACCTCATGTTTCTAGGCCTGGCCTAGAATCCACTGAGACACCTAGCTGCCACTTAAAAAAAGAGGATTCTTAAAGAAAGGAGAGCTGTTTGAAGTAGAAGGTATGATGATAATGATAATTACTATTCTTTTTTATACATTACTTTAAGATTTACAAAAGCAATTTCTTCATAGCTTATGAGGTGAATTTTACAAGGATTTCCCCATTTTATAGAGGAAAATGAGGCTCTGAGAGATTAAGCGACTTTCTCTTTTTTTCCACAAAACTATGGGGAAATACTTGAACCAAAATCTGACTCTAAGTCTGTTTACCTTTCTACCTTTCTAACAGATGATAATGATTATGATTTTAAAAGAGAAGGCGGAACTACCTCTTATTTTATGTTTTTTTCTTAGCCAAGGAGAAAAATTTTTGAATTTTAAAAGACAGACCAGAAAAGGTTATTAGGGATTGTAAATCCATGATAAATAAAGGATATTGTAAGAGAGTACCTAGTTGCCCTTGATTCAATTCAAGCATTTATTAAATGGCTACTATGTGCAAGGAGAGGGATTGAATCGTGTAATGGATAGTGAGATGGCCTCAAAATCTGGATGACACAGGTTCAAGTCTTGCCTTTACCATATATTGATGGTATGATCATGGGCAAGTTACATATACCTACATAGATATAAAACCTATCACATATATAACACAATGTGGATTATAATGATATAATATTATTTCACTATATATTATACTATATACATTTTTATTATGTCTTTTGTTTTTTACATCATTGTAGTTTTTTCCATTATTCTTCCCCCTTCTATTCCCAGAGAACCATCCCACATAACAAATAATATTTTATCTACTACTTTTCTGTTGGGGAGTGTATGTATATCATGTGTGTAAAAATTATTTGTACATATTGGATAAGAAAATATTGTCAGAGAAATTTGATAAAAATATTTTTCTCATTTGACCTCTTCTTATCCTTAAGCGATTAATTTATCATTAATTCTATGCAAATATTTTCAGTTTTACATAACCAAAATTATCTATTTAACCTTCTGTAATTGCCTCCCTTGTTTGATTAAGAATATATCTTTGCCTATGTCTGTAAGAGATATGATCTGCTTCTCTTTTAATTTTTTTATAATATAATCTTTAACAGTAACATGACATCCACTTAGAATATTATTCTATAATATAGTGTAAAGTGTCAATCTAATCTTTTTTTAATTCTAAATCCTTACCTTCCACCTAAGAATCAATACTATGTATTGGTTCCATTGAAGAGGTAAGGGGTAGGCAATGGGGTTAAGTGACTTGCCCAGGGTCACACAACTAGGAAGTGTCTGAGGTCAGATTTAAACCTAGGACCTCCTGTCTCTAGGCCTGGCTCTCAATCCACTGAGCTACCTAGCTGCCCCTTTGGTCTAATTTTAATTTCTGTCAGAATTCCTTCCAGTTTTTACAGCAGCTAAAAAAAAAGTCAAATGTGAAGTTTTTTTCTAAATAATTTAAATTTTCTGCTTTACAGATTACTGTGCATTTTTTATGATTCTCTATAGTGTCTTCCACTGATCTATCTTTCTTTCTTATAGCACTACCATATGATTTTGATCAGTGGTATTGGACTTAAATAGAAAGAGATCTTTGGGGGCCACATATTAGCAGGAAACCAGAGATTAGTATTACCTATGTTTTATTATTTTGTCAAATATTTCCCATTAACATTTTAATCTGATTCCTAGTGATATTGATACCTTTGGTTTTGCTTACTGCTACAGTTTAATCAAACCAGCTGAGGAGTCACTGGAACAATGACTATTGAGGGCAAGGTTCAATGCAAAGTTTCTCCTGGCCACAAAATTTCAGTATAGCTCAGGGAGCTCACAGAAAAAATACTTTAATAAAATTGATAAATGGCAAAAGAATCTCAAAATATGTCTAGTCATACGAAAATGCTTCAAATTAGGAACAGAGAACTCAAATTAGGTTCCATTTCATTCCCATTAGTAGGTGATGTTGACAAAAATATATGTCATATGTTGGAGAAGCTATAAGAAAACAGGCACAATGATATTTTGTTGGTAGAACCATTCTAGAAAGCAATTTGGAATTATGTTAAAAAAAGTCACGAAACTGTTATTATCTCTTGACCTGTCAATACCTCAGTCAAAGAGATCAAAGGAAGAAAAGGATGTAGGTAACAAAATATTTATTCCCTCTTTCCTTTACGGTGGCAAAGAATTTTAAATAAACAGGTACCTATCAGTTGGGGAATGGCAGAACAAACTATGGTATAGGAATGTAAGAGAATATGATTATGTTTTAAGAAATGAAGAAACGGTTTCAGAGAAATTTGAAAAAACATATGAACTGACAATGAAATGAAGAGAACTAGAACAATTTATGTAATAACAACAATACAAGGAAAAACAACTTTATAAGACTTAAGTATTTTGATCAATGCAACTATTAACCATTGTTATTCCAGAGGACTGATAATGAAGCATGCTACCTACCTCTCGTACGTGATGAACTAATATGTAAAATGAGACATGTTTTTGGACATGCCAAATATGATAATTTTTTAGTCTACTTATTAGTTACAAGGGTTTTATATCTTTGGGGTGGGGAAGGAGGTAAGATTTCATTTGTTAAAAACAAATGCATGATAATTAAAAAAAATAGATTAAAATAATTTAGAGGGTTCAGATGAAGACCATCATGGGTAATCATGTATGCCTGAGCAAGCCTGTTGGCTTCCCAAGGTAGGAAAGAAAAGAAGAGGAAGAGGATAAAATTCCTGAAAAAGAGATGGGTTTGGCAGCCAGGACCTATACTGCTTCACTATAGATTCTTTCCCCCACTATGACCAGAAATATACAGGGCAATTAGATCCCACCTTCTGGGCAGAGTCCCATCTGAGTAGCACATCAGGCTGTAGCTAGGCTCCTCATTCACCAAACCACAATCTAGTTGTAAAGTGGTAAGATCTGAGTGCAGTTGCAGGCATCATCTGGGCAAATATGACTATTGCACAAATGGGGGAAGGTAGATGACACCTGGTGACTTACATTGGACTACAAGGAGCTGGAAAAAAGTTGTCAAACCAATTGCTGAGGCCATTCTTGACTTTGTTAATGTATAAATGGAGATTTTGAACCTTGGACTTCATCCCCCATAAGTCCCTTTGTGGTTGCCAAAATGTGAAGATTAAAATTAATATGCAAAATACTAAATGTTATATTTATAAGCATTTTATTAATAATAAACTAACAAAAGAGACTAACCAAAAAGTACTAACCAGCTTGCTCCCAGGAAACAAAGAGAAAGAGGAAGGAGTTACAGCCAACTATAAAACATGAACATGGAGGCACAGGAGAGATTAAAGGGAATTTTGGGAAAACTAAGGGACTTATAGGGGATGAAGTCCAAGGTTCAAAATCTCCATTTATACATTAATGTGAGAAACCAGAAAACCCAGTGCCCCACTTATTGATCTTGCCATTGTCTTTTTCTTTAGTCTTATAGCTAAGACTAATCAGGAGCAGTTTGCCTGGGAAGGAGAGTCCACTGTTCTCCAGGATTAACTGAAAGAGGTCCAGATTCCTTAGGGGATTGATATCTAACACTACAGTGTTAACATAATATTGCCTAGACCCTTAAATGGTGGCTCATATAAAGTGTAAGGATTGGGAGAAATAAAGTTGAATTTCCTTGGTCAAGTTTGGAGCAGTACATTAGAGGACTCAGATTATTCTGGATATAGTCCAGAAGAAATTACCAACAGTTGACAACAAAGCAGGTAACAGCAGAAAGTACAAGCCCTACAGCGGGCTGTCTGGGAGTCCTGTATTGGGAAGGTGGCAGAATAAAGCAAAGGGTGAAACAGAGACACTCATGCTGGCAGGTTTTAGCAGTCCTGATTTATTCCACCATGCTTCTCTTCTGGCAAAGCCAGAAGCAACATATATACCTTATTTTACTGTGAGAACCAAGCTAGCCCTCATAGGAATCAGACGGTCAACAAAAATAATTTTGACTAGAAACTGTTTTTCTTCTGGCCGGACATCTGGAACAGGGGAAGGAACTTCAACCCCTATAAGTCCCTTAGTTTTCCCAAAATTCCCTTTAATCTCTCCTGCGCCTCCATGTTCATGTTTTATAGTTGGCTGTAACTCCTCCCTCTTTCTCTTTGGTTCCTGGGAGAGATACCTCAGTATCTCTTTTCTCAAGGCTGCTTTTTCTCTGCCATTGTGTCCTTTTCCTGACTCTCAAAAATACCAGGAGGGGAGAAAAGAAGCATTTGGGAGGATTTAACCCCTTTGCTCCCTACAAAGCCCAACAAAATGAATACCGTCATGGGCATAAATACGGGGTAGCATTGCTGACAATATTCAGTAAAAAATTGGCAACTTATAGTTGCAGATACTTCCAGACTCCATCTTCCTTTGTCTGTTGGCCCATTTGGGCCCTGCCCACAAGGAACTGGCTACTGAGAATTAATATTTTGTCTAGTTCCCTGCAGCTCAGCCTAATGTGAAGCACATACAAGTCAGTCCCAGAAGCCATCGGTGTTTGTGTGAGGGATGGAAACCCTGACAAGCCCTTTCAGTAAGCCATATTGAGCTGCATGGCTGGTATGTGAGAGATCCTTGAGAAATGGGGCTAAATTGTCTGGGGTCTGTTGGGAATAGAATTAGACAATTAAAGGCCTTCGCCTTTGAGGTCAGAATTAACGAAGGAATTTTGTCAGTCCCTCCTCCCACACATAATTATTAGTGAAGTATATCATTCTCTGTAGACTTTCTATGACCCCTGCTGAACTGAAGGACCAATCTGATGCACATATGATGAATAGTAGACTTTAGAGAATGGAATCATCACCAAGCCAGAAAGATGAATCAGGATGCATTGTTTTTTATAAAGAGGTATCCGAACTAGTTCAGATGATTATTTCACTTCCCAGAAGCCATGTTCTCCAAAACAACAAATGGGTGCCCCCCCTAGGAAAGAGGTGGGCTGCAGCTTTCCAGTGCAGTATTTGTCTGGTTCCAGTCCCCAGGAATTTATCTATAAGGTATCAGGGATAAGGAGGGACTTCTTTTAGATTAATTCTAATTGTCTTCCTTGACCTTTTTTTAAATTCTATTCTTAGTTCAGAGATTGCATAGGCCTCAAAGTCTCTCCTCACTCTCCTCAAAAGGTTCCAGTTACTTCAGGGAATCTCTTCAGATGCCTTTCAATTGGCAGGTCTCCTTTCCCTCCAGCAAGGTTAGGGTAACTCTTTTTTCAGGAATTACGGGAATTTTAAGGAGATGCCTTGCTCTTTTTTTTTTTTTTAAACCCTTACTTACCTTCCATCTTAGAATCAATGCTGTGTGTTGGTTCCAAGGCAGAAGAGTGGTAAGGGCTAGGCAATGGGGGTCAAGTGACTTGTCCAGGGTCACACAGCTGGTAAGTGTCTGAGGCCAGATTTTAACCTAGGAACTCTGGTCTCTAGGCCTGGCTCTCAATCCGCTGAGCTACCAAGCTGCCACCACTGCCTTGCTTTTTAATGGCACAGGAAATGTATAGCCGTCTCTGTATTTGCTATGATGAATTTATATATTCCTGAAAGAAAAATGGATGCCTTAGCTGGCTTTGTGGCAATCACGAGTCCTTGGAGGAGGGTGAGGGATAGTTCTTACCTAGCCCTAGTGAAAGAAGAGGGTAACCTCTCCATAAAGGCTTCTTAAAGGGGCAAAGATTTAGTGTCACCCTTCTAGTAGAACTTTAGGAGAGAAAAATGTCTTGACCAGTAGGACTGGAAACCGAGTGGGTACTACTATAGGGTGAATCTCAGTATTGACCCCATTATTGGAATAAGCTGCATGCGAAAGAACAATGGCCTCTTAGCTATCTTAGTTCTATGATCCTGACCTGTGATAAAGATTGATATTATCTGCACTGTGGCCTGGGTGTTTCTGATGCTGTTTCTCTCCTTAGGAGACCTGTTTTGAACTTCCAAGAATCTCATCACTTCTACATTCACCAACAGGCTTCTAACCCAAGCCCTGACTGATACCACCTCTTTAAACATCCTCTCTCATCTGAGTGTCAAAGGGGAGTGGAATAGCAAATGCCTCCCAGTGCTTGAGGACAGAAATTAGACTCTTTCAGCTCTCTCCCCCTTATATCTGCTACCTTGCTTGGTTTCAACTTCATGGAATAAGATCTCTCATGATAGATACCCCCTTTTTCAATTTTGCTAATCTTTCCTTTGATTTTTCAGTATTTCTGTTTTGGTGTTTAATTGCAGGGTTTTTTTAGTTGCATGCCCAATCTGTTAATCTGCTCATTTAATTTTTTATTACACAAGTGTTTAGATATATAAATTTACCCCTATGTACTGTTTTGGCTTCACCCCACAAATTTTGTATGTTATCTCATTGTTGACATCATTAGTAAAATTATTTAGTCTTTCTGTGATTTGTTTTTTGATTCATCCTTACTTTAGAATTAAACCATTTAATTTCAAATTAATTTTAATCTTTGCTTCAAAGTCCCCTTATTTGAATGTAATTTTAAAATTTCATCATGGTCAGTAAAAGATACACAATATTTCTCCTTTCAGCATTTGTTCGTGAAGTTTTTAGGCCCTAATACATAATCAGTTTTTGGGAAGGGACCAAATGAGAAAAGGGTTCTGGTCTCACTCAATATTTTCCAGAATTCTCCAGAGGTCTCTCATATCTAACTTCTATCTACTTCCTCCTGTAATTCATTTAACTTTTTCCTTAAAAACTTAGATACTGAGGAAATAACATTGCTCAATATGTATGCATCAAATGGCATAGCAACCAGATTCGTAAAGGAGAAACTGGCAGATCTCAAAAAGGAAATAGATAATAAAACCATACTAGTGGGAGATCTAAATATTTCTCTTTCAGATCTAGATAAATCAAGCCAAAAAAATAAATAAGAAAGAGGTAAGAGAGATGAATGAAGTCCTAGAAAAATTAGATTTAATAGATATGTGGAAAAAATAGGAACGAAAAGGAATACACCTTCTTTTCAGCTGCACATGGTACGTTCACAAAGATTGGCTATGTAATAGGGCATAGAAACATTGTAAACAAATGCAAAAGAGCAGAAATAATAAATGTAACCTTCTCAAATCATAATGCAATAAAAATAATAATTAGTAAGGGCACCTGGACAGGCAAATCAAAAACCAATTGGAAATTAAATAATATGATTCTCCAAAACCAGCTAGTCAAAGAAGAAATCATTAAAACAATCAACAATTTCATTGAAGAGAATGACAATGATGAGACATCCTACCAAACTCTGTGGGATGCAGCCAAGGCAGTACTCAGGGGGAAATTTATATCCTTGAGTGCACATATTAACAAATTAGGGAGGGCAGAGATTAATGAATTGAGCATGCAACCTAAAAAACTTGAAAGTGAGCAAATTAAAAATCCCCAGATAAAAACTAAATTAGAAATACTAAAAATCAAGGGAGAAATTAATAAAATCGAAATTAAAAGAACTATTGAATTAATAAATAAGACTAGAAGCTGGTATTTTGAAAAAAAACAGATAAAATAGACAAAGTACTGGTCAATCTAATAAAAAAAAAGGAAAGAAGAAAACCAAATTGACAGTATCAAAGATGAAAAGGGAGACCTCACCTCTAATGAAGGGGAAATTAAGGCAATCATTAAAAACTATTTTCCCAATTATATGGGAATAAATATAGCAATCTAGGAGATATGGATGAATATTTACAAAAATATAAATTGCCTAGAATAACAGCAGAAGAAATAGAATACCTAAATAATCCCATATCAGAAAAAGAAATTGAACAATCCATGAAAGAACTCCCTAAGAAAAAAACACCAGGGCCTGATGGATTCACAAGTGAATTCTATCAGACATTCAAAGAGCAACTAATCCCAATACTATACAAATTATTTGATATAATAAGCAAAGAAGGAGTCCTACCAAATTCCTTTTATGACACAAATATGGTACTGATTCCAAAGCCAGGTAGATCAAAAACAGAGAAAGAAAACTACAGACTAATCTCCCCAATGAACATAGATGCAAAAATTTTAAATAGAATACTAGCAAAGAGACTCCAGCAAGTGATCAAGAGGATCACTCACCATGATCAGGTGGGATTTATATCAGGAATGCAAGGATGGTTCAACATTAGGAAAACCATCCATATAATTGACCATATCAACAGTCTATCAAACAAAAATCACATGATTATCTCAATAGATGCTGAAAAAGCCTTTGACAAAATACAGCATTCCTGGAAAATATAGGAATAGAAGGACCTTTCCTAAAAATAATAAACAGTATATACCTAAAACCATCAACAAGCATCATATGCAATGGGAATAAATTAGTAGCCTTTTCAATAAGATCAGGAGTGAAACAAGGACGCCCATTATCACCTCTATTATTTAACATTGTACTAGAAACACTAGCAGTAGCAATTAGAGAAGAAAAAGACATTGAAGGTATCAAAATAGGCAAGGAGGAGACTAAGCTATCACTCTTTGCAAATGATATGATGGTCTACTTAAAAAATTCTAGAGAACCAACTAAGAAGCTTGTATAAATAATCAACAACTTTAACAGGATACAAAATAAATGCACACAAATCATCAGAATTTCTATATATTTCCAACATGCCGCAGCAGCAAGAGTTAGAAAGAGAAACACCATTTAAAATCACCCTAGACAATATAAAATACTTAGGAATCTATCTACCAAAACAAACACAGGAATTAAAAGAAAACAACTACAAAACACTTTCTAAACAATCAAAAGTAGATCTAAACAATTGGAAAAATATTGATTGCTCATGGGCAGGACGAGCTAACATAATAAAAATGACCATTCTACCCAAATTAATTTACCTATTTAGTGCCATACCTATCAAACTACCAAAAAACTTTTTTACTGAATTAGGAAAAACTATAACAAAGTTCATCTGGAATAACAAAAGATCAAAAATATCAAGGGAAATAATGAAAAAAAAAATGTGAAGGGAGGGGGCCTAGCAGTACCAGATATTAAACTGTACTATATAGCAGTGGTCATCAAAACAGTAAGATACTGGCTAAGAGACAGAAGGGAGGATCAGTGGAATAGACTTGGGGTTAATGACATCAGCAAGACAGTGTATGATAAAACCCAAAGAGCCCAACTTTTGGGACTAAAATCCACTATTTGACAAAAACTGCTGGGAAATTTGGAAAAAAATATGGGAGAGATTAGGTTTAGATCAACATCTCACACCCTACACCAAGATTAATTCAGAATGGGTGAATGACTTGAATATAAAGAGGGAAATTATAAATAAGTTAAGTGAACATAGAATAGTTTACTTGTCAGATCTCTGGGAAAGGAAAGATTTTAAAACCAAGCAAGAGTTAGAGAAAATTACAAAATGTAAAATAAATTATTTTGATTATATCAAACTAAAAAAAACAAAAAAAATTGGATACTATGCCATTTGGAACATATATGTTTAGTATTGATATTAAGTGTTTGGTGCCTCAGGTAGCTATTCCACTCTAGATTTAGATGTTGATCTAAAGGCTTCAGCTAAGACATTGTTCTATTACTGAGATCATAACCACACAGCTATGGCTTGCTTTGGAATTTATTCCCTGCTTAGTACCCAGGCAGGCCCATGTTCAAATTATCCTTTTCTGCCCTGGATCTGTGACCTAGGAGTGGGTAATGGGTAACAGAGCTGCCAAATGCCAATTGTTCTTGAACCCTATGCTAGTTCAGTAATGTTCTGTGATCTTTTTCTGTCTTGCTGCTTCCTGCCTTAGTGCCTTTTCTTGGCTTTCTTTCTGCCCCTGGATGCTAAATGTTTTCTTCATGCTACTGGCCACATTCTTTCCTCTGTGTCCACTGACTTTTCTGTCTTTTTTAAATCACTGGATAATGACTCAATGTAATTTTTTCTTGGCTTTCTCAATCAATATTCAGTCAGTTGTATTTTGTAGCTCATTGTTCAGTATAGAGCATGGCAAAATATGCTCAGTTGCTCCCTCTCACTCTCCCATTTTAACTATATCTTTTGTGTAATTTGAATGTTAACCTAAAACTATGATCCCCAGCACTCTACTCACTTCCTGTCATTACATGCTGACATAGACAGGATATAAATTGGTTGGAGTTCCGTGTCTAGGCTCTTTCCTTCCTGTTGAGGCTTTGGTGGAATGGAGATTTTTGAGCAGGTAGAAAAATTTGCTCATGTGGTTCTATTTTGTCAGATAATAAACTTAATAAAAATACAATACTTGAAGTATTGGACATTAATTTAACTCTTATACTTTGTAGAATTGATTCTTAATCAAGGGGGGATTGGACTAGATCTTTAATGCCCTTTCCAAATCTGAGATTCCTTTATTCTGAAGTTTAATGTCAAACTAAGATTATGTGTAGAAGTCTTCAGTAGGTATAAAAAAGTTTTGGACAAAAAGTTTTGTGGACAGCAATGCTACCTTTTTTAAAGCACTAATTTAAATTCTGACTTCTGCATTTTTTACGAACTTTAAGCATAATATTATGAAATCCATAAATAGAATGGACAGTTTTTTAAATTTTGTAGAAGTTAAGTACAAATAAATTCCTTATAATAATTAATTTATTATCATTCCTCTTTTTTTGGTAAGGGAAATCTATTTAGAGAATGGTTGAGTTATATAGTCAGATTTTGATAATCCATCTGCCTTTAAATTTCCTAATAATACAAGTCATACTGATGTGGGAGTACAGGCTTTCCCTAGATGCACACCCAGATTGTGTGCCAGATCAGAGTGTTCTCTCTCATTTTTCCTTGCATTCCTGCAGTGCTGGCAAAGGTGACTTTGAGTCCCTCTGGACTCTCCCTTCATTCTTTTCTTTATTTAAAACCCTTAACTTCTGTTTATTGGCTCCTAGGTAGAAGAGTGGTAAGGGTGGGCAATGGGGGTCAAGTGACTTGCCTAGGGTCACACAGCTGGGAAGTGTCTGAGGCCAGATTTGAACCTAGGACCTCCTGTCTCTAGGCCTGACTCTCAATCCACTGAGCTACCCAGCTGCCCCTCTCCCTTCATTCTTGATGAGCACAGATATGTACCTCCCAGCTTGCTTCTGATAAGCATCTATTTTATATATCCCAAATATCTGATTATCCTCTAAACTGGACAATTCACTCCCTTTTGACTTTGAGGCTTAGGACACAACCCCATAACCCATCTCGGGTTCCAGAGACCCAGAAACATGCCATCATCATCCTTTTTCCAGTCACGTGGGCCCTGTTGTTAGAAGGGTATAAAATCCCTAAACCCCATCTTCTCGAGGAGGCAGTGCTCTAGCTGTACACTGTTTCCTGGCCTCCCAATATGACTTCCAAATTAATGAATTTCTCTTTTTATTTTTAAGCTAAGTTTTGGAGTCTTGCATTCTTTTTTTTTTAATCCCTTAACTTCTGTGTATTGGCTCCTAGGTGGAAGAGTGGTAAGGGGGGGCAATGGGGAACAAGTGACTTGCGCAGGGTCACACAGCTGGGAAGTGTCTGAGGCCAGATTTGAACCTAGGACTTCCCTTCTCTAGGCCTGACTCTCAATCCACTGAACTACCCAGCTGCCCCCTGGAGTCTTGCATTCTTGCAAAGGATAACCTGTCACAAACCTCAGGTTTCACCTTAAAGCTCTCCCAAAACAATATTTTCAAGTTTAACAGTACCTTTTCATTTTGCTCACTAAGGTTATTGTGAAGATAAAATGAGATAATAATTGTAAAGTGCTTAAGCCAGTGTCTGGCACATAGTAAGCACTATAAAAATGCTAGTAATTATTATTATTATTATTTGCTATAGTTTCTCTCTTTTAATATTGACTATTAGCATCTAGCAATCTTAAAACTTGAAGGTCTCAACTTTTATTCAGTCAGAGTAATGTTTTGAACACCCAAAACCTGACTTCATGTTTTATGCCAGAAAAATAGAAAAAGGATACATCTTGTTTCAATTTGTATATATGGACAAATTATTTTCCAGTTTTAAAAGTTAATAGTTGCAAAGAAGAACCAAGTTAGTTTCAAAATGATAAGCCAGTCTGCTTCCTGGTATAAAGACATTCTTCCTTAGGACTGACAATTTAAAAAAAATTTCCAGTAAATGATAAACACATATGTGAGACTTGTATATTTGAGAAACAATAGGAAAGTAGCTTGCAAAGAAAAAAAAAATTATTCGGGGTAAACATTGCTTCTCTGTCCTATATCCCAGCATCTAATTTGTGGAAGATTACTTTGGAATTAATAGCTAAGTTAGATCTGTTTTGTAATTATTGGACAAATGAGCATTGCCTGGTCATCTAGGCAGTGGAAAATACAGATTAGGGCTCAGGAGCTGCAGTGTAAAATAGCAGGAAGATAGATTTTCTACAAAGCATTACTTTTTAAAAACCCTGCAACCTGCTAGTGCCTGGACAAGTTGGGTGAGTAAACTTACTTGGTAGGGAAGGGTATTGGTTCACACACTTACTACACTAGCTACTGAGTATTCAGGGAAGACTAATACCTCTGATTTGAGGGCTTACCAAGCCATCTTCAGAGCTGTTTTCCTCCTTTGGTGTCCACTTAATACCCAGTTCTCATCTGTTGCTCCAAGAAGCTACAGCATGTGCATTGGCCACATCCTGGTAAACTATCTGGGCAGATGAGCTAAACCAGGTTAAGGGTAATGGACAGAACTCAGACTCATTGGTGAGTTAGAGGAGTGTCTACACCAGCCATGTAAAACTTCCCCAGGGGAAGGGGTGGATGAGAACAGTTTGTTCCAATAGCCATGAAGGTAGTGGAAGCAGCCACTGCGGAGTGATTAGAGGTTGGTTAGACATCGAGGAAGCCAAGGTCATCCGCTGCATCCCAAGCCATCATTAGTCATCTTGACTTCATCTTGCCTTTGGATTTTGATGACTCTGGAAGAGAGAGTGAGGCTTTGTGCAACTCTGCCTCACTTAAATCCAATTTATGTACAAGTTGAAAGAAACCCAGTGATATCATTTTGGTCCTCTTTGAGTATGAAGTGCAACAACCAACCAACACTAGCTTAGACATATTCAAATATAAGTATATAATTAATTTAAAAAATAAACAAATATATAACATCTATAACAAATTTGGGAGTCTTTGGTTTATTTGTCCATTTGGATTATTTATACCATTGGCTTAATAGTTTGGATATGTTACCAATATTTTGGGAATGATTTGCTCAAGATAAATGACCTAAAAACAAAGTTCCTAAATTATATATAGTGATTCATGATATAACTGACATTTAAATAGAAATTTAAAGATGCTTTATCTGTACACATATGTAATATTAAGAATAACAGATATTCTCTGTATTAACGGAACCCAATGAGATAGTGCTGTAGGTATCATCTCTATCTTATAGATCATAAAACTGAGTTACAGAAATGCTAAGTGATTTGCCCATAATCATAGATGCAAGATTCAACTCTAGGACTTCTTGGCTCCAAGTCTAGAATTCTATCCTCTATGCCAAGAAATAAAAAAAATTTGGTTTGAATGATTTATTTAATTTATAAATTTCAAAACTTTTAGTTAGCATAATCAAAGTAGCTTAGAGCTAGCAAGGGTTGATCTTAAATATCATCTATTAAAGCCACTTCATTTAACTGATGGAAAAATAGTGTCAGAAAAATAAAGTGACTTTCCTAAGATCATGTTAGTGACATATCAAATTACAACCTAAATGTCCTAATCTACTTTGTACTTTCCACTCTGCCAGAAAGTTTATAACTTACAAATTGCTATAGAAATATTGGTTCATAAGTTAATAAATATAGAAACAAATGCTATTTCATTGGATTATAAAGAAATTTCATCCCAAACTAGAATATTTCCAGTTTATCTCAGCTATTATAAATTACTTCAGAGATTAGGACCAAAAGAGAGATAGAAGTCAACAGTAATGTTAAGAAAGAGATGTGGACTCAATGAATATTAATAACCAAATTAAATACTACCATTGAATTATTGAATGCAATTTGAAAGTAAAAAGGTTATTTTGCCCACAAGGTCAGTGCTTTTGGTGACTTTCCCATATATATATATTTTTTTTTATTTTAAACCCTTAACTTCTGTGTATTGACTTATAGGTGGAAGAGTGGTAAGGGTAGGCAATGGGGGTCAAGTGACTTGCCCAGGGTCACACAGCTGGGAAGTGTCTGAGGCCAGATTTGAACCTAGGACCTCTGGTCTCTAGGCTTGGCTCTCAATCCACTGAGCTACCCAGCTGCCCCTTTCCCATATATTTTTAACTTAGCTCAAAACTACTAAACCATCATTTTCCTAGGTTAAAAAAAAAACCCTACTTGTCATTAAATATTTCTGCTTATGATACTTACTTGTTTTTGTCAAGTTCAGCTGCACATCTGACTTTACAAATAATCTATAAAGAAAGATTTGAAAAATGCATCAGCAAATATAATTGAGCACTGATATTTACTTGGCAATGCACAATGTACTTAATAAGTACTAGTAGTAATTAGCTACTAAAAAAAATAAAATTAAACAGAAAACAATTTAAATTTTCTTTCTGTTAAAAAAGTATTATTTTTTTTAAAAATTAGCATTTATATAGAGCTTTAAGATTCACAAAGTTCTTCATAATGCAATATTATCTTAAATAATTCTCACAATAACTTGCAGGTAGGTGTTAATAGTTATCCTTATATTATGAAGGTGCTGAGGCTAAGAGAATTTAAATGACTTGCCTAGGGTAAAAGAACTAGTAAGCATCTGAGACAGGATTTAAATACAAGTCTTTCTCCAAATCTATCCCTTCATCCATTACACCACACTGTCTTTTCACCCCTACCTTAAAGGAAATTTTAAGTTAAAGGGTTTCAAAATGTATTTCTGTGTCATAAAATAAGGCTTCATGATCTTATGTAAAACTTTTTTTCCTAATCCACTAAACACTATATTACATCCCAACTATTATAAATGTAATTTTACAAAGATGTTTTGACCTAGTTCTTAATTATGTATTTAAATTAGAATATGACCTGTTCTCCAATTTTTTTTTTTTTGCAGGAGGAAAGGAGATAGATGATCACAAAAATGGCAAACAGAACAAGGGGAAAAGGCAAGATTACAGTAGTGTAACTTGAGTTCTGGAAACCCCAAGTTTGCCTCTGTCCCTTGGGAACTTGTCTTTAGGGAAAAGTCCCAAACTGACTTTGTCTTAACTGAACTAGGGATCACCAAGCATCCATTAAGTTCTGAATAGGAGTAGTAGAAATGCTCAAATCCTCCATCACCCTTTTTGTCTAAGAAGTTTCTCTCATTGTATCAGAGATCCATTCCTAAGAAGACCAACACTTGGCTAAAGCCATTCTTTTGTATATCCATTGTAGTGTAGGACACTCCTCCATATCTTAGCCTCTTGCTACAGTCTCTTTTCCAAGCCTATTTGTAGTTGCCAGTGTAGACTTAATTCCCTAAAAGATATATAAGACCCCTATATTCTATTATTCTTGGGAGAATCATCTTTGGCAGTGATTCTCTCTGAGACACTGTCCCCAGAGTCCCAGAGTTTTGACTCTGTGTGGTGTTTAGTGCTTGGCTCTGTGTGGTGGCCAATTATCAAGGACCTGTCTCTTTTCTGTTTAAGATTTGATTTTACAATTACTTTAGTGGTTCTGTGTTTTTCCAAGTTGACGGAAATGTAGCAGAAAAATAGAGATCTAATCCTATAAGGGATTTCAGAAGGAAAGGGGTACCCATTAAGAGTATTTTGATCTAACATGCAACTTTTACTTCAATCATTTATTCTTCCATTACAGATTTTATATTCAATGTTTATAAAGCATTATTCTTAGTGCTAAGTTATACAAAAAAGTATAAATTCTGACTTTTGTTCCACTCAGGACTTATAATTTAAAAGAAGAGGAAAGACATTTATATTATATTATATTATGTTATGTTATGTTATGTTATGTTATGTTAATGTCATTTAATGTCTTACATTGCTGTTTTCAGTAGGGTTCCTTAATAAATCATGTCTGATTTCTACCCCACAAAGATAATAAAAAAGGGTTGTACAAAAATATTCATAACTGTACTCTTTGTGGTGGCAAAAAATTGCAAAATGAGAGGTTGTCCCTTGACTGCGGAATGATTGAACAAATTGTGATATTTGATGGTGATGTAATACTATTGTGCTATTAAGGAATGATAAACTGGAAGATTTCTATATGAGCTGGAAGAACCTTCATGAAGTGATGGCAGAGTGAAATGAGTAGAACCAAGAGAACATTGTACATAGAAAGTGAAATATTGTGGAATGATACAATGTAATGGACTTTACTACCAGTAGTAATGCAATGATCTAGGACAATCCCGAGGGACTTATGAGAATGAATGCTATCCACATTGAGAGAAAGAACTGTGGGAATAGAAATGCAAAAGAAAAACATACGACTTATCACTTGTTTATATGGGTATATGATTTGGGGTTTTGGTTTTAAAATATTGCTCTATTGCAAAATGATTAATATGGAAATAGGTATCAAGGGATATCATTTTTATATCCCAGTGGAATTACTTATCACCTCTGGGAGGGGGAGGGAGAGAGGAGGGAAAGAAAATGAATCATGTAAACATGGAAAAATACTTTTAAAATTAAATTTTTTTTAAATCAGAAAAGTTTTAGTATTAAGAAAGCACTTATTACACTTAATAAAATAACATATTACAAAAAAAGAATCGTGTCTGATTTCTAAGGGCCAACTTCAGTTTAGGGAGGCTCATTATCAGTATGCTAGGTACATGAAAAGAAATTCTTCTACTGTGGAAACTCATAAAGCAAAGAAAATCCAAACTGCTTCTCCTTCTAGTAAATCTACCTTTCATTTCTAATGTGGTGGTACCAAAGTAGCAGAAAAGGAAGCAAAGATGCCCAACTTATAGATGGATTTCTATGAGAATTAGAAAGATCTACATGAACTGATGTACAGTGAAATAAGCAGAACCAGAAGATTATACTTGGAAACTATAACATTGTGGGATGGTCAAAGGTAATTGACTTTGCTACTTACTAATAGCAATTTCAATGATCCAGGGCAATTCTGTGGGGCTTAAGGGAAAGAATGCTATCCACATCTAGAGAAAGAACTGTAGTAGTAGAAATCCAGAAGAAAACATGTAATTTATCACTTGCTTACATGGATATGTGATTTAGGGTTTTGGTTTTAAAAGATTACTCTTTTACAAAAATGAATAATATGGAAATGGGTTTGAGGTATAATATATGTATAACCCAGTGGAATTACTTGTCAACTCTGGGAGGTATGAGAAAGAGAAAATGGGAATCGTAACCATGGAAAAAATTTTAAAATAATAAAAAAATAAAATAAAATTTAAAAATAAAAATAAAAACATTAATATAGCAGCTATTGTACTCTAAATTGAGATACTTGTCCAATAACCAAGGATTGGAAAAATTACTAGAGGAATTAATTGTATCAAACTTTATTTTCTTGTTGTAAAAGATAAAAAGAAGAAAGATGCAGCTAAACTGAAAAATCTGTCCATGTTCCAGAAGAATTTATTTTTTAAATACACTTATATTGATATTTTTGTTTTCACATTCCCAAGATTTCCTCTTATATTTCTCCTTTTCCTCTACTTCTCTCAAGGAGTAATCTCATTTAAAAATTTTTTTTTAATAAACCCTTACCTTCCATCTTGGAGTCAATACTGTGTATTGGCTCCAAGGCAGAAGAGTGGTAAGGGCTAGGCAATGGGGGTTAAGTGACTTGTCCAGGGTCACACAGCTGGGAAGTGTCTGATACCAGATTTGAACCTAGGACCTCTCGTCTCTAGGTCTGGTTCTCAATCCAATGAGCTACCCAGCTGCCCCACCAATTTTTTTTTTTTTAAGAAAAAAGTGAAAGAAGACAAATGAGCAAAACTGATCAACTTAATAAAAATAACCTGAAAATATATAGATGGAGGTGGGAAATGAGGGGAATGTCAACTTTGCAGAGCATCTGAACATCTCTCAAGATGGAAGAATCCTGGGAAGCCAGAATAAAGAGATAAGGAGAAAGAGAATTTCAGGAGTCAGTCTTATTAAAGGAACACACAAAGGAAACTAATGCCAGTGGAGGGAGAGAGAGAGAGAGAGAGAGAGAGAGAGAGAGAGAGAGAGAGAGAAAGAGAGAGAGAGAGAGAGAGTAATAAGTGTAATAAGAAGATTGGAAAGGTGGGGGGAGGTAGGTTTTGAACACCAAATAGAGAATTTTATATTTAATTTTGAAGGTGATAGGTAGATTCTGGAGTTTACTGAGTGTGTGGGTGATTATTTCAGATTTCATTTTTAAATCTTCATGTAAGTCTCTATCTTATGTGCTCCCTAAACTGATTACTGCTCTTTATTGTTATGTTTTATAAAGGTTATGTTTATTTCTGCCATTACTTAGACATTTATTTTCACAATTTATTAGCTTTGTGCCTTAATATTTGGTCAGTTTTTGTATAAGTTACATGTGATGGTAAGAAAAAAATATACACCCCCATATGTATACATATACATATATGTACACACACATAACTATATATGTATATTACACATATTCTTTAGCAGTCTCATTTAGAAAATGCTACCAGTGCTTTAGTTCTTTTTGCTTAAGAAATTTATTGGGGGATACATTGTGGAAAGATGGTAGAGTAGTATGTGAAGCTTCCTTGCCCTCCAAAGACCTTCCCCCCAAAAAACCCAAAATAACTCCACAGAATCAGTGCTAGAAATGGGGAAAAACAGACAGGAGTTGGGAGTGAAGATGAATTGTCAGGGACAGCTAGGGAGAAAGGTTTTTGGCTTCAAGCAAGGCAGCCCCTAGGGCCAGGATGTTACCTCACCTTGAATCCTGAAGATATCACTGGAATCCGCTGGCAGAGGGCCCTGGGAGCAGCTGTGTCTGCTATTGGCTTGTCTCTAAAGACCCCTGCTGGCCTACAGCTAGGGATTAAAGGAGTGGATACCACAGTGTCTATAAATGCCAAGCCTTAAGGGCAGGAACTCAAGCCTCACTACTAACAAATGAAGGCCTCTGGAGGAATATGGACTCGACAACTGCTCTATCCCTGGATGAGACAGTAGGAGAGGAAGAATGAAGAAGTAGCACATAGGTGAGTGTGGTTGCTGAAGGACTGGGGCCCTGTCAGTCAGAAGTGGTCACTCCCAGGAAAGTGGAGTCCCTGATTGTTGCCGAAGAGGGGAGTAAACTGGCTCCTTCCAGTTGCAGTGGCAGAATGGCCCAGAAAAAAGTAAACAAAAAAATCCTGAAACTTGAGGTAACATACATCAATTCACTAGGAATCCTGGCACTCTAGAAAAAAAGCCAATAATTAAGTCGTTTGGCCTGGTTTCTAAAATTTAAAAATTTTAAAACCAAATGAGCAAGCAAAGGAGAAAGAACCCAACTATTGATAGCTATTGTGAGAACAGATATCTGGCTCAAACTTAGAGGACCATGAATTAAAAACAGCTACTTTAAAAAGCACAAAGAAACACAATAAATGTCCATAAACCCCAAAAGAACTTTTGGAAGAGATTTAAAAAAAAACCCTCAAAAACCAAATGAAAGAAGTTGAGAGGAAATTAAAAAAAAAGAGCAATGAAAGATAATCTTTTAAAAATTATGAAAGAAAGATCATTCAAATGGAAAAAGAGATCCACATACTCATGGAAGAAAATAATTTATTAAGAACTAGAATTGAACAAGGGAAAGCTAGAATTTTCCCAAGACAACAAGAAATAATAAGTCAAAACCAAAAGAATGAAATAGAATAGAATATAAAACATCATATTATAAAAATAACTAACCTGGAAAATAGATCAAGGAGAGACAATATAAGAATAGCTGGACTCAGAAAGTTATGATAAAAAAATGGAATTTAGACATCATACTCTAAGAATCATTAAGGAAAACTACCCAGAAATTCTAGAATCAGAGGGTAAAATAGAAATTGAAAGAATTACTGATTACTACCTCAAAGAGACCCAAAGGTAAAAATGCACAGGAACATCATTGCTAAGTTTCATAGCTCCTAGCTTAAGGTGAGAATACTACAAACAACACAAAAAATAATTTAAATACTATAGAGCTACAGTCAGAATAACATAAGACTTACTGCAATACTAATATAAGTACAATATGAATCAAATTGATGCCCAGAGAGTTAATTTGTTCAGGGTCAAACAGCTAATGAGCAGTAGCAGTACTCAAACTGATGTCTTCTCAATTCTCAGCATGCTTCCCACTGTATAATGCAGAACTGAGTGGAAAAAGAGAAACAGAAATGATGAGTACAAACAACTTTTTACAATTTTCCTTTCTAAATACTGGCAGCTGGGATCTCCTTCTTGGCCTTAAAAATGCCAGATACCGAACCTCTTCCTCCCATCCCTCGCCAGGTCATTCTTTCTTTCTCAAGGAATCCAACCTTTGGCTTTCCACTTTAAAAAACAAACAAACAAACAAACAAACAAATAAATAACCCAAAGACTTAGCAGCTACATTATTAAAATAACACAGGACATGGAACACAGTATTTCATAGAGCAAAAGAGCTAGGCTTAAAACCAAGAATAGCATCCAGCAAAGCTCATCATAATTGTAAAATGTAAAAAATATATTTAATAAACTAAAGGAATGTCAACTATTCCTGAGGAAAAACATGGAACTCAGCAAAAAAAAATCTGATCTCTAAGAAACATACAAAGGTAATAAAAGACTAATTATAAGCAACTGAAAAAGGTCAAATTCTTTGATTTCTGTATGGGGAAATGTCATCTATGGCCCCTGGGAATGACATTATTGCCTGGGTATTTTGAAGGTGTGAAAGGGAATTCTTTGTTCTCTTTGTGTATTCTGAGTTTACACTTGAGAAAGGGAATCCTTTATTCCCTTTGTCAATTTTGAGTTAATGCTTTGGTTAACAATAACTTAAGTACCCCTTCTTAGTAGCTCATTACATTGTGAAGACAGGATTAACTCTCCTTTGTCTAACTTTTAATTGCATCAACACAAGCTTGAACTAGGTGGAGGAGCTAGAAAACCATTTAGAGAATTTACACTCTCAGAAGCTCAATCATCCAAGAAACTGTGAACCCTTTTGATGAGAATTCAACACCTCCAGAAAGTGAGAAGTGGATCCCAGACACTGCTCCCCCTGGGCAGTGCTAGGCAATTTGGAAGCTGTGATTGGCCCTTGTGAAAAGTGGAAGGGACAAGAAGCCACTATAAAAGGCCCTGAATTTCTGGGGCTAGGGAAGTCAACTCCAAGAAACTTCAAGAAGGAGTTGGATTTCAAGAAGGAAGTCTGCTTAAGGGAGAAGGTTGGCTCAAGGAAGAAAGTCAGACTCAGGAGTCACCTTCAGCTTGAGTCATAATCTTGACCTGCCTGTTGGAGGGAACTTGGGTGAGTGGCTAGCTGGCTTTCCCTTCCTATCTTCTGGAGATAGTTTAATTCCTGTTGAAGGTCAACAAGTACTGGCTGAGACAAGCACTGGAGTAAAATTTAGTTAGATAGGCTAATGTCTTCTCTACCCTTTTGTATTTCTCTTTCCACCTCTTTTTTTTAAGCTATTAAAGTCATTTCGACTTTGAATCTGCAACCACCACCATTATTTATAATCTTCATATATTTAAATCAAACTATTAATTTTTAACCCTTAAAAAGGGGTGGGTATGTTTGGAAGACTTAAAGTTGAAGTGAATGTAATGGAATGAGCTGAAATGGTAGTGGTACGGTGGAATGGCTATCTCATGTGGAGGAGGAATGAATGAAAGAACTGCCATGGAGAAAGGGAATGGGTAAAGGGGCTGGTAGTACTAGTGTAAGTGGTAAAAATTATGATTGGACTGAATATTTAAGAGTTTTGGTCACCAGGAATTGTTTATTTAATTCCAAATGAAAGACTTAAGAATAAATAGGGGAGAGATAATTCCATCTTCACACTCAAACCCTATTCTCATCAGACCTGGGATAAAGACAGAAAGGTAAAAATCTTAATATACAGAGAAATGGGAGGGAGAACAATGGGATAAGGGTGGGATTAGAAGTCCCTTTGGGGGCCTGGGGGAATAAGAGAAAGAAGGGTCAGTTAAGAGAAAAGAAGGCAAGGGGATAAAAAAAAGAGGAAAGGGAAAGATACCTAGAGGGGGAGTACATATCAAGAAGTAGTGGAGTAAGGTGAGGGAATAAGGGAGGGACCCTTAGGACAAGATAGGGAAGTGTGTTATTTAAATAAGTTCTGGGGTTCCGTTTAGAGGTATTTGGGGCTCATTTGAGCCTTAAGATATGTATATATATGACAAACTTCCTGTGGAAGTTTAGGGGACTTTGGAAACTACATTTCCCATGATTCCTCTTGTAAAAATGGAGGCAGACAGGAAGTGTGATGATGTAAGAGAAGGATATAAGACTCCTGGGGTCATTGGAAGTGCACTTTTTGCTATATGAGCGGGCACTCTGGGGGATGTAGAAAAGATTAGGGAAGGTACGGAACATAATGGCTGAGGTGGCAATTTGAAATTTTTACAGGCTCATTGTCGATTTTATTCTACCAACATGGGCCTAAATAAAATATTAGTTATCCTCATAATATCAGCCTTTATCATTTTTAAAAACAACAGTTGGGATTTTTAGAATTGAACTTATATCAAGAATCAGGAGGGCACAGTTGGGATAAGGAAAGGATTTTTGGAAAGGTGGATAGAATAAGAATGAGAAAAGGTAAGGGATAAGGAAAGGAGCTTTGGAAAGGGGGACCAATTTGAAACTAGGAGAGCTAAGGGAGAGAACAAGGTAGGATTTCTATGAAGGGGTGGGAATTGGAGAGATTTTGGTCAAGAGAAATTGGACATCTGAGGAGGGATATGATAGGAAGAAAGAAAGATGGGGACAAACAATGAGGATGAATAGAGTAGATGGAATACAAAACTAGCAACTATGACTTTGAGTATAAATGGGATGAATTCATCCCTGGGAAGAAAATGAATAGCACAAAGGATAAAAAACCAGGACCTAAAAATGAGAGACAAAAGCTCTATATGCTATACTTCAGCTGATCAAAAGAAGACTGAGGTACAGTCATGATCAGAGTTGAGGATAATATGATTATGATCAGAAGGAATGAACAGGGTAGCTATATTAAGTTGAGAGGTACTGTGTATAATGAAGCATTATCAATATTGGACCTATACGCACCAAATGTTATAGCATCTAGATTTTTTTTTTAAACCCTTACCTTCTGTCTTGGAGTCAATACTGTGTATTAGCTCCAAAGCAGAAGAGTGGTAAGGGCTAGGCAATGGTGGTTAAGTGACTTGCCCAGGGTCACACAGCTGGGAAGTGTCTGAGGTCAGATTTGAACCTAGGACCTCTCATCTCTAGGTCTGGCTCTCAATCCGCTGAGCCACCCAGCTGCCCCCTAGCATCTAGATTTTTAAAGGGAAAACTAAATTAGAAACTGATGGAAACAGACAACAAAATAATAATAGCAGAGACCTCTAATTTTCCCCTTTCAGAACTAGATAAGTCTAACTAAAAAGTAAACAAGAAAGAAGTTAAGGAGATGAATAGAGTCTTAGATAAGTTAAATATGATAGATGTCTGGAGAGTCCCCACATAAGGCTAGTAGTAGATCTAAGCCTGATCATGTACCTAATCCAAACATAGTTTCTGGTAAAACAACAATGGTTTAGAGAGCATTAATGTTATGCAAAAATCTCACTTTAACACTCATCCTACTATAAAGGTAATCCTGAATTCCTAAGGGGTTGTGACACTGGAACAAAAGTTCCACAGGGTATGACCAAGCTGGAAAGACTTTTTTTGGAAAGAGCATAGTCCTGGCGAGAGATTGTGTCTGCTGCCTAAGGACCAATCTAGCTAAATAGTGTTCTAGTAATGTATGTTATTTGAGAACCAGACTGGTTAAGTTGATCAAATTAAATTTTTTTAGGGACATGAGGAAATAGCCCTAATATTACATTGCTATAGTAGTTGTGAATTGTTTTTTTTAAACAAGATGGAAATATACTTTAATGTGGGAGGCCAATAAGAGAAACAGAGTCTTAAACAGATGAACATCTGAGACTCCTCTTTTGACCCCTTTTGTGGTCCTTGTGATTTCTTGTTGAAATGTATTGTGACCTTATTGAAAAGCTTTATGTTCCTATCAAACCTGAATTTAAAGGGTTAACACTTTTAACACAGTAAGGAATGCTGCTGCCTGTTATAGCCAAGGCCAAGATACTCCCCAACTTGGCTTTCTGATAAGAACCTAGTCAAAATTCAGCCTTGGCCTTGGTCTATTCTGAAGCCAATGTTTTGTGTTTTAACTTCTGCGCATCTGCAAAGTTTCGGGGGGGAGGTTCTTTTGTGTGAAATGAGTCTTGAAGCATATATAATAAACTCCACGCTCCTGGAGCCAGAGCTGGAAGCATGAAGTAAAAGACATTTCCCTTGTCCTGTCCTTATTTCCTTATCAACTAAACTGTCATCAGATTATCAGAGATGATAAAGAGATCTCCACACTTTAAGAGTTGTAAAACTGTTCATGATCATTAACCTAGGGATCCTATCACTAGGATTAGTCCCTGAGGGCAAAAAGCTGTGAAATGAAAATATTCATGGAAGCTTTGTTTATAATGATAAAATAACTGGAAATAACATAGATGCAGTAATTGGGAGAAATGGCTGAATAGATTATAATATTTGAATATAATGGATTCTATTATCCATATGTTATTAGAAATGACAAATATATTTCCATATATGTTAATTATATATGGAACATATATATAATTACATATTATATTAATTATATATATTAAAAATAAATAAAGAAAACAAGGGAAATATATGAAGAAGTGAAAAGAGAATAAGAATAATACATACCCACGATTACATTAAAAAATAAAAGCTATAAAATCAGGAGAAAAATATCAAAGTAAAACAAATACAAAGGAAACTCAAAAACAGGATATTTATATTAGCATACATATATACTTGATACATTTTTTTTGTTTGTTTTTTAAACCCTTAACTTCTGTGTATTGGTTCCTTGGTGGAAGAGTGGTAAGGGTAGGCAATGGGGGTCAAGTGACTTGCCCAGGGTCACATAGCTGGGAAGTGTCTGAGGCTGGATTTGAACCTAGGACCTCCCATCTCTAGGCCTGACTCTCAATACTTGATACATTTTTAAACACATTATAGACAATGTGGAGTTTGTGAGTTTGTGCATCATTTTTCAATCATTTGCTTTTTAAATGTTTTTTGGTGGTGGTAGTGGTAGTTTTTAAATATGTATTTTTTTAACTAAAATAATAAATTTGTTCAAGTTTATATTATCACTTTTAAAATGTTTAATTTGTCCAAATATGTGAGAGGGCCATTAAAATCTCCAACTATTATTATTATTTATATTTTCTTGGAATTCAGTTATTTTTTCCTTTATGACTTTAGATACTAAGAAATTTAGTATCATGTTTAACATTGATATTGCTTTGTTTAGTTATTTTTGGCATAATAGAGATTTCTTGCTTAACTTTTTATGTTAAGTTTATTACTACCTCCAGCTCTTCTTACATTCATTTCCACCCTCCCCCCATAGGGAGCCATGCCTCTATATGATTTTTTGGGGTCCTGAGCGGCGTGGTGGCATAGGATGGTTAAGGCAGGAGAAAGAAAATGAGAACAACTTATGAGAACTTATGAGAAAGTGAGAAAATGAGAACAGCCCATGCTGTTCTGAATTCTGCGGGCATGGAAGTTTATTATATACTTATTTCTAGCAAAAAAGAAGTCACAGTTGGTAAGGGGCAATAAATCACGCATAATCTATTGAAGTCTAAAGAATACATATGCAAAGACAAATGGTCAAATTCCAAACCCCAATTCAGCAGGGGATAATTCCAGGAGAGGAAATATCCTATGGAGATGTTCATCAATTGAAATCTGCATTCAGACTAAAGACTCAGGTTTTAATTTGAATATGGAATCAGCATTTGTTTAAGATTTAGGCTTCTTCAATTATCAAGGGAGGAAATCATCAACTCAATAGAAGCTGGTCGGCCACTTCAAAGCTCTCTAATAAGAATTGTAAAAAAGGTGGGGATCAAAGACTGAGTCAAAAGAGGAGCCTCAGATTTTTATCTTAGATGGTCCATTCAGTCTGCATCCTGACATGCAGTGCAGAAAATCATACACAGTTTTACTTGCCGATGATTTTGTAATGGGATCCAGATAAAATATCTGTTACAGACTCTGTTTCTCTAAATGACTCCTAATAGCCTTCTTGGAGGGATCAAGTTGATTTTGGATTAACCTACCTGCTGGTACCAGAGCCTTTTGGGGCTCAGGTGACCAGGACCAAACACAAAGACTGCCTCAGCCTGGATTGGTCATGTAGGGAATCCAGATAACAGGCCCTAAATTTGATCCTATTTCTCCAAAGGCTTTAGTATATAGAACGGCTTCCCACACCCCCCAATGCAATGAACTCTAACCTTTTTGGTTGTCATTTGCTTCCATGAACCTTTCTCTTGCTGACCATAAAGGCACAACATTCTCAGAGGTAGTGGCCTCTATCAGTACCAAAACACTATAGACTATATCCATTTATTTCCCATTGCCTCTCCCCTCTTTGTGAGTGTTCTTCATTGAATCCATAGTTCTCCCTTTCTTTTGCTCTATTTTACTCCTTTCCTTGGCCTCCTTAGCCATTTTTCTGTAGCTTAGCCCCTTTTTTCATATGAGACCACAAGAGTGATTTTTTTCTAATTTTTTTACATTTGACTTGATTAGAGCACATCTGTGCTCCCCATTATATTCTTCCTCCCCACTATTTTTTATAAATCCTTCCATTCTTCAGTTTTCTTCCATAAAAGAACCACGATGCTTCAGTTTGAAGATGGGGTATTATAAGGCTTATTCCATGGTGTTTTAGGATTGTTTCTCAGTGTCTACATTTAAGTTTCACTTTTAGTCTTGTAATTTTAGAAAGTCTTTTAATGTTATTGTTTTTAACCCTATATGTCTCTCTTTTCTCCTCCTTAATTAATTGAAAATTGTGGCTGATTCCTTTATTGGTTGCTGCATTTATTTGTATTTATTGTATTTCTGTTGTTTTGGGATGTGTGCCCAGCAAATACTCTCCTCATCTCTGGTTTTCTTTTTAGGAGTGTTTCAAATATTCCTCTAACATTCATCTTTTAGTTACCTTGGATTGCATTTTGAGTACTTTGCTCTTTGAGATACATTCCATTCTCTTTTAAGATTCTGTGGGTATAGGGCAGTGATGATGAACCTTTTAGAGACCGAGTGCTGGGCCCCATCCCTACTGAGTACTGTATCCCTCCCCCCCACCGAGTGATGAGTGCACTCTGCACCACCCTCTTACTCCACACAGGGGTAGGAGGAAGCACTCCCATTGGGTTGCTGGGTGGAGGGGTGGGTGAAGTGAGGAATGTCCTCAAAGAGTGTAGGGAGGGGGAGGGGTATGGCTCAGATGCTCTGCTCCCCTCCAGCTCTGCCATCTGTGAGCTGCCCACCTTATGCCCTATGTGTTCCCATTCAGCTGCTGGGCAGAGGGGCAGGTAAGGTGAAAAAATGTCAGCAGGCATGGTGGAGAAGGGGAGGGGAGCAGCTCTTGCCTGATAACAGACTGCTTTTCTAATAACAAACTGTGCTGGGGGATTGGGGGTGGGGGCTGGGAATAGCCACTTGGCCACAAGAGAACTCTGTATGCCATATTTGGCATCCTGCCATAGGTTTGCCATCACTGGTATAGGGAAATCTATTATTTCAATTTCTTTTCTTTTATATTTAATTATCTTTCTTCTGGTCACTTACTGGCTTTGTTGTTTGTCCTTGGAATTTTTCAATGTAACCACTTTGTTTGCTGGGGGTTTTAGCACTAGATTTTTTTTGGAGGTGATGTGGATTCTTTTAATTAGTACTTTATTTCCTGTATTCAGAAATTCTAAGTAATTTTCTTGAATTATGTCTTGTACTTTAGTGATCAGTTTTTTTGACTTGTCATGTTCTTCTGGGTCACCTGTGTGAAGGAAGGAGATGATTTGAGCATATTTGAGCAGGATCTACAGAGGAGATGCAGATGCAGGGAAAAGATTCTAGAATGTGGGAGTGGAAGAAGGGAGATAGTTACTGGGTTTGGAGCTGGGTTTTTCTCTGGGTTTGACCTAAAGAGACTGACTACTTTCCTTTGGCTGTTTCTACCTTGTCTTTCCCATTTACCTGCTTCCCTACTGACTAATTGATACATCTACTGAGCTTCCTGGTGTGATCCTGAACCATTTGGGCCATCTGTCTGTAAGAATTAGGTTTGGGATCCTAGGGCCCTGTCCTGCCTAACTGCCAAAACTCACTACCTCCATTACCATCAAAAGGGGGGTTGGGGGTTAAGTACATTTATCTATATTAGGGACTGGGTCTTTAGACAGATAGGTAAGGATCAGAGTAGTTCAATTTCTGTGAAGACTCTCAGTGACAAGACATACAGATTTGGGGGGAGGTTTAGTTAGTTGTTATTAGTTTAGGATTATCCAAATCCTCTTTTCACCTTCCCTTGTTATAATAAACCAAAATATCCCTGTTATATATTGATCCACAGATCTCTGCCTGGAGTGGGTCTGTCAGCCTGTCACCCCACAGTCAACCTTCTGACACTTATCTCACATAGAGATTACTGCTTTGCTCCTCTATCTCATGAATTGATCATGCCCTAAAGGATTTTACCTTTCCAGTTCTCAAACCCTTACCCCAGGATTTTTTTTTCCAAGGCAGAAGAGTGGTAAGAGTAGGCAATGGGGGTCAAGTGACTTGCCCAGGGTCACACAGCTGAGAAGTGTCTGAGGCCAAGATTTGAACCCAGGACCTCCCATATCTAGGCCTAGCTCTCAATCCACTGAGCTACCCAGCTGCTCTCCCCCACCCCAGGATTTTTACTGTCTTGATTAGTGAATTCTTCACATGGCTCATAGTATCTATCCATGCTTCCCATTTTATCCTGGCTACTTTCATGCCCATCTATTCTGATATATTTCAAGTAATGGAACATTATATAGGAAGTAAGTAGGGGATAGAGTAAATTTCATAGATTAGTCTTAAGAGGGAAGGAGGAGAATTTGGATACAAGCTTTGGGAGAAGATTCTGACAAGGAGAAAAAAGATCTTGGGAGTTTTTTATTGGAAAGTAATTGTCACTCTGAATCTGGCTTTGACTGAGCTAGGAAAGAGGATCTTTTGTTCTGGCAAATTTCCCTTTGGAAATCCTTATCTTGTGGAGAGGTTAGTGATTCCTGGGTTTGAGAATCTGCCTTGGAGTATACTGCTTATTCCCTGAAGTACAGAGACCATCTGCCTGAGATCCACCTGTCAGAAATCCATAGGTGAAGGTAAAATCCAGAGTTTGATCATCTGGAATTCTGGGTATCCTAAGAACAACCCTAGGCTTTAGTAAAGTAAGGGCTCAAATACATCTGTGAGTCCTTCCTATTTATCCTTTTTTAGTAATCCATATTAATTAGGTTAGTTTATAGACAGATAGCTTGTTTTTTGGGGTCTTAGAGATAAGGAGTTTGGAGTAGCTTGAGTGAATTCTCAAGAAGAACTAATTCACTGTAAGTTGAAAGAGGGTGGTTGGATATTAGATATATAGTTTTAGGAAATTACCTATCATTTTCCCTTTATTCCTATTAAAATTTAATTTTTTTTAAAGCTAAGGGGTTTGTACTTTACTGGCCTAGATAGTTCCCATGGTGGGTGGTTATCTCCCATCCATCTAGGAAGGATTTTTATTTCAATTATGACCTTTGAAAAACTGAAATTGGGATTAGTCAGAAAATTTTAGGCATGAACAGGTTACACATTACAAATAAATAATCATATTGAAGCAATGATAGATGAATTCATAAAATAGGATGGCCATGTGGCAAGAAGGATAACTGATGGATACTTCTTGTATACCACTGGCATTCTTTGATGTCAAAAGAACACAATGTCCCAAAATACTGGGTACATCATTTATTGAATGTGTATTTATGAAGAACTGGCACTGGGTATAAGGAAATGGAGTAACTGGGACTGAAGGGAATATTTACATTGGTGACTATACATTTAAGTGAGAAGAAATTTTATCAGTGAAAAAACATGCTCAGAAGTTGTCATTTTTGTATTATTGGAATTTGGGGTTCTTTGGGGTTCATTCTTAATTGTAAATAAACTTCCAACTTTTTCCCCCTTATGTTTTTTCATGGTAAGATAAGTAGAAGGAAGAATTTGAACTCCATTCTTTCCCCATTCCAAGTCAAAGGATCTTTAAGAATTTGTAAAGCTTGACCCTAGGCAGGACTTGACCTACACTCTGAAAGATGTACATAGAGTTTTTGAGACCAGGGAGATAAAAGTAAGGAAAAAACTTAGATAAACGAATGAATTTGTTGTATATTAGGAGCTATGAGGAAGTCATTTTGGCTGGACTGTCCTGCAACCTTAAACTGATAGAGTTAAATTCCATTCCAGTTTTGTGCATTTAGCTAAATTAAAAAACCAAAACCAAAACCAAAACTAAGAACTGCTATTTTCTGGTCTTCATTGAAAAGGTATGCTAGCTTTCCAATAAAGACTATGATCTTTTTTTTTTTTTTGAGATTCTGCTATTATTACTATCCACATAGCAATTTATTGGTGATTTTTATCTGCCTGTATTCTTTTTTCTATAATGCCACCTTCTCTTTAGTGGTGATACATGAAGGTGGCCTGCAGATTGCTAGTTAGCACAAGCAAACTAAAAAATCATATTGCTTCTTTGTATTGCAGCCACCCTAAGACTTAATTATTCTGCTATAATCTATCCTCTATGTGCAACCAATTCAAAAGAGCAGGGAAATAGCAAGTAAACCATTCACACTCTGAATAGAGTTCAGTAGCTTTTTTATAATCTGTCATTATATGAAAGCTAATGTAAAAATAGTTCTAGGAAACATGTATGATGTTTTTGTTTGTTTTAAAGATACCATTGTTTTATTTGTCCTTCATTTTTGAAGAGGACCAGGTCATGGAGTTATATATATTTTGACTTGTGCATAAATTGGATTTAAGTGAGTTAAGTCATCAGCCACATTCTCCCTTCCAAAGTCATCCAAGTCTAGTGGCAAAACAAAAGTCAGGATGACCGATGATGGCCCAGGATGCAGGGAATGATCTTGGCATATTTGACAATATGACTAAGCTCTAAATGCTTTACAGAACTTGTTTCTGGGTCTTCATGGCCACTGGAACAAATTGTTCTCAATTGCCCATTCCACCAGGTGAAGTCTTCACATGCTTGGGATAGACACTTCATTAACTCACCAATGGGTTTGAGGCCCATCGGTTATCCTAAACCTGGTTTAACATCTGGCAAGATGATTTTACTAGAGTGTGGCCAATGCTCATGCTACAGATTCTTGGAGCTGAGGTTGAGATTTGAGTGAGAGGTGGAAACCAAATGTGTATGAATATCCCTGGAAAGGGATTGGCAAACCCTCACACAGAGGTACTAGATCTCCTTGAACACCCATCACCATATGAGATCATTGGAGGAAAGAGGATGCACTAACAACTGAGAGGAACTGGAAAGGATTCCCAGAAAAGATGTCACCTGAAAGAAGCTAGGGATTCTAAGTGGAACAAAGATGCTAGCACAGTGATTCCCAAAGTGGGTGCTACCACCCCCTGGTGGGTGCTGCAGTGATCCAGGGGAGAATGGAGATGGCCACAGGTGCATTTACCTTTCCTATTAATTGCTATTCAAATTAAAAAAAATAATTTCCAGGGGGATAAGTAATCTTTTTTTCTGGAAAAGGGGCAGTAGGCCAAAAAAGTAGCAGCTAGCAGAAAGAGAAAAGAGCTGGATTTGGAGTCAGAAGACCTTTGTTCAAATCTTGGTTCTGGCACTTAAAACCTGTATTACTTTCTTTTGGGTTTTAGTTCCTCAGCTATAAAATAAGATCTCTTCAGCTCTAGGTACTATCAACTGGAAGAAAAGTTTGGAGGAGGGGAGATTTTAGGGCATACATGTATGTCTCTCTCTCTATATATATCTTATATATAGAGCTCCTAGTTCTAAATCATCAACTATAGCCCATTGTTATATGGATAATTCTATATTATGCTTTATTTATACATGTATAAATAATTTAAAAACTCCGCCAAGGACGGTCCCAAGCCTGGCTGAAAAAGGAGGAGGGTTGGGCGTGGGGCTAGCAACCTCACTCCGTAAAAAAAAAAAATCTCACTTGCTACAGAAACTGCAACCTCATTAAACCAACAAAACCAACGATCCCCTAGTCTGGAAGATTGCTCTCTAACAGAGTCCATGACGCGTGCTGGCAAAAGCCTTCAGGAAGCCAGTTCGTTGCCAGACAAGCACTGAGCTGGAACCCACCAGGGAGGAGGAAAGTCGGAAGGCCAAAACAGACCTGGAGAAGATCTGCCGAAAACGAAACAAAGACCGTCGGAATGACATGGGCCCAGTTGGGGGAAGTTGCCCAGAACAGAGTCCATTGGTGTGAGATCGTTGCGGCCCTATGCTCCTCTGGGAGTCAACAAGAATAATAATAAATAATAAAAAATAATAAATAATTTAAAAATAAAATATGTACAGGAGTCATTTGTAAACCTCTTGTCTTCTCTTCACCTTATCAGTTTCCTTGAGTTCGTTGATTATCTCTTTGTAAATGACTCTTGTATAAAGATATCATTACAATTCTATTAACAACTCCTTCTGGTTTTTCTGAAAAACATTTTGGCTTTGAGTCATATTTCTACTTTTGTCTATTGGAACATAACTGAATTTTTCAAGGAATGGAAAACAGTGAGAGGCCACCATATTTCCTTCATCTTTATTCATTATCTTTGTGCTTTAGCTGTTAAAAAATCCAATAGCCTCTTTTTTGTGGTTGAAAAATCTCAAACCCATATATCATTTAACCAGAAGGGGAAAAGCCAGAGTCAGGCCCCAACTACACAATATCCTAAACAGATATAAATCTATTTAATAGGTAAGGGCAAAACTTCTCTGAGAGGGCAATATAGTCAGTTTGTTGGAGGCAGGTTGAGAACCACATGGGATCATGCCATGTGATCCTGCTAGAAGTAGTTCCTTCATCCTTAGGGAGGAAGATTATATGGTCCTGTACCCACCACAACATGGAATCATGGTCCCTATGTCCAGGTTGGTAAGGAACACTCCAAACTCTTATTCTTCTAAGATTATCATCCTGTTCATTCACCTCAGCAGAAGGCATATCTGGAGACATCAGCAAAATTCCTCCATCAGTTTTGATCCCAAAGGGGAGAGACTTTGATTATCCAATCCTGACCATTTGAGGCTTAGTTGTATTCTACTATCACCAATACACAGCAGTCAAGTATAGATGAAAATTTTATCTCCTGTCCCTCAGAATTCATATGCAAATCCATTGGAAGAACTTGCATCCTCCATGGTACTCTCTATTACCAGATTAATGGTTATTGAAGACTAATCATGTATATGCCTTGTTCATTCATAGTGGTTAAAGCTATTATTAAACCAGATGAGATAGTATTCCTCAGGGAAAATGTCAGGACTTGGAATGAAGGCCTCAGACTGGCAAAGTCAAATAATCTGTGCATGCATACCAACACTGAGAGACTCAGAGGAGCATGATCTTGAATTTTCCATTTCCATTTAATAATAGAGACTTTCTGTACTCTAAGTACCTTACTAAGAAGGATCATCTTGTACCACCCAATTTATAAAAGATACCTCTAGGGGCACAGAGTGAGTAGCACAGTAGTTACTAGGACCTAGAAACAAGTGGGGGAACTACTTGATTTCAGAAGTGGCATAGGAGTGTTTGCTTTTAGGAGCTTTAGGTAGAGCTGAGGAGAGCAGAGCTGGGTATGATGTTCATGGAGTTAAAACCAAGAAGAGCAGCTGATAGTCAATGAAGAGTTGGAAATTCTGAGCCCTCTGGAAAGGGAAGCTTTGGGAAGAATATTTTACTCTATCCTCCAACAGAAGAGAGACAAAGGAGAATACTGAGGAGATGGTGAATATCCAAGCTGAAGTAAACTCTGTGGTGATGAGGTTATCTTGGGAAAATTCCTTCAAACTTATGAAGGATACCCTTTCCCTAGGTAGTCTGTGAAACAGGTAAAAAATATCACCTGCAGTGATTTTGGGGCAGTTGTCATTACTGTGGGTCTTATAGGGAACAAGACTGAACAATCAAAGGATCTTCTCTTTGGTGTCAGGACTAATGGAGGAATTTTATTGATGCTTTCTAAGGCATAGTTATTTATGAGACAAGCCAGCGACCACAGAAATAATATACTCTTTGATAAGCTAGCAACCAGGTAGAACAATAGAGGTTGAGGTATAGTGACAATGATGTCTGGATAAGGGATATGATTCCATGTTGTGCTTGACCTAGAACTATAAGATCTACTTCAGTAAGGAAGAAGTAGCTACTCTTGAGAAAGAGCTCCTTATACTTCTCAGATGAAGAAATGAAGACTATAGTCATATAAAAAAATGTTCCAAAATAACTATTGATCAGAGAAATGAAAATTAAAACAATTCTGAGATAACACCTCATAACTATCAGATTGGCTAATATGACCCAAAAACAAAATAATAAATATTAGAGAGGATTTGGAAAAATTGGGGCATGAATATACTATTAGTAGAGTTGTGAATTGGTACAACCATTCTGAGAGCAAATCTGGAACCACACCCAAAGAGCCATAAAACTATGCATACCTTTTAACTCAGCAATACCACTACTAGGCCTGAATCTCAAAGAGATCAAAGAAAAAAGACAAAGATGTATATGTACAAAAATATGTATAGCAAGTATTTTTGTAGTAGCAAAGAACTGGAAACTGAGGAGATGTCCATTGGGGGAGAATGGCTGCACAAGCTGTGGGTTATGGTAGTAATGGAATACTATATTGTGCCATAAAAAATGAACAGGATGATTTCAGAAAAAATACAAGTTGGTCTTATATGAATTGATGCAAAGTGAAGTGAGCAGAACCAGGAGAACACTGTATACAGTAATGAAAGTATTACACAATGATCAACCGTGCAAGGATCTCAAGGGACACATGATGAAAAATGCTAAGCACAGCTGTGGAAGGAACTATTGGAGTCTGAATGCAAATTGAAGTATTCCATTTTCCACTTCATTTCCTTCATGAGTTTTTTTCTTATATGTGTAATATGTATATGTAACTTTTGAAAAACCTTACCTTTTTTCTTAGAATCAAAACACAGAAGGGCTCAGCAATTGAGATTAGGTAATTTTACTCAGCATCACAGAGTTGGAAAGTGTTGGAGAACAGATTTGAACCCAGTAGTTCTCATGGCCAAACCTGTCTCTCTATCCACTGAGCCACCTAGCTGCCCTGATATGTGACTTCTTTCATGACATGAGGAATATAGAAATATGTATTATATGACAGCACTGGTACAAGCTATATCAGATTACCATCTCAGGGAAGGGAAAAGGGAGGGAAGGAGGGAGAGGATCTGGGTTGCAAATGTCAGAAAACAATGTTTAAAATTGTTTATACATGTAATTAGAAAATTAAATTTAAAAAAGAGAAAGATTTCTAGATTCCTTAGATGCTAATTTTAATCTATAAAAAAAATGTTCTCAGGGCAAGGGTAAAATTGTTACAATACAACTATGGTAAAAGTATATTTACCAAAAAGAAAGTGGATCCTCTGGTTGACAATCTCGAATTGGCAATCTAGTGGCAATCTTGAATTCCTGGATGAGGGTGAGGGAGAGTTCTTATCCAACTTCTGTGAAAGAAGGGAATAACCCATAGCAGCCATCTCTAAAGGGGCAGAAATTTGTTATTATTCCTCCATTAGGATTCTAAGAGAAGAGGATATGATGGTTGGTGGGCCTGAGAGCACTAAGAATATAGTAGTACAAATTTTAATTTTGATACAAGCCCTAGGAATGGCCTCTTAACTACCTTACTACAGATGACCCTGATCCATGGTAACTATGTCAAAGGTATCATCATTTGTACCATGGTCCAGATGTTCCTAGTGCAGTTTCTATTTATTATTGTTGCCCTCTAGCAGAAGATTTGGCATCATACACTAGGCTTCTTGGTCTTTCTCTTCCACATTTAGTAACTTCTTCATGGTTTCATTAAATTTTGTTTCGCATGTTTGGATTTTGCCTTTGTCTAATTTCTTCTCTTTCCTTTTTCCTTCAGTACTACCTAATTCTAGGCTCCTTATATTCCCAAAATTAGCATTAAATGGTATTAAGTCCTCTATAGTTGCCACCAAGAGTTGGAGGCTAGAAAGCATTACTATCAACTCAGTTTCAGGTTCCTTTCTTCTCCTGGTAAATTAGGCCAATTTATTAAAAGATAAGGAAGCTTTCACTAAGATTTTATTGACCAGGAGATCAAAGCCATATATAATCACTGCAGGGTCAGTTTTCTGGTAGCTTTACCTAAGGGCATAAAAATGTCTGCCTACGTGGAATTGGAGCTCTTCAAATATAGCAGATGGTCTAAGAACTGATAAGCCACTAAACCTCCTTTTAGCCAACTGTTGAATAACTATGAGTGCTTCATTTCATTCCAATGTCAGACCTAAACTAGTAGATCTGAGATATACCCACGCTACAACATACCTTCTATTCTCTCTTAGTGATCTGTCTGCTGAGGCAAAAAATATTTTTCAGCACTGATTCCAATCCACTTTAGTTCTATGCCTTCTATAGTGTTCATGTTCCTTTGCCCTTCCATCCCTTTGTAACCTTCACTCTATTGTTTCAACTCTTCATTGTACATCTCTTTGACTGTTCTATCTCTTGGTGCTCATAGAAACTTTTCTTTCTCCAGAAGACATCCTATCTTTGGTTACCTACTTCCAGGCTGGCTGCTTGTCTCATGCCTCCATGACCCTGAATACTGGCCCAGAAAGAGGAATCCTACATAGTGGATTACAGAACATCCTTCTGTTACCATTTTTGAAGGTGCCCTTAGAACCTCTTCTAATTTGAAGTTAGCTCTGCTGATCTACAGCCTTGTTTACTTGGTAACTGCTGAATGACTATAAGTGCCTCATTTTATTACCTGAACTCACAGGGACAGAGGGAACAGAAGGTATGTTGTAGTGTGGGCATGTCTCAGATCTTCTAGTTTAGATCTGATATTGGAATGAAATGAGGAATTCATTTAACAACTCATTCAACAGTTAGCAAGTGGACAAATCTACTGACCTCCGTGCCACTCCTCCTTTCTCTGGGAGTTCAGTAGCTGGATGCCAAAACAATATTATTCTTCAGATTAAAAAAAAAGCCTTCAGTTTGGTGTTTAATGTTCCCTAGAACTTAGCTTCATCTTATCTTTCTAGCTTTCTCTTTTTTTATTCTCATTCACCTTCGTATTCCTGAGCTATTCCTAAAAGCTGTCCCTCATGTTCCTTATCACAACCTTTCAGAGTTGTTAAATTTCTTTGGGACTTAGAGGCCATCTCTTCCATGATAATAATAGCTAATAATTATATAGTACTACTAAGTGCCAGGTATTATACTACATGTTTTACAATTATTATCTCATTTGATGCTCACAACTTTAGGAGGGAGGTTATAGACCTCATTTTATAGATGATAAAACAGAGGCAAATAGAGTTTAAGTGACTTGTTCAGAGTCACACAACTCTTGTTGTGTTTGAGGCTGAATTTGACTCAGGCCTTTCTGATTCTAGGACCAGTATTCTATCTACTTCACCACCTAGCTGTCTCATGAAACCTTTTCTAAATCTATGAGTACCATTAACCCTATTTAAAAAGTGATCATTTTCTTCTTTAAATGGCTACTGTTCTCTCCCACACTCCCTCCTTTCAGGAAGGGCTTTTTTTTTGGGTGACACTACTATCAAATAAACAGATGTAAAGCTCTTCCAGAAGTTTTTGAATCCTTCCATGTACTACTTAGAAATACGACCAATATATAGAAGAATAAATCCTTTGTTTCCATAAAAGTCTTACTCTGATGCGTTGAGATGGCATTGAGGCAGATGGAAATTTTCCAGAAAATGACATGGTGTTTAAAGGCAGTCCCATGTATTGGATCAAATACATATATACCATTCAAGAGATTAATCTAACAATCTATTAATACAAGTAGATGGGCAGATTTAGTGGATTGTATAGCAGCTAAGATAAGCACTGCAAACAGAAAATGAACTGGATCTAGAATTGAATAAAAGAACAGGGAGCAGGATTGTATTTGGGAAACTACATAATGCTTTAGATGATCCCAAGTTATTCACTAAAGTTAAATAAAACCCACCTATTATTTTAAATTTCATGGATATATATTTTTTTTGTCACATCACGTTTCTTTAGACATTTTCAATTATTTCCTACTCTTTGGAATCCTTTTTGGTATTTTCTTGGCAAAGATATTTGAGTGGTTTGCCATTTCCTTTTCCAGCTCATTTTACAGATAAGGAAACTTAGGTCAACAGGGTCCAGTGACTTGTCCAGAGTCATATAGCTAGTGTCTAAGGTCAGATTTGATTGAATTTAGGAAGAGGAGTCTTGCTGACCTGGCACTCTATCCACTGTGCCATATAGCAGCCCTACCTTTATTTCTATGTATAGTTTTTATAAGGTATACTTTGTAACCAAGAATAAAATAGGAGCAAAAAAAATATCATTTCAGAAAAATCAACATTTCAATTGAGTATGTCAGTATATACAAATTTTAACACCTTGAAGTCCCCTCCAATCAAAGGAAAAAGAGAGGTATATTTTCTGAACTGTTGAGGGACAAGTTTTTCAGTTTTTGTTATTGTTCTTCCCATTTACATTAATGTATTGTTATGATTATATAATAAATCTCATATTTTAAAAATATTTCCCCAGAAATGAAATATAGTTGTATATATATCAAATAAATTAACATATATAAATGTTTTGTAAACCTTAAAGCACTTTGTAAATGCTATAATAATTATGTTGTGAATCCTAGAACATTCATTTATAAAAAATTTAAATTATTGATGAGCCAAAGAGTAATCTTAAGACATAAAGTGGGTATAGTCTGTAACATTATTATCTTTGTCCACCTACATGCCAGAAGTGACATAAGAGAATATATAACCAATAAAAAAATGGATGGCTATAATAGAAAGAGAAGAAAAAAATTATACTTTAAGTCCTGTATTGCCCTTTAAGATGTTGTTGAGGAGATCCTTTATAAAGAATTTATAACACATGGACAAGGATGAAAAGGTATAAATAAAATTATACTAATGGAAGGAGCATTCACATTAATGATATCTATTGATGCTATTTATATAGTAAAGGTTTACAAAGCATTTTCTCCAAAAACATTCTGGGGATAATACTTGAATTATTTACCTCACATTTCATAGAGGAAATAGGATAAAAAAGATAAAATGGCTTGTCCAAAGAAAGCCACATAGCAAGTTGTGTCAGAATTTGAATCCCACCCCGAAAAGTTCAAATAGGCCTTAGTTTAGCTGATGATTTTAATATGTGCCAGGGAACTCCAAAATTAGTAAGTGATATCAAGTCTCTTTAAAACATTACTGTTTTTAAATCAGACAATTAAAAAAAGTTATCTTCCCTGAGAAATATTGGTATAGATATAGTACTGGTTGTACTTTTAAAAGTTTGATAAAGCTTTTAGATTGGATTCTTGCTACACAGGTTTTTATTTAAATATCTGCTCTGGAATTCATTATAATTCAGACAGAGAAGGCTAAGTTGTGTAGCCTCCAATAATGAGAACAGGCCCCAGTAAAATTATAGTCACAGCTAACAGCCAGATATGTAGCTTCCCCCCAGCATAAGAACTTAGTCCAACCCCTTCACAAATACTAGATGTTCTTCCAAAAATCACTGGTGCAAGAATTCTAGGAGAAACTTTGTTAGATGGTTACAAATTGACATATTGAATTATTATCCTAGAGAAAACTCTAAGTTTCAGTGAGGTAAACTAAGTCACTGTACTAAGACTATAAATCATTATTAAATGTCCCTGCAAAAAGCTTACCTAATCCCTTAGGTCACTTTCTCCATAAAATACTAGCTGTGATCAATAAACCTTGCTTCTGATTGGTACCAGCTTCATTGGCTCTCCTGACATGTATCATCCTTCTCCCCACGTCTCATTCTCCAAAACCCTTCGGGACACCCGAATATTGGTATGTTAAAGTACATATTCTTTCCTTTGTAACATTTTTTTACCCACAACTGATTTGTAAGAAACACATCTCTTTTGTTACTTTCACTGGGTCATATATTATAGGAGAGAATATATATATATGTAAATATATATAAATATAAATACATGTACACATTTATATGAATATACACATATAAATGCATACCCACACAAACATACATACCCACACACATATATAAAGTTATCCTGCTAAATAGTGATACACACATGTCCATCATTTACTGATGATGTGTATTACACTCTGGTAGTGTTGAATGTAAGCTATGAGCTGCCCTACTCCCAGAGCTTTTAACTGCCCAAGCTACAGATTGCTTTAGAATGGAGACCTCCATTCTGACCAGATATTACCACTCTACAGTGCACCAGCCTTTGGCTATTTTGTAAAGCAACTTAAAACTTCCCAAGCATTCCTCTCTGTTGAAGTCAAGTGTTGCCTGTTTCAGACCCCGCTATTTTCCCTTCTACAGTATATTTAAACTCTGTCTCCTCTATCCCTTGTGGGCACTCCTGTAATGTGATGCTATGTGTTGTCCCAGATTACAATCCCCTCACTTCAGTTACAGATATTATTGCTATTTTACTTTATTTATTTATTTTTAAAAACCCTTACCTTCTATCTTGGAATTAATACTGTGTATTGGTTCCAAGGCAGAATACTGGTAAGGGTGAGGCAATGGGGGTTAAGTTACTTGCCCAGGGTCACACAGCTGGGAAGTGTCTGAGGCCAGATTTGAACCTAGGACTGGCTCTCAATTCACTAAGCTACTCAGTTGCCCCCATATTATTGCTATTTTAGAAGCATTAGTCCTCTTTAATTCAAGTTGACAATAGCTAAATAAATTGCAGTTCACATCTATGTCTGTGTCCCTTGGTGGTAATTCTCACAACATTACATTTAAGAAAAATATTTCTAACAACAAACTTAGGACAATAAATACATAACTAGCATCATACTGTGTTCTGTTATACATTTAAAAAAATATGACATAGCATTAATTCACTGGCAGTTTAATGAATTCATGGATTCTATGTTCCTTGGATATCTAGACCAGAGTCTTGGAATTCCTTTACTTCTCCTTTCCTTCCCCATCTCTCTCCTTTTTTTTACTTCCCAACAAAAGTAGCAAGATAAAATGGCTTTTAGGACCTCCCTGAAACTAAATAGGGGAGAGTAGGGAATAATCTACATCTGGATCCAGGAAATATTTTTGACATTCTAGTAATGATTCTTTTATCTATTGTCTTTATACTAGGACTATACATTTTTACATTTATAATTTACATTTATTTATAATTTACAATTATACATAGGTATAATTGGTGAAGGTTTTCAAGTGGAGAGCCTGAAATAATGTCTACTTATATAGACAAGCTTAAGAGCTTGCTTCTAGGAGTGATCAAAAGGGAATAAATAAAAAGGGCCTTCTTCTCATCCAGGATATGTAGTTCTGAGTAAGACCTTGGTCTCTGCATTTATTATTTTGCATTTTAAGTTTAGGTAGTGCAGTTTCTGGCCTTGTGAGCTTCAAAATGTCAGATCAAACTTCAGAAATGTAGCAAACTCCAGTCTCCACGCCCGGATGAATAAGGAGTGACCTTTAGGTCTTAGACCAGCACAAACTGAGTCCAGCAGTCATGATGCATCCATACATAAACCTGGTGGCATCAGTACTATGTGTAGGAAGATTTGAACATACTGTCCCTTAAAATTAAGCTGATATAGGGGGAGAATATGCCCCTGAGGTGTTTGGGAGAAATGTTTGTATGTTTACATTATATGTTCAATGTAAATTTCCCTTGTTAAAGCTAATTAATGTCAAGTGGTAAAATGGAGTTATGGCTAGTTACTGATCATGGGGGACTGGAGAGGAGGAGAAGTTGGTGTGGGTAAGCCCATGCAAGAGAAAAGTGAAAAGTGGCACCTCTAATCTTTCAGTGTACTCTATAACCCAGAGGCTGATATAGCCATTCTGGCTGTGGGAGAGGAAGCCAAAACATACTCACTTGACTATAAGCTTGATAAGAAAGTCAGTTAAATGCAAAAATACCAACTCAGTTTTATTAATTAATTATATGTAAATATACTTATAATAAAGTAGTCATTGTATCAATTTTTTTGGCAACAAAAAACTAAAAGTACAGTAGATGTCCATTGTGTGGGTAACAACTAAAAAATCATAGTATATAAAGGAAATCATCTATCATCCTAAGAGATAATAAGAGGAATTCAGAAAAGCATGGGAAGATTTTATATGAACTTATTCAGAATGAAGTAAGCAGAATACTAAAAAAATGATAATACTAAAAGAAAACCCAACTCTTAGAAATTGTAATGACCAATCTTATTCCTGGGAACAGATACTGAATTACTGGAGAGAAGGAAATTATTTTAGACATAATCAAGGGCAGTCATTATGTTGCTTAGTTTTGCTTACTTAAAAATTTTTTTTATAATGAGGGCAGATTCAGAAATATGTTATTAAATTTTTCTTATAAATACAAGGGATATTTGGTCCAGTGAAAATCTGATATTACTCACATATTTGTTATCTCAAAGATTTTCCTCATCAGTCCTATAATTTCATTAGCATAGAAAACTCCTGGGTAATAACACTTTGTACCATTGCAGGTCTGTACCTTGTCTACATCATATAATCTTAGAGTTTTCTTGGCAAACCTATGGCATGTGTGTCACAGCATGCTGGAAGTGGCTGCTCCCTTCTCCCTCTCCACTGCACCTGAGGACATTTCTCTCATGACCTGCCTCTATGCCCAGCTGCCCATTGGGAGTGCTTCTTCTCTCCCCTGTCTAGGGTAAGGGGGTGGCTCACATGTGGAGTGAGGGTTACACTTTGGGCACTTGGTCTCTAAAAGGTTGGCCATCACTGCTTAGAGCATTGTCTGTGACCCTGAGAGATTAAGTCACTTGTCCAGGGTTATATAAATAGTATGTGTGAAACAAGTCTTGAAACCAGGTCTTCCTGTTTGAGGCTGGTTTTCTATCCATTATGGTATGATACCTGTTTAACTATACATTAAAGCCTTACTTGTTAGGAATAAAATTAGTAAGAAAGGCAAATAAAATAGTCAAATCTGAATAACATCTGGATTTTTAAAAAATTTAACACTAAATTTGGAGCCAGAAGACATTGGTTCTTCTTTGAAGCACCTAGGTGGCATGGTAGAAAAATGCTGGCTTAGAACTTGAAAGACCCAAGTTTGAATTTTGCCTTGGACATTTAATTAGCTGTATGATCCTGGGAAAATCACTTTAATCTCTCTCAAACTCAGCTTCCATACCTGTAAAGTGTAGTACTTACTATACATGATTACTATGGATACTCAACTAAGATAACATGTAAAACATTAAAATAACCCAGCAACTTCTTACTTTCTGTCTTAGAATCATGGTAGAAGAGAAGTAAGGGCTAGGCAATGCAAATTAAGTGACTTGCCCATGGTCACATAGCTAGGAAATATCTGAGGCTAGATTTGAATCTAGGACCTCCCTTCTCAAGGCCTGACCCTCAATCCACCCAGCCATCTAGTTGCTCCCTATGTAAAAACATTTCGAAAATCTTAAAAGCACTTTATAAATACTAGCTATTACCTTTTTTTTGCTCTGATACTTGCTTATATGATTTTAGTTAAGTTATATATCCTTCCCTTCATCTGCAAAATGAGCTAGATGAACTCTAAGATACCTATCAGTTTTAAATGTATAATCATGACTTATTTTTAACTGACTAGGCAAGTAATTTCTAATTAGAATGCTATTTTAAAGTAGATACTTCTGAATAATTTGAAAAAAATTTTGGTCTGTACAGTATTATAGAGCTCTTCAAATTCTTTCTACTATTACCTTGACTATCATTTTTAAAGGGTAGTCCCTCCTACTCCCAAATAGTTAGTGTCCTTCTCAAAAGTTCAGACATTTACTGGATTGTTATGTCAGATGATCTAATTCCAATATTTCAAGGTATCATATTGTGGAAGTATAATTTGAAAGTTTTGAGTTTAGATTACAGATGCCATTATTGTTTCTTCTGCAAAATAGAATTCATAAATTTAGTGTTTAAACCAAGTAAATCCTGTTCTAATGTATTATCACACTGATTGCAGACCTATAATGTTAACATTGTATAAATACCATTTGAATGTCTGAATGAACTTAGAATGCTAACATTAGTATAAATGCAATTTGAAATTTGTGGCACTTAAAACATTAGTGTCTCATTTAAGTAATGTAAAACATAGGATATCAATCTCTTATCAGGAGTGGTAGAAGGAAGGAGAATGTGTATTATAGGTAAAATGAAGACAAAAGGACTTTTGCAGTTTCTTTAAAAAGTCAAAGACTAATATACACAGAGTACTCATTTCAGGGTTGATCATCCAATTAATTATTATCCTTGGCATTTGTTTCTCTTGCTTAGTGCCTCAGTTTTAAACATGTCATGACTTGGAATTTTCTTTTTTTTCCCCCTCCCTGCTTTTTTATGAAACTCAGGATGAATTAGTTTTAGGTTAATGATTCTTTAAATGGTTAAGTGGTTAGAAGGCTGAAGTTATCATAACTTTTCAGATTATGCTCACTGTTTCTCATTGATAATTGAAAGTTAAATGTTCATATACACTGATAAACTACTCTCATATATCGCTGCTGAATTAATATTTCTATGGTTCAGTTCTGACCATGTCAAGTCTCTGCTCAAAAGATTCTTGTAGTTCCTTATCACCTGTAGTAACACAAGTTACTTTTTTGGCATTTAAAAAGTCCATTACCCTCTTGACTATCTTTCCAGGCCTATTAGACATCATTTTCCCTCACATACTCTGTTCCAGTCAAACTAGCCTCACATAGTGTACTTATTTGGTATATTTCATGTATTTACTTATTATATTATATTATTATTATCCATATTATATCTCTTTTGTTGGAAAAAGGGCAATGGGGATAGGGACTATCTCACCTTTTATTTATATTCTTAACACCTAGCATAAAACCTGGATATAGTTGATGGTAAATGCTTGTTGATTAAAAATACAATATTAGTGCAAAACAGAATTAGTCTATGGTGGAGTAGATTATATTTCTTTTTAAAGACAAAAGGTTTCCTAGGTTCCCCAAATCCCCGCTTTTTTGCATCATTTGGGAATTTTTAAGGCACCGAAAGCACATGTCACATAAGCATATATGACAACCTTGGGCTCCCATACCTGCTGGCGATAGTCAAATAGCTAAGTGCTGCAGAACAATGCAACCTACAAAGCAGTATCCCGGAATAAAGAAATGGGGTGTTTGATTAGAGTCCAGCTAAAGCAAGTTGCTGAAAAAAGTTTTATGGTTTTTATAATAAGCACAAGTTAAATTAGCATTTTACTTTTATTAGCAATAAGGCTTTAAAGAGGTTTGTCAAAGCACCAAATGGTGAGGACACTTGGCACATAGTAAGAGCTTAATTAGTGTTCATTCAATCATTCATGATGGCTTTCTATATACTGTTAAAGAAGGACCAAGACAGGTCTATATCCTGACACCCCATGGTTATCATGTTAGAAAAGCTATTGCACTACGTTTCTTGAGCTATAGTGAAAAAGATGTAGGAGGATACATAAGCTGCTAATAAAAGAATTGCAGCAACAATAGAGAAACAGCTCTGCCTGGTGACATAATGGCTGGCAGTGGTCCAGATTTGGCAGTTCGGGTTCAGAAGGGCTCCCGAAAATGCTACTCCCCCTACCCCCTGTCACTTTGTTAGTGCTGCAGCTCTCTTAGAGGAGTAAAGATGCTAAACAAAAGGCTTATTTTGTAGATTAAAGTTAACAAAGCATTTCGATATGTAGATCTTTCAATTGCCCAGCAGTGTCAGCTTCTTAAGGTTAGAATGGAAGGAAATTTATTGCAAAAAGTAAATTCTTCAACAATCCCAGGTTAGTGTCCAGTCCAGTCAGTCCTTAATTAACTCCTCCCTCTCATACACATTTTGGGAGTCTATGGCTGGTACCCTTCCCACGCCGCCCCCCCCCCCCCCAGGCTCCCAGACCCAAGTCCCAGTTCCCTTTCTCTCCGCTCCTCCTTACCTCTGCCAGGTAGAGGTTGAGGAGACAGAGTGTGGAGAATTGGAGGCAGGAAGGAAAGCAGTAGAGTAGCCAGCGGGAGAAGAAATGGAGGTTAGAGGGCGGCCAGAGAAGGGGCAGGGAGCCGCCCAGGGAAAAGGCAGCTGAGAAAAGAGTGGTCCTGAGTGCTGCCCACAAAAGGCAGAGGAAGAGGCAGAGGCTCTGGTAACTCAGCCGCCGCTCTCGGTAAAGAAGCAACCGCCACAGCTGCAGGTAGGCAAATGAGAAGAGGGCAGCGTATAGCAAGGTATGCAGGATGCTCAGCGCCAGCTGCACGGAGCTAGGTACCACAGTGGCAGCTGCTGCTCCTTCGCCTTCCGAGACTCTACTGCTGGTCGTTGTCGCCCCCCCACCAGCCGCAAAAGCGGCTGGGGAGCCCCTGACAGTCACCCTCATGAAAGGGGCTGAAGGTGGGAGGCACGTCGGGCAGGAAAGGACCGAACTTGGACCCTCCACAATCAAGGAGGTGTGTGTGTGTGGGGGAAGGATTTCCTCGTTACACCCCTCCCACCCTAGCCTTCGGGAATACTGATAATGACAGAATCCCTAAGCCACCGCTGGGTCTCCCAGGCTTCGCGCTTCCGCGGCTGAGGGTGAGGGTGGGGGTGGGGGGTAAGATTTGGGCTCCTCCTTCTGCGGCTCCACAGCTGCAAAAAAACAACTCTGGACTAAAACAATCAGCTGAGAAGCTGGAGCATTTGAGGAGCTCGCTCCGTACCACTGGTTCGCCGGGATTGGTTCAGCTGGGCACGCCTTCTGCGAGCAGAAGTCGGAAGGACGTAGACTGTGGGACCCATCGCTCGAAAGCTTCAGTTTGGGATTGGGCGGTGGCTTTCTCCCTTTCTCGGTTTGGCTGCTCCCTACTGACGTTGTTTATTAGGCTAGAGTCAACTACTGCAGCTTATTTCGTTGGAGGACTCCTTCGCCTTTTGTCACCTATGGGCTGCTTCTAGCCCTCCTTCTTTGGATCCCTATTGGCTTCAGAAATGTCTGCGTAAAAAGCGTGAGGAAAGGCTAAATCTTGGGGGATTGTTTTCCCTTTTACTGGTTGACTGCAGAGAGGCCCTTTTAGCTAATCGTAGTTTACACTAATGATTAGGGTCTAGTGAAGGATGTTGAGCTTTCCTGACGTAGACCTACCAACTGGAGGATTTAGCCTCTAGCCCTGGTTCGCTTCCATAGCCTTTGCCTTCTGCTTCCTCTGGGGCCGCAGCATCTTTGTGTGTTGCCTCTTAGCAGCCAGGGTGGAGGGCCTGGGCCAGAAACAGTACCTGGAGATCCCTGGCAGGTGAGTCACGCTAGTTTGTGTTGTTTGTCCCCCCGCCGCTCAGACTTAGTGCTAATGCTTTCTCTCCCCTAGGCTTTCATCCTTACTCTCATTCACAGAGCCAGCTGCTGAAGCCTGAAGGTGGTAGGGTGAGGTGGCGAGGACCAACATCCTTTTTTGTGTCCCTCCTTTCCAGAATGTTTTTAAATATATAAAATAGAATACATAGAATGACAAAGGCCAATAATATTGAAAATGGCTTTCAAAATATTTATTTAAAAAAGTTTACGAATGACAGATTAAGAACCATTGCTTAAAGACTAGGGTGTAGTATTTTTGGTTGAGGTAGTTAGATGTTTCTTTCACTCTTCCATGGGAGTTTTCCTGGGGATTGGGAAGGAAATTAGGGAAAGTTCTAGAGTTAAGGTTTGGTTGGTAATGTAAAGTTCCCACATCCCTAATATCAAGGTGTCCACAGTAGAGAAAAAAAAGTCAGGTCCCTAGGATTAGGAAATTGGGACCATCTCATCTTCTTTATTCCTAACTGTGCTTAAGGACAGTTAATTCAGGGAAGTGGGATTTAAAGGGAAGTTTGAAGAACAGGAGGTATTTTAAAAGAGGATTTGGGAAGATGGCCTAGGAATGGCTAGAAAAAAGGCAGATAGACAAAAGAAGCAAAGGGGAGAGTATCTATGGCTGCTTTGTTAAAGATATTGATGCAACACCAGTAGTTTGGTTTTGAAATAACCATGAGACTTTATGAGTCTGAAGTGTTTTACACACTAAAATGTGTTCCTGTTGTTTACACTGATAAAATATAAATTCCTGGAGGAGCTGTTGAATTTTTGAGTTTGTTTTTCCTTCTCCATAAGGTTTGTTGATTGAGGACAGTGACCATCTCCATTGATTTTAGAATATCTTTTTTTAGAAGAAATAAAATTTGTGGGTATAGTTAATGAGATAACAAACATTTATTTATTTTTGCTCATTTTACATTTTAACCAAAGAATCAAGAAACTGACTTTTTTTAGAGTAGATATTTTTCCACGTGTAAACTGTTACTTTAAAAAATTAGGATATAAAATGTGACCCTTTCTACGAAATTTTGATTTTTAAAATCCAGTATCATGCAACAAAAATCACTCATTTTGCCTAATTGATTTTTATTGATATTGCTCATGTATCATGAGGCATGTAGTGCAAAAAAGGCCACAGCCACAATCTGAAGTTCATATTTGAGATTTTGGGGATATACCTTTTGCCCCTTTTAGGGGTATTATTTTTGTTATTAAGAAAAATATATTTTATACTTGTCATCTCTCTGTCCTTGTATATATATTGGTATAGGTAACTTCCCATGTAGAAATTCAGATGAACAACTATTTATAATATAGTCATATAGTTGTTACCTGGGGCACAAAACTGGTTGTATCTTCTCTGTGGTCACACTTTTTAAAGAAGTAGAAGTGGAATTCAAGCCTTATGATGCCTACACAAAACTGCCTCCTTACATAGATATATTTCATAAAATATTCTACTCATTTGTTGGCTGCTTACTATCAACAAATATGTAAATTTGAGTGTAGATTTTGAATCAAATGAAAAATTAATGTTTTATGAAAGTTTTTTATTCTTTATTTTTTCTGAGGATATATAGCTATATTAGAATTTATCCTAAGCCCTGTGATAGATTCTGGAAACACATCTATAAAGATGAGGTGGTCTCTGTCCTCAGGGTGAAAAATTTTACTGTGGGGATACAGAATGTTCACAGAAAAGTAAATACAAGACACATAAAAAATAATTGGGGAGAGGAAAGACTAACAGGTAAGAGAAATTAGGAAAGATCTCTTAAAGGTTGTAGAACATGTGCTGAATCTCGGAGGAACCTAGGGGTTCTAAAAGGTCAGAGGTAAGGAAGAACATTCCAACTTGTGCAAAGGTATGGAAGTGAGAGATAATAAAATGTCCTTAGGGGGAAAAGCTATTTGTGGGGCAAGAGTAGTAAAGTGTAATAATGGAAAGATGTTCTAGAACCAGGTTATAAAGTATTTTAAATACCAAATAATGGGATATATTTTTTATACTAAAGACAACAAAAAATAAGTGTAACTTCTTGAGCAAGGGAATAGTGTGTTTAGCTTACTTTAGGAATATGATTTTTGACAGCTTGTGGAGTATGAATCAGAATGCTGAATGCAGGGAGACCAGTCAAGAGGCTATTTATTGTAATAGTTTAGGACATTTTGTTCATATACTTCTAAGTCCTTTTGGGAGAATCTCATGTTAGAAGGGATTTCAGAGGCCATCATGTCCAACCTCTTAACATGGATAAGAATTCTATCACATCTTTGTTTTACTCTGAGCCCCCAGTTTTCCTTCTGCTCCCCGAAATTTTCCTAAAACAATTTTACTAGATTTCTCCTTTGTCATTTTTACTAGAGAAATTAAATTAATCTCCTTTACCTTACTAACCAAAGGAATATTTTTCTGGAGTGGTTATAGTATATGGAATGTTCAGGGAGGACTTATACTTTTGGTGTGAAGGCTTGTCAAGACCTTTTCAGAGCTACTTATCCATCTTTGGTGTCCATCTCATGTAAATCTCACATGTTGCTCGAAGAAGCTCTAGCATGAGCATTGGCCATACTCTGGTTAAACTATCTTGGAAGATGGGCTAAACCAGGTTGAGGGTAACCAATAGACCTTAAACCTGTCAATGAATTATTAGGGAGTATGCTTGCCCCAAGCATGTGTGTGAGGGAAATCATTGAGGGGGTTTGGGCCATGAGGATAGAATGACAGCTTTGGTGCCTCCTGTAGTCAGTCAGAAAAAAGGCAGCAATAGAGAAAGGATATAGATCATGAGACAAGAGTCAGGCTGCCCCACCCTGGGCTGCCCCCTCTAGGTCTCCCAGACAAAATAGAAAACCACAGTTGACTTCCGAGATGTGAGAGTCAGTGGGCATAGAAAAAGTTAAGTTAAACTATGAGGCAAGATGGGATTTCAGCGTGACTAAAGAATAATAAGTCAAATGGGGCACCAAGGAAAGTAGCCTTTCTCTTCCATCCTTTTCCTCTACTCCTTTTTGATTAAATAAAATTATTAGATTTATGGCCATTTTCATAATTTCCCCCCTAATATACATGTGAAGACTTCCCCTGGGGGAATGAGAACAATGTATTCCAGTCACTATGAAGGCTGCTGAAACAGGTGCTGTGAAACACTTAGAGAGCTAGGTCAGACACTGAAGAAGCCAAGGTCATCCATTGCACCTAGGGTCATCACCAGGCTTCTAGTCTTATCTTGTTTCTGGACTTTGTGCAACTCTGCCTCATTAAAATCCAACATATACATAAACTAAGCCAATTTACCTTTGTGATGTCATTGGTCCTCTTTTAAAATGTACAAACAATAACAACCACCAAAGCAAATTTACAATTTCCAGTTTGGTTTTTATCTTTCTTGACTGGGATTTTTGTATTTTGTGTATTGCTTCTTTGTAGTGTTTGAAAAAATAAATTCCCTGCCTAAGGGAAATATTTAAATATTCAAAGTTACAGAATTCTTGTTGTTTTAGATGTTTACTGTCATTTAAGGAGGGAATGAATTTCCAAGGGAAATTCTAAGTTATTTCACTTTGTGAAGCCAATATCCCTATGAAGAAAGGATCATTTTTCTGAAGAAACTGAGTTATATTATTTGCTTGGGTGACTCAGATGTTAGTGGAGTTACTTGGGCAACTTTTTGAGTTAATGTGCTTACAAAATAAATTACTTTGATTTAAAAAATGTTAATATTTCTTGAAAAATGTTTTTATTAATAGCTCTTTAAAAAAATCACCTTTGTTTCCAAATGTTTCTCTTTCAGCTTCCTTTGCTCCCCTTTCCCAACAGAAAGCCACATTTATAACCAGGAATTAAAAAAAGAAGGATCTAAAAAAGGCAGTTCAGCAAAACCAAACCACTTATCAACCGAGCCCTTCTTTATAACCATAGCCAGGGTTTCTGGTTAAGATAGCAAAGATGATTAAGAACAGTTACAGACTAGTTTGCTCATTAAGGACTGTATAGTAAATAATAAGATTAACACCAGGCCAAATGATAGAAGCAAAAGAGGATATGATAGAGGGAAACACAATTAATAATCATAACCTTGAAAGTATGGGATAAATTCACCTCCAAAAAAGGTTTAGAAAGCAGAATCTAGCAATGTCGAGCTTGTAAATAATATACTTGAAAAAAAGATCCATGCATTTATTTTTTTTGCTTTTTAACATTCTGAATTTAATAAATATTAAAAATTAATCATCTGTATATAAAATAGAACTTTAAAAATGTACTGTATATGAACTCGTGCCTCTATTACAAACTGCTTGCTAAAAAAACCCATAAGCTATCCTGTTTCTTTTTCAGTGTTTCCCTTTTCCCTTTCTGGGAGGCATTATTATTATTATTAACTCCTCTTTCCCTCAAATTTTCCCAGTAAAAATCTTTTATTTATTTATTCAGATTATTCACAGGTTTTGCATGACCTCTTGGTCATCTGAAATGGATATCTTGTATGCATCTCCAATTCAACACATAGAACAGAATTCATTCCCTCCTACTCCCCTATATCTTTTCTCTTTTCAATTTTCCTAGTACTGAGAGGATACCATCCTACCAGTTACCCAGGCTTGCAATATCAATGTCCTTGACTTCTCATTTACACTCACTCTACATATCCAACCTATTGCCAAGTCTTCTTGTTTCTACTTACAAAATAACTCTGATTTATCCTCCTCTCTCCACTCTTATAGCCACCACTCTTGGGCAGGACCTCATCACTTCTTGCCTGGACTATTGCTGTATGCTTCTGTTTGGCTTCTCTGTCTCAAGTACCTTCCCATTCCAATTCATCTGTGCCAAAGTAATCTTCTTAACAGAAAGAAAAAGTTCATTTACTAAGAAACCACAGCAGGGTCACACAAGGTATGATAGCAACAATTTTCATGAAAAAGAGAGCTTGGAATATAATATTTCAAAAAGCACATGATAGAAGCTAATAATACACAAGAATAACTCAGAAAACTAAATATAGTCCTTTGTAGGAAAAATAAAATTATAATGGAATAGAAGAATTTCAAGCATTCTTGATGAAAAAAATAGAACTGAGTAGAAACTTGGAAAAGCAAACATGAGTCAATAAAAACCTAGAAGGGGAGTGGGCAGCTGGGTATCTCAGTGGTTTGAGAGCCAGGCCTAGAGACAGGAGGTCCTAGGTTCCTTAGACAACTTCCTAACTCTGTGTCCCTGGGCAAGCCACTTAACCTCCATTACCTAACCTTTACCATTCTTCTGTCTTCTGTCTTGGAGCCAATCCAAGACAGAAGAATGGTAAGGGTTTAAAAAAATAAACAAAACCTAGAAAAGTTCCAAGACAGAAGAATGGTAAGGGTTTAAAAAAATAAACAAAACCTAGAAAAGTATATTGAATAACTGGAAGGTGCTGTATGATGATGCAGAGCTAGTGTTCTAATAGGTAGAGAAAAAATGTGTCCTCTAATGTTTTCAAAGGGCATTTAAAGAATTAAATAAAACAAACAATCTGGGCTTAGATTTTTCAGATTTTAAAGAGGAAAAAGAAAAGAATTAGTAAAAGGACTATACTAGTGTAGAAAGCAGATGGTAATGGAGCCTACCATTTCTCAAAATTAGAGTGTGCAAGAAAAGTATATAAATAGAATAAGGGAATAGGAGAAAAATGGGCATCCAAAAAACCCTCAACCTTATTGCTACCTGTAATAACTAAATTAAACTTCTGGTCCTTAATTTCCATAGAGTTTATTAATATTTACTTGAATAAGAGAAGGCAGACAAAGAAAAGAAACCTATTCTAACTAACCACGCGAGTGCTCTCCACATAGCTCCCTCAGCCACCTTCCTTTTGCTGAGCACCTGAGAGAATAGAGAGACTGCCCACTCCCTGGAACTCCCTCTTTTATTACTTCTCTTTACACCTGGATCAATTTCCCCATCATTTTTGGGTCAAGTGCCCAGGTCACTATCCGGTGACCCAAACCCATTGATGTGATGTAGGAACCCAGTACATGATCCTGGAAGGGGGCTCCCTTCACACATACCTGACAAAGGAGGATTGACTATAACTTTGGTGTGAATATGAAGGAATCTTGTGTGTTCAGAAGACAAGGCATATTACCTGACTTCTGACACAAAGATGTTAAGTTCAGGAACAGAAGAGACATATTTTCAGATATAGCCACTGCATGAATCCATTTTACTTGATTGTTCTTATTTGCCATGACTCAATCAGTCCATATTTACTAAGTACTTATTATTGTGAGGCACCATGTAAAATGCTGAGAGTTCTAAAGATCTTTGCCCTCAAGGAGCTCCCATTACCATTATAATGAGAGAGACGATATGGAAACAATTATGTACATACAAGATTTGTATATAGTGAATGAGAAGTAAGAAGGTGGAAGGCATTAATTAGTAGCAACAACTTTCTATAGAAGGTGGTATTTGAGCTAAGTCTTGAAGGAAGGAAGGGAATCCTGGAGGCTGACCTAAGGAGAGCAATATACATATGGGGAATAGCCAGAGAAAAGACATGGGATCAAAATATGGAATGTTATCTACAAGAAATGGGCAAGTAGGTGCCAGACTCAGGCAGAAGGACCCGTCCTGAGTCCAAGTCTGACCTCTGACACTAGACATGTAAATCTGGGGAAGTCACTTAACCCTGTTTGTTTCAGTTCTTCATCTATAAAATGAGCTGGAGAAAGAAATGGCAAACCACTCTGGCGTGAAGAATAAGATATGACTGAAAAACAATACAAGAAAGAACAAAGGATAGGGTTGTTGGATTATAGAGTGTATAGAAGGGAGTTAAGTAGAAGAAGATCAGAAAGGTAGGAAATGGGTTGTGAAAGAATTTTTGTATTTGATGACATTGGAGGTAATTTTGGAATTACCGAAGTATTTTGATGGTGGGTGGTGGTGGTGACATGGTCAGCCTTCACTTTAGGAAGATCACTCTGGCAGTGGAGTGGGGAGAGAAAGGAATGGGGAGAGATTTCAAACAGTGATACTAATGAGAAGCCTCTTGAAATAAATAATCCAGGAGTGATACTATGAGCTGATGGTTATGTGAGTGAAGGGAAGTGTGTACACAAGAATAGGTGTGAAGGTGTAAACAAGACATATTAGGCAGGTGAAGTGAGCGAGTGAAGAGTTGAAGATGACTCTTGAGATTACAATCCTAAGTGACTGGGAAGATGGTGGTATTTCCTGATGATAATAGGGAAGTTGTAATGATGAGAGTGTATGATGAAGGGGGTGATAAAGGGTTCTGTTTTGGATGTGAATTGAGATGTCTACAAAATATCCAAGAGGTGGGTAGTGAGGTGACACACATTGGAGGTTAGAAGAGAGTTTAGGGTTGGATAAATAGGGTTTATTAAATACTATTCTATGTGCTCTATTAACCTACTTTTCATTTTGGTAATCTGTATTTGATAGTTTTGAATATCAATGCTTTGTACTTTGAGATCTATTACTGTTAGTTGTTCTTCCTTCTCCTCCTCCCTCTCCTTCCTCTTTTATTCTTGACCTTTTCCCCTAGATTAGTCTCTCTTCCTCTTCCTCCAGCTCTTTTTTTCTTTCCCCTCCTCTTCCTCTTTTTCTTCTTTGTAAACTTTGGCAATTTTCTTGTTGTGGGACTCAGTTTGTAAAGTAAGTTAGATAGTATTCTAATTTTTATTATATTGGCATTACTCAACCAATTAATACCTCTCCAAATATTTATCTTTCCTTATTTCTATTTTCTAATTACATCATAATTTTTATCAGTGTCTTGATCAGTGGACTCATTGATATTTTCTCTATTCTGTAGTTAAGAAATTTCTTATTTTTTCATTCTGTAGTTAATGAGTTTATTGTTTCTTCCTCATTTTTGTTGATAATATACTAAATGATTTGAGAATTATATAGATGATTTATGAGACCTCAGCAATCAATATTTATATTTTTCTCTCAAAAGGGGAAATTAAGTTAAATTTCTTTTTTAAAAAAAATTTAAAATTTTTTATTTTTTAAAATTTAATTAATCAATCAATTAAGAATTTTTTCCATGGTTACATGATTCATGTTCTTTCCCTCCCCTCCCTCCTGGAGCTGTAGAGCAATTCCACTTGGTGTTACATGTATCATTGTTCAAAACCTATTTCCATATTATTAATATTTGTAATAGAGTGACCATTTAAAGTCAACATCCCCAATCATATCCCCATTGAGCCACGTGATCAATCATATATTTTACTTCTGCGTTTCTGATTCCACAGTTCTTTCTCTGGATGCAGAGAGCGTTCTTTCTCTGGATGTGGACAGCATTCTTTCTCACAAGTTCCTCTGGATTGTCCTGGGTCATTGCATTGTTGCTGGTAGAGAAATTCATCACATTCGATTGTGCCATAATGTATCAGTCTCCATACAATGTTCTGGTTCTGCTCATTTTGCTCTGCATCAATTTCTGGAGGTTATTCCAGTTCACATGGAATTCCTCCAATTCATTATTCCTTTCGGCATAATAATATTCCATCACCATCAGATGCCACAGTTTGTTCAGCCATTCCCCAATTGAAGGACATTCCCTCATTTTCCAATTTTTTGCCATCACAAAGAGCTCAGCTATAAATATTTTTATACAAGTATTTTTCCCTATTATCTTTTTGGGGTACAAATTCAGCAATGATATGGCAGGATCAGAGGGCATGCAATCTTTTAAAGCCCTTTGCGCGTAATTCTAAATTGCCTTCCAGAATGGTTGGATCAGTTTATAATTCTACCAGAAATGCATTAGCGGCCCAATTTTGTCACATCCCCTCCAACATTTATTATTTTTCTTTGCTGTCATATTGGCCAGTCTGCTAGGTATGAGTACCTGAGAGTTGTTTTGATTTGCATTTCTCTAATTGTAAGAGATTTAGAGCACTTTTTCATATGCTTATTGATAGTTTTGATTTCTTTATCTGAAAACTGCCTATTCATGTCTGAAATAGGTGAGTAAGATGACTCAATGGGGTTTTGTAGAGTTGTTCTTGTTAATATTCAGAGGAACTCACTCTCCAAGTCTGAGTAGGCCTGAGAGTCATTCTGAGGCCACAACGCTATCTGACTTTCTTTTAAAATAGTAAATATGGTTTATTTATAACAAGATAAATAGGAATGAGGAGGACCAGGGGAAAGGAGTCCTTAAGCTTAATACTCTTATTTCTCCACCCAAATGCCTCTACGGGTCCTCACGGACCATCTTCATAGATCTTTAGGTTACACTATTCCTACACTGCCTCACTTTTCCAAACCCAACTATTTTCCCTGATTTAACTGGTCCTCATATTGTTGAGTGGCAAGTTAAACAGTTTATCAAGGTAAGATAGCTTTAGATCAGATGAGTTCACCTTTGTAGGCCAGAGGCTATAGGCCAAGATGGCTGGGTTGTTCTCACAGGCTGGGTTACTGGGTCTTGGCAGCTTTCTCACACAAACACTGTCAGGATCTCTCAGGAACACAGCAGCTACAGGATCACAGGGAGATGGCAACTGAATACAGGGATGGAACAGATCTCAGTTTCTTCCCACTACTTAGACTACAGGACCTCCTGGTATCAGGAAAGGCAAGTCACCTCCTACAAACTGCTACAGGAAGTAAACTCTCCACTCTTGTCCAAACAGGAAAAACCGACCCCTCAATGTTCTCCAGTCCTCGGTTTAATACCTTCCCCAGATTCTGGTGTGCGTGACCAGAGTCTCCTTTGCAAACTCATGCCTTTGCTAAGTTGAAAAACCCTAATTTCTTATTATCTCTTACATGTACCTTGTCCATTTATTAATTGGGGAATGACTTTTGTACAATTGATTTAGCACCATATAAATTTGAGAAATTAGACCTTTGTCAGAGGTTTTTGTTATAAAGATTTTTTTCTCAATTTGTTGCTTCTCTTCTAATTTTGGTTGCATTGGTTTTATTGTACTAAACTTTTTAAATTTAATGTAATCAAAATAATTCATTTTACATTTTGTAATATGCTCTGTCTCTTGCTTAGTCTTAAACTCTTTCTTTTTTTCATAGATCTGACAGGTATACTATTCTATGTTCACCTAATTTACTTATAGTTTCCTTCTTTATATTTAAGTCATTTGCCCATTCTGAATTTATCTTGGTATAGGATGTGAGATATTGATCTAAACCTAATCTCTCCCATACTATTTTTCAATTTTCCCAGCAGTTTTTGTCAAATACTGGATTCTTTTCCCCAAACCTGGGATCTTTGGGTTTATTGTACTACCTTGCTGAGGACATTTACTCCAAGTCTATTCCATTGATCTTCTCTTCTGTCTCTTGGCCAATATCATATTGTTTTGATGACCACTATTATAGTTTAAGATCTGGTATTACTAGGCCTGCATCCTTCACATTTTTTTTTCTTAAGTTCCCTTGATATTTTTGATCTTTTGTTCTTCCAAATAAACTTTGTTATAATTTTTTTCTAATTCAATAAAAAAGTTTCTTGGTCATTTGATAAGTATGGCATTGAATAAGTAAATTAATTTGGGTAGGATGGTCATTTTTATTATGTTAGCTCATCCTATAATGAGCAATTAATGTTTTTCCAATTGTTTAGATCCAGTTTTAATTGTGTGGAAAGTGTTTTGTAGTTGTGTTGGTATAATTCCTGTGTTTGTCTTGGCAGATAGATTATAAAAAATGGAATTTCTCTAACTCCTGCTGCTATGATGTGTTGGAAATATATAGAAATGCTGATGATTTATGTGTTTATTTTGTATCCTGCAACTTTGCTAAAGTTTTTGATTATTTCCATTAGCTTTTTTTTAGTTTAAACATTTATTAATATTCATTTTTAACATGGTTACATGATTCATGCTCCTACTTTCCCCTTCACCCCCCGCACTCCCCCCGCCCATGGCCGACACACATTTCCACTGGTTTTATCATGTGTCATTGATCAAGACCCATTTCCAAATTGTTGATAGTTGCATTGGTATGGTAGTTTCGAGTCTACATCCCCAATCATGTCCACCCCAACCCATGCGTTCAGGCAGTTGTTTTTCTTCTATGTTTCCTCTCCTGCAGTCCTTCCTCTGAATGTGGGTAGCGTTCTTTACCATAAATCCCTCAGAATTGTCCTGGGTCATTGCATTGCTGCTGGTACAGAAGTCCATTGCATTCGATTTTACCATAGTATATCAGTCTCTGTGAACAGTGTTCTTCTGGCTCTGCTCCTTTCACTCTGCATCAGTTCCTGGAGGTCTTTCCAGTTCACCTGGAACTCCTCCGGTTTATTATTCCTTTGAGCACAATGGTATTCCATCACTAGCATATACCATAATTTGTTCAGCCATTCCCCAATTGAAGGACATACCCTCGTTTTCCAGTTTTTTTGCCACCACAAAAAGTGCAGCTATAAATATTTTCGTACAAGTCTGTTTATTTATGATCTCTTTGGGGTACAAACCCAAAAATGCTATGGCTGGATCAAAGGGCAGGCATTCTTTTATAGCCCTTTGAGCATAGTTCCAAATTGCCAGCCAGAATGTTTGGATCAGTTAACAACTCCACCAGCAATGCATTAATGTCCCAATTTTGCCACATCCCCTCCAGCATTCATTACTCTCCCCTTCTTTCATTTTAGCCAATCTGCTAGGTGTGAAGTGGTACCTCAGAGTTGTTTTGATTTGCATTTCTCTAATTATTAGAGATTTAGAACACTTTCTCATGTGCTTATTGATATTTTTGATTTCTTTACCTGAAAATTGCCTATTCATGTCTCTTGCCCATTTATCAATTGGGGAATGGCTTGATTTTTTATACAATTGCTTTAACTCCTTGTATATTTGAGTAATTAGACCCCTGTCAGAGTTTTTCGTTATAAAGATTTTTTCCCAATTTGTTGTTTCCCTTCTGATTTTGACTACATTGTTTTTGTTTGTACAAAGGCTTTTTAGTTTAATATAATCAAACCCATTTAATTTACATTTTGTAATTTTCTCTAACTCTTGCATGGTTTTAAAGTCTTTCCTTTCCCAGAGATCTGACAAGTATACTATTCTGTGTTCACTTAACTTATTTATAGTTTCCCTCTTTATATTCAAGTCATTCACCCATTCTGAATTTATCTTGGTGTAGGGTGTGAGATGTTGACCTAAACCTAATCTCTCCCATATTGTTTTCCAAATTTCCCAGCAGTTTTTGTCAAATAGTGGATTCATGTCCCAAAAGTTGGGCTCTTTGGGTTTATCATACACTGTCTTGCTGATGTCATTTACCCCAAGTCTATTCCACTGATCCTCCCCTCTGTCTCTTACCCAGTACCATATTGTTTTGATGACTGCTGCTTTATAGTATAGCTTAATATCTGGTACTGCTAGGCCCCCTTCCTTCACATTTTTTTTTCATTATTTCCCTTGATATTCTTGATCTTTTGTTATTCCAAATGAAATTTGTTATAATTTTTTCTAATTCAGGAAAGAAGTTTTTTGGTAGTTTGATAGGCATGGCGCTAAATAGGTAAATTAATTTGGGTAGAATGGTCATTTTTATTATGTTAGCTTGTCCTACCCATGAGCAATCAATGGCTTTCCAATTGTTTAGATCCAGTTTTATTTGTTTGGAAAGTGTTTTGTAGTTGTTTTCATATAATTGCTGTGTTCGTTTTGGTAGGTAGATTCCTAAGTATTTTATATTGTCTAGGGTGATTTTAAATGGTGTTTCTCTTTCTACCTCTTGCTGCTCTAATGTGTTGGAAATGTATAAAAATGCTAATGATTTATGTGCATTTATTTTGTATCCTGCAACTTTGCTAAAGTTGTTGATTATTTCTACAAGCTTCTTAGTTGATTCTCTAGGATTTTTTAAGTAGACCATCATATCATCTGCAAAGAGTGATAATTTAGTCTCTAACTTAATTTCTATCTTAAATCAGTCTCTTTTAATAGAGGGACTTTTAAATTGTACAGGTTCTAAAATGTTAAGCTGTTGTTGGTCTAGAGCAGGGGTCGGCAACCTTTTTGGCTGTGAGAGACATAAACGCCACATTTTTTAAAATGTAATTTCGTGAGAGCCGTACAGTGCTCACCATGCACGCTCGTATAACAGTGCCTGAAAAAAAAATTGACTTTATGGCTCCTGCAGAAAGAGCCATATCTGGCCCTCAAAAGAGCCAGATATGGCTCAAGAGCTATATGTTGCCGACCCCTGGTCTAGAGCATTTCAGTACTGGCAGCTCATTGTTTAAATAATAAAAGTTTTTGCATTTCCCTTCTCTTCGCACTAAAATCATTAATGCTCTCTGTTGCTGATAGGTTGAATTTTGGAAATTTGGGGTGATTTCTCAGAATGTTGGATTAATGTTTTCGATTTTTCCTGTGACATTATACCTGTAGAACTGACATTGGTAATAATTGTTCATTTCTTTAGTGCTTTTAGGTTTACAAAGCACTTTTCTCACATGTTGTGAGATAGGTAATAAAAATGTTGTTATCTCCATCTTACAGATGAAACTGTTGCTTGGAGAATTTGAACCTGGTCTATGATCTTACAGATACTAAGTAGCCGAGGCAAAATTGGAACATAAGTTTTCAGATTCCAATTCCTCCATTATCAACTGTACTTCTGAATGAAGAGTAAGTAAAAGATAATCAATACCTTTTAAAATGCATTACATTTTGAGCAAAATGCTCAACCACTGAAATCTCACAGAAAAATATTTCTGTATAAGTTCTGTATATTCTTGAGTCCTTTCACAAGAATATGAGAATGTTTTGCTCCGTACATTAGTGGTAATTAGACCCCAGAAACCTCCCTGGCAATAACATTTATTTGTCAGAGGTGCTTTATTTGTTTTTACTTTTGTGAACTGCTTCTTAAGCATCTGAGGAGCTGCTTTTACCTGGGGAGAGTAGTTATATTTTTATTAAAGGGATTGATTATATGAGTCTTCATACTTAATGATTTTTTTCAGAGCTGACCTGGACAAAGGTGCATGCTCTGTATAGCAGAATTGCTGGGTCATGGTTGAGTAACTTTTTAATAACAGTTTGATAACTTCTCATAATTCCAAATTGTTTTCCAGATGATTGGACCAGTGTATAGTGCTACCCAGTGAATTAGTGTGCTTGTCTTCCCATAACTTTTTTTTTTTAAACCCTTGTACTTCAGTGTATTGTCTCATAGGTGGAAGAGTGGTAAGGGTGGGCAATGGGGGTCAAGTGACTTGCCCAGGGTCACACAGCTGGGAAGTGGCTGAGGCCAGGTCTGAACCTAGGACCTCCTGTCTCTAGGCCTGACTCTCACTCCACTGAGCTACCCAGCTGCCCCCCTTCCCATAACTCTTTATCATTTTTGTCCTTTCTCTGTTTTGCCTTTATAATGGGTGTGACTTTTCCTTTATTGATGATTTGGAGTATTCTTTCAAAAGTCTGTCAATTTTCCTTAGAAAATTCTTTGTATCTTTTTTTAAAACATTTATTAATATTCATTTTTAATATGGTTACATGATTCATGCTCCTACTTTCCCCTTCACCCCCCGCACTCCCCCCGCCCATGGCCGATGCACATTTCCACTGGTTTTAACATGTGTCATTGATCAAGACCTATTTCCAAATTATTGTTAGTTGCTTTGGTGTGATAGTTTAGCATCTACATCCCAATCATGTCCACTGCAACCCATGTGTTCAAGCAGTTGCTTTTCTTCTATGTTTCCTTTCCTGCAGTTCTTCCTCTGAATGTGGGTAGCATCTTTACCATAAATCCCTCAGAGCTGTCCTGGGTCATTGAACTGCTGCTGGTACAGAAGTGCATTATATTTGATTTTACCACAGTATATCAGTCTCTGTGTACAATGTTCTTCTGGCTCTTCTCCTTTCACTCTGCATCAATTCCTGGAGGTCTTTTCAGTTCACCTGGAATTCCTCTAGTTTATTATTCCTTTGAGCACAATAGTATTCCATCACCCGCATATACCACAATTTGTTCAGCCATTCCCCAATTGAAGGACATACCCTCGTTTTCCAGTTTTTTTGCCACCACAAAAACTGCGGCTATAAATATTTTCGTACAAGTCTGTTTATTTATGATCTCTTTGGGGTACAAACCCAACAATGGTATGGCTGGATCAAAGGGCAAGCAATCTTTTATAGCCCTTTGAGCATGGTTCCAAATTGCCAGCCAGAATGTTTGGATCAGTTCACAGCTCCACCAGCAATGCATTAATGTCCCAGTTTTGCCACATCCCCTCCAGCATTCATTACTCTCCCCTTCTTTCATTTTAGCCAATCTGCTAGGTGTGAGGTGAAACCTCAGAGTTGTTTTGATTTGCATTTCTCTAATTATTAGAGATTTAGAACACTTTCTCATGTGCTTATTGATATTTTTGATTTCTTTACCTGAAAATTGCCTATTCATGTCTCTTGTCCATTTATCAATTGGGGAATGGCTTGATTTTTTATACAATTGCTTTAACTCCTTGTATATTTGAGTATATAAACCCCTTCTTTGTATCTTTTGACCACATATGAATTCTTTATATATCTTGACTAGGTCTTTATCAGGGAGATATTTAACATGAAGTTTTTTTCTTTGTAGATAGCTTCTCTTTATTATAGTTACATTTACAGAATGTAAGCATCTTGAATATAGGGATTGTCTCAGTCTTTGTATTCCTAGCACCTAGCACAGTGATTGGCACTGAATAACTTTTTATCAATTTTGTGCAAAAAACTTGGCTTTGGATGGGGGGGAGGGTTTATTCACTTCAGGGAGAGGATGTCTCTACTGTTCGTTATATAGAGATAGGCTTCCCTTTCTTTTTCCCCTGAAGGTCCTAGCTTAACTAATCTATAAAGGAGAATTACAGGGATAATTGATCAGAAACAATCACTATTGCTCCTAATTTAATGTTAACCATAATTGTGAATAATACACTTCTAATTACTATTTTTTATTTCATACAATATGTTTTGCATGATAGCACATGAATAACAGATCAAATTTCAAATTGCTTGCCTGACCTGGAAAGAGGGAAGGATAGGAGGGAGGGAGGGAGACAATTTGGATAATATAACTGTAGAAAACTTATGTGGAAACTTGTTATTACATGTAATTGATTAAAAAAATTTTAGAATAAAACAAAAAATAAAATAAAATATAGTTTGAGGTAATACCAAAATTGTTTTCCTTGAGATCTTTAATTTTTGATTCCTCTTAGATTGTTATAACTTCTCAAACAGGATAGCATTACAACAAAAATGTAGATCTTGGCAAATAACTTCCATTCCACAAGCCTCAATTTGCTCCTTTGTAAAAATAGGTTTTAGAATTTAAAGGGACATCAGAGTTTACTTAATCTAAACTCATTATTTTGTAGATAAGAGAAGCCTATATACTTGTCCAAAGTCACATATAGTGAGTAAATGAAGAGCCAAAATTGAATTATGTAATATACTACATTAAGTTAGTGTTCTTCTTTAAAAAAAAAATCACATTGTTTTCCTTTCCAGTGTCCTTAAAGCCTAACTCTGTGATTCTGTTTTGAATTTTATCTTTAATGATCGTTCAGTTTCCTTATGTAAAATGAGAAAGTTGAACTATATTATACTCCTGATGTAAAATGAGAGAATTAGGACTCTGAGGTCCTTTCTCGATCTGTTGGTTCCTAGATCTAGATTTCATATCTTTGGTCATATGATTTTCATACTTTACCCAATTTTATTAAATAATACCTTCTTTTTTGACTAATTTTGTAAATTAACATAACCAATTCCTTTCCCCAGGAAATTCTGAAATGGATTTTTCTTTATTTGTTTCATACTTACATGCTTAGAGTACAGTTATTTCCATATATAGTAAAAAACTAATAGCTAAAATCTGATCTGCTGAGAAGATACTTAATTAAGATTTGCATGACTTTTCTGAAATATTTTTCTTTTTCTTTGTAAGATGTAGGCTATCATTGGAAGAAATTTAATGAAAGAAACTTGTTTGGGATAAATTTGAAGATTAAGACTTTGAAGGACAAGGATAACTTGCATTTATTAGGGACAGGAAAGAAGTAAGTATATAAAAGTGGGAAGACTTGGCAAATAAGTATTGATTGAGAACATAGATTGAAATGGATGTAGCATAAAACATTCAATGAGTTGAGGGTATAAAAATATCTTAAATAAATGCAAATGTCAAGCAAATTTAAAATCTAGTTTCATGTACTATTTTTACATACATTTTAGGAAATTCAGCTGTGATTTGACTAGAATCTATGCACTTTTCTATGTAAAGTCCATGAAGTAATTTAACTGCTTAGAGTTAGATTTGAAATTTTCAGTATAGTGTCAATTAAAAAAATTGATTGTGTAATGCCAAAGGCTCTAATTGAAATTTAATTTAATTTACTCTTTTAATAACACTTCTAACAAGTTTTAGTGATTATCTCAAAAAACTCATTTTTCTGATGATTTGTACTTGAAGTCTGTTATAAGCTTCAGAAATCAGTGATATTAACAAAGAATTTTTTATGCTATATTATGTTAGGCTACATTGATAACTGATAGAGACATAATAAAATGAAATTATTAACATTAATGTGGGGCTAAAAGAAGTTTATAAGAAGCAAAGATAATCCCATATTTTTTTTTCTTTCAGATTCTGCTTTATTTACAGCTTTAGTTGATGATGGCTTCCAGATTAAGCATGCAGATATACAGCATCTTTTTTGTGCTGATATGTTTGCTTTCTAGGTCTATTGCAAAAAATAGAAACACCTTAATGGAGCTGAGCTTTCAGGAATATTTCAGCATTTTGCAGACAGGAAAAACTTTCCTGGTTTATTTTAGTCAAGATGGTTAGTATTTTTTTAAAGTACAATTTATGTTTACCTACTTGTTTTGTTTCTTAAGTAAGCTGTTTTTTAGTAGGAAAGTCTTATTACTACAAGAATTAATAAAAACCAATTTAGTTGCAACTGCAATATAATGAAAACATTAAAAATTTTATGCTTTGTTTTCCAAATAGCTACCTTATAATTTATTTTCATATTTTTTAGCCTATGGTAATGTTTGAAAAAGATTTCTGTTGCTAAAATTTAGAATTGAGTTTATTAATATTTTTGCATGTACTCTATTTTGGCAACACAATTAATTATAGAACATAATATATGAAATTAATGGTATTGTTAGTATTATTTCATCATTTCTGCTTACAGTTTAAATTGATCCCTGCTTGTAATGGCAAAGAAAGGGGAAAAGGTGATAAAAATTCATTTAAAAAGTATTATGTGAGGGGGCAGCTGGGTAGCTCAGTGGATTGAGAGCCAGGCCTAGAGACAGGAGGTCCTAGGTTCAAATCCAGCCTCAGACACTTCCCAGCTGTGTGACCCTGGGCAAGTCACTTGACCCCCATTGCCTACCCTTACCAATCTTCCACCTATAAGTCAATACACAGAAGTTAAGGGTTTAAAATTAAAAAAAAAAAGTATTATGTGAGTAGTTTTGAGTACAAATTTTTCCAGAGGGCTGATAACTTCTGTCAAGTGATGAATTGACTTAAATTTTTGTCTCTGAGTGCCTTTTTACATCAAAATCTGACTCTGAATTTTCACTGTGATAGGGAGGAAACTCTTGCTTGAATAATGAGAGGCAGCATGACATTGGCTTACAATGCTTGGAATCAGGAGATCTTGTTCTGAAATCTGACTCATACTTATCAAATGATATCAAGTATTGGGTATTTTACTTAACTTCCCTTAGCCTCAATTTCCTCTTCTATAAAATGAGGATAATATTTGCAACTACATAGATTAAAGAATGGTATAAATCAGAATACTTGTTCTTCAAATTCATACTGTTTATCTTTTTCATTGGCTGTTCCGGTGCTCTGGAATACATTTTACCAAAATAGAATTGCTTGAGTACAAGCCCAGTTGTAAACTTTATATTTGTCCTTCAAGGATCAGCCTAAGTAAGTTTGAAACAGGGCAATCACCAGAAGGTTTGCATCAGGATGGTGAACTTTTTCATCTGTAACAACCTAGAAAAGACAATGAGTATACTAAGGTACTGAGTTTTCAATACTAAGCTAAAGATTTTTTTGAAAGAAAAATAATAGCTGAGACATACCATACATGAAGTATAGTACTTAAAATTTTCAGTGTACTTTGAGCTAACAAGTATAATTTTTATATGTGGATATAAGACTCCGGATTTGGATAATTTTTCTTGCATTTGAAAAGTTAACCTGTAAGAGGCAAATAATATTAGAAAATATTTTCATGTCCTTCTTTGAGTTTCTCCAGATATTATGGTATTTCTTGAAGAATTGGAAAAAGCAGCCGAACCTCTTCATAATTATGGGATTTCAGTTGCAAAGGTAGAAAAACCAATATTTTCATTATGTGATCACTATTGTTTTACATTTACCTGTTGCGTTAAGACTGAGAATTCTAAAAGTGTTTTTACACTGTTGCTGTTTTTTCACAATATTCTCTAGGGTATAGAAATATACTTTCCTCCATATTTCAGAAAACAAGCACAGACAAGGCTATTCATCAAAATTTCCATATGTATGATGTATCTTAATGTAAACTGTGTTGTTTTAAGTAGGTCTCTGGTCATCTTCTATCTTTAGTTTAGCTTTTTTCTTTTTTTTTTTTTAAACCCTTACCTTCCATTGCAGAATCAATACTGTGTAGAAAAGCAGTAAAGGTGAGGCAATGGGAATTAAGTGACTTGCCCAGGGTCACACAGCTAGGAAGTGTGTAAGGCCAGATTTGAACCTAGGACCTCCCTTCTCTAGGCCTGGCTCTCAGTGCACTGAGCCACTCAACTGCCTCCTGCTTTATTATATTGATTTTGGTTAACATATCATGATGGAATTTGTATAAGTAGGGTAATGGGAATAATTCTTTTAAGCAAGTGTTTATCAGACAACTGCTATATAAAATGAGGATATGACTGAGATTGCTAGAACATGTTTTACTGCTCACAAAAATTTCCTCATGTCTTCTTTTAAATGATTAAAAGTAACAAACTCAAAAATATATAGGATTAGAGGATCATAGATCTAGAGCTGGAAGAAATCACACAGGGCATCTAATACTACCCTTTCAGCATTTCAAAAGAGTAAACTGAGTCCTATAGAGAGGTAAAGTAACTTGCCTAATTGTTTCCCAGATTCTCTTTTTCCCTTCTACTTCACCCTTACTCATTGAGAAGGCAAACAAAATAATTGTACTACAGTTTGCATTCCTAGTTCATCAGTTCTCTCTCAGAAGGTAGATAGCATTTTTCATTGTTAGTAGTTTGGAATTGTTGTGGCCCATTGTGTTGATCAATGCCTTTCATATCATTACAATATTGCTGTTAGTGAATACAATGATCTCCTAGTTCTGCTCACTGCATTAGTTTATATGTTTAACCAAATTTTTCTGAAACTCTCCTGTTCATCATTAAAAAACAAACAAACAACTGTCACCTTCTGTCTTAGAACCAATTTTAAGTAGTGGTTCCAAGGCAGAAAAATAGCTTGGGCTAGGCAATCAGGCTTAAGTGACTTGCCAGTGGTTACACAACTAAGAAGTTTCTGAGGCTAGATTTAAGCCTAGCATCTTCAGTCTTGAGGCCTAACTCTGTGTCCACTGAGCTGCCCCTCTCTTCATCATTTCTTATAGCACAATAGTATCCATTATAATCATATACCGCAACTTGTTCAACTATTCCCCAATTGATGGGCATTCCCTTAATTTCCAAATCTTTTTCACCACAAAAAGCTGCTATAAACATTTTTGCTCATATGGCTCCTTTTCTATTGATCTCTTTGGGAAACAGACCTAGTAGTAGTATGACTGGGTCAAAGGGTATACACAATTTTGTAGCCTTTTTGGCATAGTTCCAAATTATTCTCCAGAATGATTGAATCAATTCCACCACATTTTTTCCACATCGCCTCTGTTGTCATTTTCCTTTTCTGTCGTGTTAGCTAATCTGATAGGTACGAAACATCAGAATTGTTTTAATTTGTATTTGTCTAATTGATAGTGATTTAGATACATTTTTATGATTATAAATAGATTTGATTTCTTCTGTTCATAATCTTTGATCATTTCATTTGGAAGACTTTTATTTTTATAAACTTGGCTCATTTCCCTATTTTTATGCAAAACCTTTAAAATTTTATACAATTGAAATTATCCATTACACTTCTTGTGAACCTCTCCATCTCTTGTTGAGTCAAACTCCTTCTTTATCTGTAGATCCGAACAGGGTAATGAGGTGTCTCGGGGATTGCAAGCCAGGCCTAGAGACAGGAGGTCCTAGGTTCCAATCTGGCCTCAGACACTTCATAGATGTGTGACCCTGGGCAAGTCACTTAACCCCCATTGCCTAGCCCTTACTACTCTTTTGCTTTGGAACCAATCTACAGTATTGATTCTAAGATGTAAGGTAAAGTTTAAAATATATATACCAAATAAGTAAGTTAATTTATGTAGAATTATTGTTTTTATCCTATTCACTTTGCCTTGTTGTTGTTCATTTGTTTCAGTTATGTTGAACATGTTATGGCCCCATTTGTGTTATTTTTGGCAAAGAAACTAAGTTGTTTGCCATTTCCTTCTTTAGCTCCTTTTCAATTGAGGAACTGAGGCAAAAAGATTAAGTGACTTGCCTGGAATCACATGATTAGTAAGTGTCTGAGGCCATCCAATGCAACTGGGGCCAATCACTCATCTGACTTTTGTCTTGCTACTGAACTTTGATGACTCAAGAAGAGAGTGATGGTTTTATAATTTTATGCTGCTAACTCAGGATTAATTATTAATTATATTAATAATAAGCCTCATCTGTTAAAATTTTTATTTCATTTCATTCATTGGTGTTATCTGGTACTCAACTTATTTAATATCTATTGATTCTTTTTTTTTAAGACTGTGTTCATGATATAGAGACTGGTATCAACTTTCTCACTAAAGTAATGGAGTGACATTGGTCAAGCCACTTAATCTGGATCTCATTTGTAAAATGAGAGAGTTGGACTAAAGAATCTCTGGGATTACTTCTACCTCTATTATTCCTAAATGTTAACCAAACAGAATCTCAGGCATCTTTTCTTTCTATGTCTTGATGGGTATTTTGGAATATTCATTTTAATAATTACTGTATACTAGTTACTGGGGATGCAAGGGCAGAAATGATGGGTTGATACTTTCCAAAAACTTATATTTTAGTCAAAAAAGGGGAGAAGGAACAACATGTACAAAATACATACAAAATAAATTCAGAGATATATGGCAGGGATGGGGGAGAGAAGGCACTAACAATTGGAGGAATCAGAAAAGATCTCTTATAAAAAGAACCACTTGAGCTCAACTCTGAAAGGAGCTGGGAATTCTCAGAGGCAAAGGTTAGGAAAATATTACAGGCATGGGAAACAGCCTGTGTGCCTGGGTATTGGGACAGGAGGTGTAATATTGAATAAAATTAACAATAGAAAGTAGACACTTTGGTATAAAAGGGAGAGTAATGTGAAACTTGTTTGGAAATATAGATTGTAAAAAGGTTGTGAAAAGCTATGTCACATAGAAGTTCATATTTTGTCTTAGAAGCTGTTAACAATTTTTTTTCATGGACCTCTTTCCAAATCAGGTGAAGTTTATGGACTTCTTAAGATAATGTTTCTTAGTGTACAAAATAAATTACATAGTGAGGTAGGGAAAAAAGGAGGGAAAGGTAGGGAAAGGAAGGGGAAAATCACAATAGGATTACAAAGAAAACCAAGTATATTGAAATAGTTATTAAAACATTTAAAAACTAAATTCACTGACCCTAAGAACTTCTGGCCTAGAGGCAAAAGGGAACCCTGAAATCACCTTGAAAAGAAGAGTGAAATGGTTAGGAATGTAAAATTTTATTGCATATAAAGGATAGATTGATGAGTAGCAAAGTTACATGTGGCAAAACCAATTAGAAGATTGTGTGCTAGTGAAGAGAGTCTGACCAATTAGTCTGGTTATGGTTTGATTGAAGAGTAATTGTTAAGTAGGATATATATATATATATATATATATAACTTGGCCCCTCATTGGATATGAGATTTGAAGGACTGAAGAATTAAGGCTCCTATTTGTAAATCTGAATGACCAAAAGACTGGTGTTTGTCTTGATAAAGGCAAAGGAAATTAAGAGGCAGGTTTTAGGAAGAATGGTAATGAATTTTGTTTTGTACTTGTTGAGTTTTCAATGCCCATGGGCTGTCCATACCTAGATAGAAATTAGTAAAAAATATCATCAGAATATTAGCAAAAATGAACAGTAAGTGTATCACAAGGTCAGAAGCTAAAATATATTTATAATTGGATATATTGATTTAAGATTTCCAAAGCATTTTACATATTACCTCATTTGATCTTCATGGGTACTCTGAGAAACTAGTGCACTATAATCCCCATTTTACAAAAAAGTGGATATGCTGCGAGGTTATGTGACTAACTCATGTCTCCACAACTATTAAATATCAAAGATGGGATTTGAACCCTTGTATACCCACTGTATATCCAGTGCTCTTTTTATTTGTTAACCTACCTCTCCTAAGATAGGATTAATTTGGAAATAAATGACAATATGGATAATTTACTTGAGAGTTGTTTTTACATGTATTTTTACATGTCATAAAACTTAAATATTTCTAACTTTTTTCAGGTTAACTGTGCTAATGAGGAAATATCAAGATATTGTGGAAAGGAAAATGATTTGACAAAAGCATATTTATTCCGGTAACATTTTTTTATGTATAACTAATTGTGAAAGGTAGGGGGAAAAGACAAGGAAAAGGATAAGTGTATATTGTAAGTATTAATATTTTTTAAAAAAACATAATTTTAATATATATTATTTTTTTAGACAAAAATAAAAATTTTCTTCAAAAAGGTTAATCAGGCATATATGTTCTGGTACTATGCTAAGTGTTGGGAATACAAATATGAAAAAAGAAAAGATAGTTCCTGGCCACAAGGAGCTTACAGTTTACTTGGTGAAGACACATAAGACAGAAAGAAGGAAAGTGAAAAGTGGAGGACAGTTGAGAGGAGGAAGGGAAAATATTTGGTATAGTGTCATGATGAAGTCATATGTGCATCTGAGGGGGAAGTGAAAAGGCAGAAGAGAGAATATGACATAACATTTTGATATCTAAAGTATAATACCATTCCTTTTTAGGAACTGGTCTGCAAAAAAAGAGTCATTTTTGGTTCAGTTGATGAATGTACAATGTCTAGCTTATGAACTGTTATTGGCCCTGGGTAAGGGCCCATTTGTAGTTTCTGTCATGATTTTGTCAACTAAAATAAATCTGACTTAGAGAATACTGTCTGACATCTTTTAAAAAATTGCCAGGCATCATGTTTTATCCAAGCATTATATATTCTCTACCATATTGTTTTGTAGAGAGCTGGCATTTAATTTTTTATTTGACTTTAATATTTCATTAATCTGATTTTTTTTTTTTTGCATTATGTGTTGGTACAAGTTTTCTTCTGAACTAAAGCATTCTGACATAATTTCCTATCTTAAATTTCTGACTAGTCCTCTAAGGTCTCTTTGACTTTAATGAGTAGATTTACTTAAGTTTCTACTCTATGTTGATATGACATTAGGAATCATTTTACCCTCAATGATTAAAAAATGAGTGTGGCATACAATTTTAGTGACTCGAGTGCAACATCCTATTCTTTTGGATATGAGCTGTCATTTTCATAGAACAGAACATTTCCTTTTGCTTAAGGAGCTTTTGTTTCAATTCAACAAATACTGCCTCCCACCATCTATAGAACATTGAATAGGGGAGATAGAAAGTTTAGATAAAATAAGATGAATGAAACTTGCTTACTTTGAAATAATATAATTGGGACAGATGTAGTAAATTCTTTAAAATTGATTTTTAAATGATAATTTGTATGATGTGATCATTAATAAATAAGTTTAGACAGAAGTAATAAGGAATTCCAAATACTACATGAATTTTGAGTAAATTTTTTTTTTGACAGAGGTAACATATTACTCAGAGAATTCCCCATGGATGCGTTGTTTGATGTCAATGCCATTATAGCTAATGTTCTCTTGTAAGTAGAAGTAAAAATTATTTATTACTTTTCTTAGTTGTCTTAATTTCACTTAAACATGATAAGAACATTTTTCCCTCAATATTTACAAGTTATTGATTGTAAAATATTCAGTACCTATATCTGTATTAGGAAGTTGTTTCTAAACTAAAAATGTTTTCAGCTTTCTTTCTTTTAAAATAGATTTTTATTTTTGTCTTTTTTTAGTATCATCATAGTTTTCCCCATTGTACCTCTCCATTTCCTTTCTCCTCCTAGGGAGACATCACATATTACAAATAGTATTTTAAAAGGAGGGATAAAAAGAAAAAGAGGTCAAAAATCAGCACAACTGATCAATACATTGAGAAAGTCTAAAAACATATACAATGTCCAATGGATCTCTTGCCTCCATGAAGAAGTGGGTTGGGGGTGTCCTCTCATATCTCTTTGTTTGAGGCATGCTTTATTTTTATAATTTTGTTACATTCACTTTTATTTTTTTCTGTGTGTTTTTTTCAATTTACATTTTTGTAGTAATTGTGTGTAGTAATTCCTGGCTCATCTTACTTCATTCTGCTTTCACTCATACAACTCTTTCCATGCTTTTCTCTATTTATCCAACAACACAGCAATATTCCAATATATTAATGTACCACAATTTGTTTAGCCATTCTCCAAGTGATGGGCATCTATTTTATTTCCAATTCTTTGCTATTCAAAATATTTTGGTGTATAAGGGGGCTTTCTTTTTATCTATGGCTTTCTTGGGTTATAAACCCAGTAATGATCTATGGGCCAAAGGCTGTGAATGTTTTGCTCACTTTATTTGATTAACTACAAAATGTTTTCTAAAATGATTATATCAGTTCCACAACAGCTTTACAAACAATTTATTAGTATACCTATCATCCTAGAACTTTTTCAGTGTTGACTATCATTTTTTTATCATGTTTGCCAGTTTTCAAGTTGTAAGGAAAACTTTCATGATTGTTTTGATTTATATTTCATTTACTAGTAGGGATCTGGTATATTGGGGAGTATTCCCAAAATTTTGCTATGTTGTCTCACTTCTTGCCATTATATTTAATGAAATAATTGATACTATAATTTGTCTTTTTATTCATCTACTTAAGATAGTTACTCCATTTCCTCTTAAGTTTTAAACTTTGCTTAAGATCCTTTTTTTTTCTTTAAACCCTTAACTACTTTGTATTGGCTCCTAGGTGGAAGAGTGGTAAGGGTGGGCAATGGGGGTCAAGTGACTTGCCCAGGGTCACACAGCTGGGAAGTGTCTGAGGCCAGATTTGAACCTAGGACCTCCCATCTCTAGACCTGACTCTCAATCCACTGAGCTACCCAGCTGCCCCATTTAAGATCATTTTTTTAAAAAAAACATAATTGGTCATGTAAATTGTTACCATTTGTGAGTCTTTTTTCTCCTGCCAGGTTGTGTGTGAGGTGACAATGAATTCATACTTTTATTTGTTGGAAACTTTCTATTTTATTCTATTCTGTTTAAGTCTCTTGAATAAAGAGAAAGTTTTTGTAATTAAAAAAAATTCATGATAAAAAAAATAAAAAAAGATGTAAAAGATGTTCTTAACATTTTTGCTTGTGATGTTTTTATGTTCAGGTTTTTTTTTAAAAATGCCTTTTATAGTGCCATGTAGGTGGCTCAGTGGATAGAGAGGCAGGCCTGCTGATGGGAGATACTGAGTTAAAATCTGGCCTCAAACCCTTTCTAGCTGTGGCCTAGCTTTTACCTCTCTTCTGCCTTGGATCCAATACTTGATATCCATTCCAAGACAGAAAATGAAAATGCCATTCCTAATTTATATGTAATTATAATAATCCATTCTGTTTTCATTCAGTGTTCCTCAGAAGTTTGTCATATGTATCTTTTATAAACTTGTATTCAGGCAAAAAGTAATACCTACTTTCATTGAACTCATAGTCTAATTGCCATTTTTCATAAATTTGATATCTAGAACTAGAAATAGTCTGGATTTTGTCTCACTGAATGAGATTGTCATCTTACTCTTTCTGGATATTATACCTTATTAATGTGATGTACAGTGGCATGAGTTTTTTTTTACTATGTTACATGGTTGCCTTGTATTGAGTAGGTTAATTATCATACATTTATGAATCTTAGACCTTGGTCTTTGGTTATGTGTCTGGTGCTTCCTAGGCACTGGAGTACAAAGACAGAATGAAGAAGTCTTTTTCCCCACAGAGTTTATGATCTTTTTGAAATAGACAACATGTATGTAAATGGATGTTTCTAACTTCAAGGGAGAGGCAATAGCTGTGGAAGGTCAAGGGATTAATATGATATATAAACTTTATTTTTGTTTATGTTGGCCTGTAACACAGGAATGAAACTGAAAGTAGAAGCACCATCTGGGGACTCTTAGTTCAGAATTTGATGTACCTAGGCAAAAACATGTTCCCAGTGCCATATGCTCATAACTTCAACTGTGGGGAAGGTTGGGGTAACCTTTTCTGTCTAAGAGAGAGAAAACACTGAAAGTGAGAGTTCTGAAGGATTTCAAAAGCTAAATTTTCAAAAAGCTTCAAAAGCTAAAGATCGTTTTTCTTGGTAGACAAAGTGGAAGCAAAATAATAATCGAATAATTCTGTGATCTGCCACTTGTTATTGCCTTGTCAGTCCTAATTAATGATTGTATTTATTTGTTGATCCTCCTTTTGTTCCCAAACTAGCTTGAATGCCTTTTTTATTAGGCTATTTTTGTTGATTGGTGAAAATTTGTCATGGATTTGAATTCTGAAACATTCTCATACACTTAATTTATAGACATCTGCAGCTCAGTTACTGGATTAACCTAATCAAACATATTGAGGGAACTAAGGATAAAGTATTATAATTGTTGACAAATATGTACGGTCTGCTGTTAAAAATAACTGCTGTCATTAGCAAGCATCATCTACAATGGGGATAAATTAGAAGACTTCCCAATAAGATCAGGAGTGAAACAAGGATGCCCATTATCACCTCTATTAGTTAACATTGTACTAGAAACACTAGCAGTAGCAGTTAGAGAAGAAAAAGAAATTGGAGGTATTAAAATAGGCAACGAGGAGAATAAGTTGTCATCACTCTTTGCAGATGGTATGATGGTCTACTTAAGGAATCCTAGAGAATTAACTAAAAAGCTAGTGGAAATAAACAACAACTTTAACAAAGTTGCAGGATACAAAATAAAGCCACATAAATCACCAGCATTTCTATATATTTCCAACACATCACAGAAGCAACAGTTAGAAAGAGACATTCCATTTAAAATCACCCTAGGCAATATAAAATACTTAGGAATTATATGAAAACAACTACAAAACACTTTCCACACAATTAAAACTAGATCTAAACAATTGGAAAAACATTAATTGCTCATGGATAGGATGAGCTATTATAATAAAAATGACAATCCTACCCAAATTAATCTACTTATTTAGTGCCATACCTATCAAACTACCAAGAAATTTTTTTACAGAATTAGAAAAAAACTATAACAGAGTTCATTTGGAAGAACAAAAGATCAAGAATATCAAGGGAAATAATGAAAAAAAATTTTTGAAGGAAGGTTACCTAGCAGTACCAGATCTTAAACTGTACTATAAAGCAGTGATCATCAAAACAATATGGTACTGGCTAAGAGACAGAATGGAGGATCAGTGGAATAGACTTGGGGTAAGTGACCTCAGCAAGACAGTCTATGATAAACCCAAAGAGCCCAGCTTTGGGGACAAAAATCCACTATTTGACAAAAACTGCTGGGAAAATTGGAAAACAGTATGGGAGAGATTAGGTTTATATCATCATCTCACACTCTACACCAAGATAAACTCAGAATGGGTGAATGACTTGAATATAAAGAAGGAAACTATAAGTAAGTTAAGTGAACAACAGAATAGTATATTTGTCAGATCTTTGGGAAAGGAAAGATTGTAAGACAAAGCAAGAGTTAAGAAAAAATTACAAAATATAAAATAAATAATTTTGATTATATTAAATTAAAAAGTTTTTGTTCAAACAAAATCAATGCAACCAAAATTAGAAGGGAAGCAACAAATTGGGAAAAATCTTTATAACAAAGACCTCTGACAAAGGTCTAATTACTCAAATTTATAAGGAGCTAAATCAATTGTACAAAAAGCAAACCATTCCCCAATTGATAAATGGGCAAGGGACATGAGTAGGCAATTTTCAGATAAAGAAATTAAAACTATCAATAAGCACATGTAAAAGTGCTCTAAATCTTTTATAATTAGAGAAATGAAAATCAAAACAACTCTGAGGTACCACCTTACATCTAGCAGATTGGCTAACATGACAGCAAAGGAAAGTAATAAATGTTGGAGTGGATGTGGCAAAATTGGGACACTAATGCATGGCTGGTGGAGTTGTGAATTGATCCAACCATTCTGGATTGCAATTTGGAACTATGCTCAAAGAACACTAAAATACTGCCTGCTCTTTTATACAGCCATACCACTGCTGAGTTTATATCCCAAAAAGATCATAGGGAAAAAGACTTGTACAAAAATAGTTATAGCCACACTCTTTGTGGTGGCAAAAAACTGGAAAACAAGAGTATGCCCTTCAATTGGGGAATGGCTGAACAAATTATGGTATCTGTTGGTGATGGAATACTATTGTGCTATAAGGAATAATGAACTGGAGGAATTCCATGTGAACTGGAATGATCTCCAGGAATTGATGCAGAGTGAAAGGAGCAGAACCAGGAGAACAATACACACAGAGATAGATACACTGTGGTAAAATCAAATATAATGGACTTCTCTACTAGCAGCAATGCAATGATCCAGGACAATTCTGAGGGAGTTATGAGAAAGAATGCTAATCACATTCAGAGGAAGAACTATGGGAGTAGAAACACAGAAGAAAAAAAACTGCCTGAGCACATGGGTCAATGGGGATATGATTGGGGATATTGACTCTAAACGAGCACCCTAGTGCAATTATCAATAATATGGAAATAGATATTGATCAATGACACATGTAAAACCCAGTGGAATTGTGTGTCGGCTATGGGAGGTGGTGGGGTGAGAGGAGGGATAGAATATGAATCTTGTAACCAATGAAAAATGTTCTAAATTAATTAATAAATAAAAGCCCTCAAAACTTAAAAAAATAAATAAATAAAAGACTTCCAATTAAAAAAAGTTTTATAACTATTTCAACATAATTGATTTCTTCTGTAATCTTGCCTATTTTATGCATTAAAAAACATTACACTGGGGGCAGCTGGGTAGCTCAGTGGAGTGAGAGTCAGGCCTAGAGACAGGAGGTCCTAGGTTCAAACCTGGCCTCAGCCACTTCCCAGCTGTGTGACCCTGGGCAAGTCACTTGACCCCCATTGCCCACCCTTACCAATCTTCCACCTATGAGACAATACACCAAAGTACAAGGGTTTAAAAAAAAAACAAAAAAACATTACACTGAGTAATTGCACTTAAACTACTTATCGACTCAAAGGGGTTGGTGGGAGAGAATTTTTAATTCAAAGTTTTGGAAAACAAATATTAAAAATTTCTTTTATGTGTAATCAGAAAAATAAAATATTATTAAAAAAAACTACTGTCAGAGGACTGGTAGATTGTCACTATGGTTCGACCATCTGATTAGAAAAATTAATGTATGTTTAATCTTTATACATAAATTTTCAAAAAAGATGATCAGATTGAGAATTTTTGTCAGAGATGGAAACAGCTCTAGAAACATGAAAGAGCCATACCTCCTGGCTTTAGAAAAGTAAACAGTGAGGCCCTCTGGAATTAATAGGTCTTTTATTATCTTTTTTTCACATTTAAGATATCCACATGTATATCTTTTGATATATTTATTAAATAGTTTATTGATGCAGTTTGCTCTTAATATAATAATCACTCTTGCACTTGATCATCCTCCCAAATGTCTCTCAAAACAAAGAAAAACAATTGTACAAAACTCAACTTACGGAGTAGATATAACATTCTATACCTGTAGCCCACTGCTTCTCTAGTGAGAAGAGAGAAAGTAGTGTGTTTCATTACCTACCCTTTGGAGATGCTGGTCATATTTATTGCTTTCATTTGTTATTTTTTTTTTCTTAAAATTTAAAAGAGGACATGAATAGTAAAGTTAAAGCTGCAGCTTACATAAATTGCAAGAAACTCCTGAGACTTAGTGATTCCTTTAAATAAGTGACATTAATTAGTATTGATAATAGTAATTCATTACATAGTTATTATTATAAGTGATTTGTTGTATGTTTACAATCTACTTCCCTCCAAATTCTGTCAAGATGAAGAAATTGAAACTAAAAAAAAAGTTTAATGGCTTGGCCATAATCTTAAAATGAGTGTGTTTCATAGCTAATAGTCAAACTCAATTCTTCTTACTTAAAGACTAATTCTATTGATGAGAATATAATAAGTATAATTCATGTAGATAAAAATAAGATAATTATATTTAGGAGATAATATATTCCTAAACTGTTGAGAAAAGGGATATAATTTGTCTTTGTAGATTTCCCTGAAGACATAGGCTCAAAGGTTTGCTTTAGTTAGAATTACTAATAATTCTTTCTCTTATCAGGTAAAACATATTCTAATATTCCAGTAGATTTATGATTTTACTGGTGTAGCTGCTTGCTTCAGCATTACAAATCACAGCCCACTAATTTAAAATATATATTTAAATAATTAATTCAGAGTATTTTTCCATGGTTACATGATTCATGTTCTTTCCCTCCCCTCCTTCCTCCTCCTTCCTGGAGCTGATGAGCAATTCTACTGGGTTTTATATGTACCATTTAAAACTTATTTCCATATTATTAATATTTGCAATAGAATGATCATTTAATGTCAACATCTCCAATCATATCCTCATCGAACCATGTGATCAATCATAGGTCTTTCTTCTGTGTTTCTACTCTCACAGTTCTTTCTCTGGATGTGGATAGCATTCTTCCTTATAAGTCCTTCAGAATTGTCCTGGATCATTGCATTGCTGCTAGTAGAGAAATCCATTAACGTTTGTGCCACAATGAATCAGTTTCTTGGTTCTGCTCCTTTCACTCTGCATCAGTTCCTGGAGGTCTTTCCAGTTCACATGGAGTTCTTCCAGTTCATTATTCCTTTCAGCACAATAGTATTCCATCACCATCAGATACCACAATTTGTTCAGCCATTCCCCAATCGATGGACACCACCTCATTTTCCAATTTTTTGCCACCACAAAGAGTGCAGCTATAAATATTTTTGAACAAGTATTTTTCCTTATTATCTCTTTGGGGTACAAACCCAGCAGTGTTATGACTGGATCAAAGGGCAAGCAGTCTTTTAAAGCCCTTTAGGCATAGTTCAAAATTGCCTTCCAGTATAAGAGATTTAGAGCACTTTTTCATGTGCTTATTGATAGTTTTGTTTTCTTCATCTGAAAACTGCCTATTTATGTCCTTTGCCCATTTATCAATTGAAGAATGGCTTGATTTTTTTGTACAATTGACTGAGCTCCTTATAAATTTGAGAAATTAGACCTTTGTCAGAGTTTTTTGTTATAAAGTTTTTTCCCCCAATTTGTTGCTTCCCTTCTAATTTTGGTTGCATTGATTTTGTTTGTCCAAAACAGTTTTTATTTAACGTAATCAAAATCATTCATTTTACATGCTTGGTATTAAGTTCTTTTATTTCTCATAGATCTGATAGGCATACTATTCTGTGTTCTCCTAATTTACTTATAATTTCCTTCTTTATACTGAAGTCATTTATCCATTCTGAATTTATCTTGGTATAGGGTGTGAGATGTTCATCTAAACCTGATCTCTCCCATACTGTTTTCCCATTTACACAACCCATTAATGCCTATTAATCCTGTATTAATCTTGCTCATATCCTATAATTCTGTTGATAAGTGTCCAGTCAGTGTCCTGTGGACCTTCCTTTTTTCCTTTTGAAATTATTGAAAAATATATATATATTGTAAGAAGTTTGTCCATTGATTATTCTTTGTAAAAAGCTTATTTTTTATGTTCATGCAGTGACAAATTTTACATTTTATTATGTCAGATAATATACATAAAGTGCTTTGCAAACTTTAAAGTCCTATATAAAATGAAGTTATTATTATCATCATCTTCATTTTCAGCTTACTTACCCTTGCCATGTGCTTCTCTCCATCGACCTTCTTGGTAATGAAGGGATTTTGCCTTTTGTAATATTTTATTTCAAGATTTCCTTTCTTCTCTGATAGTTGTAGCATATCAGTAGTTGTAGTATATCAGACAATCAGTGAACCTGATCTTTACCATTCATCTTTGAACTTTTCCTTTTTGGCTGTTTGTGTTTTCTTTGACTTAGAAGCTTTGGTTTTACATCATTCCTGAGTGTTTTCAATTTGAACTTTCTTTCAGGAGTTGAAAAGTAGATTCTTTCTATTTTTACTTTATCTTTGGTTTCTGTGAAGCAAGCAAAAAAAAGGACTTCAAGAAAAACAAAAAAACTTCTTGAAATATAATATACATTTTTTGTTTGATCATGCTTAAATTATGTCTTCTCAACCTGTTTTCTATCTACAATTTAAATGTTTTTCTTATATTTCAATCTTTTGACTTTATTCTAATATTTTTAATTGTCTCACTGAATATTTTTTTTCAATTTTAAAACCCTTACCTTCCATCTTAGAAACAATATTGTGTATTGGTTCCAAGACAGAAGAGCAGTAAGGGTTAGGCAATGGGGGTTAAGTTCCCAGGGTCATACGGCTGGGAAGTTTATGAGTTCGTATTTGAACTCAGGACCTCTTATCTCTGGACCTTGCTTAGCTGTTGCCCATCTCATTGAATTTTTGAATTTGTTTGGTCTATTCTGGTTTTCAAGTAGCTTTCTAATTTGGTACTATTTTCTAATGTAAGCTAGTCATTTTCATTCTAGATTTTTTACTTCACAGCTTTCATTTAAATTCTAACTTTATATTTTATTTCTTGATTCCTTTATTCTGGACACTGTTGGATTCCTTTTGGTTAAGGTATTGTTTTCTCTAAGGCTCTATTTGTACTTGTTTTGGAATGATTCTCTTCCATTTTATAATATCTCTTACTTGTGTTCAGTGTGTGTGTGTATGTGTTTATTCACATTTCCAGGCTTAGTTCTAAGATTCAAAACTTCTGCTTTCTGTACTCTTCAGTTGAGCTGACAGACTTCTTTTAGTCTTATCCTTTCTGCAGTTTGGATGCTGCTGCTTTTGGTGTTCCAGATGGGATTGCTGGTACTAGGCTCCACCTTTGCCTCAGTCCCTGGCTTCTGTATCAGTTTCCTGGGAACCAGTGAAGGTATTCAGCTAGCATGTTGGTGATAGTATCTCTGTCTCCTTTCTCTTGCACAATCCCTATTTTGTAGTTTGTTCTCTTCCCTGACATGGCTCAGATAGTGCCTAGTCCAGAGATGGTGAACCTTTTAGAGGGGCAGGTGATGGGAGAGATGTCCTCAGGCACGTGTGGAGAGGGGGAGGGGAGCAGCCCAGCCCTCTGGCTTTTTAGTAATGAACTCTGGCTAACTCTGAGTGTCCCCTCTAGCACGCCTGCTCATAGGTTTGCCATTGTGGGTCTAGTCAGATATTGGAGGTTGAGTTCATCTCAGGCTTCCTTTCTTCTTATTAATCTTGTTTCTTTGTTGAACTGGCCCTTTTTCTTCATCTTATCTCAGTGTGTGTCTGAGCAGGGTATATCCATACCTCCCTCCACAATGACCCATGGAAATTGGCGGGAATGAGATTGTTCTGGCTTTAGGCCTCAATTACTAGAGTTTACATTCGTTTTTAACTTTACACTTCTTCCCTTATAAAATTTTTTTAAACACCCTTACTTTCTGTCTTAGAGTCGATATAAGTACTGGTTTCAAGACAAAAGAGCTGTAAGGGCAAGACCATTTTGGAGTTAAGTGACTTGTCCAGGGTCACACAGCTAGGAAGTATCTGAGACCAGATTTGAATTCAGGTCCTCCTGACTCCAGGCCTGGCACTCTTTCCACAGAGCCACCTCACTGCACCCATTATAAATTTTTTACAAATCTTCACCATTTTTTGTCTGTTGTTTTCCAATTTTATTTGTTTCCTTGTCTGTTGTTTTTCAATTTCATCTGTTTCCTTGGTTGAATCCTAAGCTAAGGTTTCTTAAGGAGGCTCAATGGCATAGTAAATGGAGTACTGAACCTCAAGACTGGAAGACTTGAGTTAAATTTTGGCTTCAAGACACATCCTAGATATATATTCTTGGGCAAGTCATCTAACCTCTATTTGCCTTATTTTTTTTCTCAACTGAAAAATGAGGATAATATAATAGCATCTGCCTCCTAAAGTTGTTTTTGTTTCTTTCCTTCTTTTCCTTTCCTTCATTAAACTTAGTTTTCAAAAGGAGTTTATAATCTAATACATTGTTGCCCTTGGCAGTTGTAATTCTCCACTTAGCAAGAAAATTGTTTGTCTCCTGTTAGATTCCAGGCTCCATTATCATTATGAAAGGTGATTCACATCAATTAAATTTCCTAGGAAATGATTAATTGAAGTCAAAATTTACTTCTCAGTATCTGCTTCATCTGTTTAACATTTTTCTTTTTCTAGTTGATAGTTTACAGTGGTTTGATTTGAACTGTTTCAATTATATGCTATAACTTTTCTCATTTTTATTCTTCTAGTTTTGTATATAATTTTAGACTTTTCTTTAACAAGTCTGATTGTACACAGATAGCCAATTAGGGCAATCCTCTCAAATAATTAACCTGTCTTGCTATATTGTGTTCCATTTCATTGAGTATATGTCCGCTTGAACTCCAGACCTCCTGTAGAAGAGAAGAAGGTTCCGTTCTATCATCTTGTGCTGATCTGTTGACTGGTTTTCAGCCTTCTGTGGGAACATGAGAAATTCTATTCTCTCACACCATTCTCTTGCTTCAGTCTGAAAATATAAATGTATTAAAGAAGATTCTGCATATTTGATGGATGATAGTTTCATAAGGGATCATTTGGGTATATTAAAATAGTATGTTTTATTACCCAGTTTAGCTAGAATGTTGGTGAATTCATCTATTACTTGGAGTACATTTCTTCTTCACATCCTTTTTTTGATGTTTTTCTCCTCGTTCCCAATCTAGGTTAGGTATCATCTTCTTATGAAACTTTCTTTCGTTCATCCAGTTGAAAATGATAGTTTTCTCCTCAAATTTTGCTAGAGTATTTTGGATTTTTCCTTTGCCCCTATCATATGCTACATTATATTATATTATTTGTGTATATGTCACATCTCCACCCAGTAAAATTTAAATTCCTAGAGGGAAGGAGACTAATTTTAGTGCTTTGCTTCAACTATAGACACTTAAAGAATGTGGAATTAAATTGAACCGATATCATGGAAAAGAGTCTTGCTGTCCTACCAATTGTATCTTCTTGTCATTGTAAGAGATAAATTATCAATGAAGATTATAGCTCTTACCAAGTAGCGTAATTCAGATTTTCTTGTTATTGATTAATATTAGAACTAAATAGGAGGTGGTACATTTGTTTGGGGATTTTTAAGTTGGCTCTCTCCTTTGCCACTATCCAAGAATCAGAGGTTTGAGGTAAATTGTATTTGTTTTATCTTTCTTTTCTTTGGAAGGAATGTTTATAAACTAGATTTTTTCAAAAATTTCTTTTACAGTGCACTTCTATTTAATGAAATAAAATACATTAATTCACTGGAGGACTTTGAAAATATAGAAAACGCTATGAAGGGAAAAACAAATATTGTCCTCATATATGTGAAGGCAATTGGAACACCAGGTATTAAATAAAAACTTTTAATTTTGTTGTGTCACTATATTTGTGTAACTGTGTAGACAGTGACTAAAATAGATTATGACTATGAGTGTCAAACTTTAAAATTAATTTTGTAGATCTTATCTTCTTTTAACTTTGTTATTCTGTAGTATTTAATTAATATTGATGAATTATAGTGGAGTTGCATCTTTAAGCTGGAATTGGTCTCTAAAATCAGCATGTAAAGAAAAAATACTTGCTGTCAAAATTATACCCACTCTCTGTAGCAAATCTTTCAATTTAAACGATTTTGGTAAGTGAGTAAGAAAAGTAAGTAAGGCATACCTTATCTTTAGCCATACTTAATGGAATAGTGAGTGTGGAATTACCTACTCTATGTCAACTGTTCTTGCTCTCCCTCTTCCTCCCCCTGTCCTTTCCTCCCTGGAATTAGGAAGACCTGAATTCAAATCCAGTCTCAGACAATATTTGCTAGCTATATGACCCTGATCAAGTTATTTAACCTCTGTTTGCCCTAGTGTTCCCTGTGTCGTTATGAAGATCAGATGACATAATATTTTTTAAGAGCAGTCACATTATAGACACTTTAAAAATGCTTGTTTCCTTTCTTCTCTCTTTTACACAGTTTTATAAATTCACTAAATTGGAAAGACCTAGACTGCCTCATGGTGTGACTTTTTATGTCTTCAGGTGACCATGAAGCTTCAGGTGACCAAGAAAATCTTGACTAATCAGATCCTGTGAAAAAATTTTAAAAAATGTATATAAGCAAAATTGTCTATTTTATCTTCTGTGATCCTTTATAATCCTTTGTTTGGTCATGGACTTTTCCTCTATTCACAGATATCTTTTATTTTTTGCTCATTTAATTTAATTATGTTGCCACTTTTTGCATCTAAGTCACATATATATTTGGAGCATTTCTTGGTATATGATATGAGATGTTGATCTCTACCTCATTTTTTGCCAGATTACTTTCTTTTTTAAAATTAAAAAAAATTTATTTAATTGATTAAGAAAATTTTTCCTTGGTTCATAATTCATGTTCTTACCCTCCCCTCTTCCTACCCCTCTCCTATAGCCAATGTACAATTCTACTGGGAATTGATCCATATAATATACCATTGATCAAGACCTATTTTGATATTATTGATATTTGCACTAGGGTGATCATTTAGAGTCTACATCCTCAATCATATACTTTCAAATTTCCCCCGCAGGTTTTGTTGAATGGGGTCTTGGTTCAAATGCATCTGCATATTATGTATAAGATCTGTTCTTTTTGTTTTTTAACTAATACCAAGTAGTTTTTATGATGAAAAACAGTGAATTCAACAACCAATTTAGATTGTTAATAGGTAAACAACAGATGGAAACAAGGCAAGTAGTAGAAAATTACTACAAAACCATTGTATTATCTTTCCAAATATATTGTTAGTAATGCCAAATCTCAGGATGAGCTAAGGCTGTTGTGGAGGGAAAGAGAGGAGAAGAATTGGGATGGCTGCCCCAGGTGAATGGAATAATACATAGAGGATTATAAGGAGTCACAGAAGTCTCTCATTTATAATTGAGAATACTGAGACTTAGAAAGGCTGTGTTACTAATTCAATGGCATAATTAAAAGGGATAGAGATTCTCTGTAGGGTGGACCCAAGACCAATTCCCTTTTATTTCAGGTATGATATTGAGACAAAATGAAGCATGCCTAGGTAATTCAACAGTTAACCAAAAAATGTTTATTTACCTCTATAGGTAAATAGAGGACATTCAATAAATATCACTTAACTTGGCCAACTTTGGCTCCTTTTGTTTCTTTATGAAAACATGTCTGGTCAGCAGGACAGATTGTAGTGACTCATACAGCTTCAGAATGAGCACTTGTTTGTATTGGATCTGACTCAGGTCAGTCTTCTTATATTTTAGATTTAGATTTAGATACCAGAACAAAGGGACACATTCACAGGTCATTCAACAGTTAAAAAAAAAAAAAAAGGTTTGCTTAACTATAGCAGGAAAGGGATTTTCAACAAAGATAGGCATTGAGAGCATCTTGAGCTGATTAACTGGAAAAACTCCCATGTCTGAATTACTCACAGTGATTTACCAGTCAATTATCAGAATATCCCAGAGAGTTCCTTGTGGCTATTTAATCATATGTTGAAGAAATAATTTCAAGGTCTGAGCCTTTAATATTTTGAACTATCTAAATCTCATAAGGAAAGTTGCAATATTTCTTAACAAAAAAATACTAACTTGTATAATTTAAGATATTGCTCCTACTACCATCCCTTGGTGGTAAGGTCCTTAAGGTTTTCTATAGGATTGTCTATTACTTTACTGACTTTAGGGCTATTAGTGGTTAACCTTGATATCTGATATTAAAGGAGCCTGATACTAACATCATTAAAAGAGAAAGAGAAAAACTAAATCAGAAACAAGTGTAAACAATGTAACAGTTCCCTGAAGGAGTGATTGAATCTAGAAAAGTCTCAGGAATAACTGAGTCCTAAATTTAAAATTCAGGTCCATGTGGTAGATGATTCCAAATCTTTGTGATATACAATAGATCTCTTAATGTAAAAAGTCACCATGTTTGGGAGTATAACCAAGATGTCAAGATGATGAAACTTCCTGAATAGTCACTGATCTTCATCTTGAGTAAGGGAGAATTGTCCTGTACTGCCACCCACTTAATTTCCCTTGGCTTACTCACCAAGACCTTACTTTCCTTAAGAGCTCATGGGAAGGTGATGGGCATTACAACATCTTTTCTTCTTGAGAAGCCTCTAAGGATCACCATTTTTATTCCATGGGAGCTCAGTAAACTTTTTTTTTTTTTAATATCCCCCTTGTTGCTAGTTAAGAAAGCCCTTTCTAACAGTGATACTCCTTGGCTATTCAAGTCCTCCCTTGGGAAGAAATGTACAATAATTTCTGGTTTCTTGCAGTAGTTAGTTCTATATTACAGTAAGCATTGACTACAATGGTTCTGCTTTTTGTCATTGCACATACTGTTCTTGTGCCACTAGGATTCTCTGAGTTGCTTCACTTCATCACAGACCACAGAACTGAGAGTAGTAGGTAGAAGTTGCAGAGACAAACTTCTTAACTTTCAAAAGTGCAGTGTTGTAGAAGTGATTCATTTTCCTGTATAGATTGATCTAGTCACTTCATTTTCTTCCAGTGCTTTTTATACCATACTACCTACCCTTCGTTGTCCAATTTAGTCCATTGTCCAAAGTAGTTATTCTGATCAGATATCTAACATTTTATCAATAACTTGTACAAAAGTATAGATAGGATACTAATAGACTTTGAGATAACATAAATATGGAAGATTAATTAGGTAACATAAAGAATATCAATCAGGAACCAAAAAAGACCACACCAAGCTACAAGAGTTGGCTATATATAATAGAGAAGACCAGTGTCCTATCTTTTGATTGAAAAATTTAACTGTACAAGTACAAGATTGGAGAGACATGCTTATATAATTATCCCTATTGAAAATTTTTTGGGTTTTTTAATAGATTATAAAACTAAACATTATTCAGTAGGGTGATGTGTTATCTTAAAAAAAATTTCACCTTTTCCAACTACTTTAAGAGAAAAATGCTGTCCTGAAAGAGAAAAATAATAGTAAGTAATCCTATTGTCTTTTGTCCTGGCCAAGCTACATTTTAAACATTTTCTACAGTTGCAGACCCATGCCTTTTAGAAATAATTTTGTCCAGCTTATTTGGTATTTATAGCCTGAGGATCATTGAACAAATTTATGTGTGTTTCAATCTGTCAAAGAAGTGTGTAGCCTTAAAATATACATGAGAATTTATACAGCTTATATAATAACAACAATATTATAAAGACAAACAACTTTGGAAGCCTTAGGATTCTGATCAGCACAATGATCAGTCACAGTTCCAGAGGATTCATGATGAAACCTGTTATCCACTTCCCATTAGAGATGTGATGGACTGAGAATGTAGACTGTTGACATTATTTTTGGACATGTTTTTTGTGGTAGCTTGTTTTGCTTGTCTATACATGTTTATAACAAGTTTTTTTTTCCTTTCTAAATGAATGTGAAAAAGAGGTGAAAAGGGAGAGAAGGTGGATATTTTTGGAAAAAAATTAATTAAAAAAAGATACTTATGATATAAGCATTGTTGTGTCATGACGGTGGGCTACCTTGATGGTTACATTTTTCTAAGTCAATTAAAAAAATAACATTTTGACAAACATTATTTGAGCCCCAGGAAGTTCCAGATATAGAGATAAGTGAAAATAGTCCAAACCCTCAAGGAATTTATATTTTAACTGGGGAGACTACATGTACATAAACAGGTATATTTAAGATAGCTATAGAGTAGATACAAGATAGTCTTAGAGAGCTCAGAAATGTTTCTGCAATTGAGGATGTGGATGAATGTGCAAATGCACCACAATATATTTCCTGAGAACAGGGCGGAGCTGCATTAGTTTGAAAAGCTGTCAAAAAGAAATAGTTTCTGTAATCCTCTAGAACAGCGATGGGCAAACTTTTTAAAGAGGGGACCAAAGGAAAGGAAATGCTCATCTGTCAGTCTATTTCTAAGGCAACTCTTTCGAAGTTTCATTGTATTGTATCCTACTCATTGTATTCGTCAGATTAGGAATAATGTTGCCAGGCGGGATAGAACATTTCGGGGGCCACTTCTGGCCTGCCCCATCACTGCTCTAGAATTTCCAATAAAGAAGAGTGTATGAGGTACCTCTTAAGTGTGGGCCCCAGCATAGAAGAGTAGCACCAGGTCCCAAGGGAGCATGAATAATTCCCAGACCAGCATTCATTCATTTATTCATTCATTCATTCATTCATTCATTCATTTATTTATTTATTTGCTTGTTTGTTCATTCATTCACCCACTCATTCATTTTATTAAATTTATTTGTCCAGCCAGCCATTTATCTATTCACTCATTCACTCATCCATTTATTTATTTGCTTGTTCATTCATTCATTTATTTGTTATTTGTATGTTTTTTAAAAACCCTTACCTTTCCTCTTGGAGTCAATACTGTATATTGGCTCCAAGGCAGAAGAGTGGTAAGGGTAGGCAGTGGGGGTCCAGTGACTTGCCCAGGGTCACACAGCTGGGAAATGTCTGAGGCCAGACTTGAACCTAGGACCTCCCATCTCTAGGCCTTGCTCTCAATCCACTGAGCTATGCGACTGCCTCCTCTTCCTCTCCCCTACCCCAGACCAGCATTTAACCTGATGTGGTGGGGCAGAGTTTAAGCCCTATCCATGTCAGACCTAAATCTCAATAGAGGCATCTTAATGAAGCATGTAGGCCCCAGAAGGCGTAGTACCTAGCACAAGGATGGCAGCATTGATGATAGCTTTCTGACTACTGTATGGAGGAAAAGAAAAACTTGGGCTACAATAGTCACAGTGTTGAGGGATGGTATGGGATGGGCTGAGCTCAGTCCAGTTCATGGATGGTATTCAGATTCTGGCATGAAGAGGCAATGCTAAAGTAGCAGAAGTGGCAGCACCCTGCAAAGCTAGGCAGTGGCAGTACTGAATGCTCCCATATCAGTTTGGGAGCCGTGTTCAGATCCGTCCAGAGATAGCTTTCAGGTCCCATAGGGATATCGCTCGGCCTGGCACCAAGAAGGCATTTCTAGGCCCTAGCCTGTGCTGAAGTTCTAGCAGTGGCAATGCCCAAGGCAGTGCTGAAACTAGCCCAGGAGGTAATTGTTATGGCCAACAGTAATGTAAATAGAGATCTACAGTGGGCAGAAGGATGGCCCTAAAAGCAGCAGGGAATAGAGCGGGCACTAGAGATAACAGGACTTAGCAGAAGTGACACGGGACCCCATGGAATGGGCACTGTCATGGGTGTGACATTAGGCCTAGTATGGATAGCCCTTTGCTTGTGATAATCTGGAATTCGTGGGCCCTTCTCCACATTGCTGCTGGTACTGTACTCCCCAGGGAAGACTTGGAGGACTAGAGATGGTGGTGCTAGTGGTGAGTAACTTGACATCCTGAATATAGTGATGAGATGAAACTTTCTCCCAAACCCTTTTGCAAAAATTGAGCTAATCTCCCATCCAAATTCTCTAAAGAGACAACAGTTTGGTATTCTACCCCCAGCCCTACCCCTAAACACACACACACACACACACACACACACACACACACACACACACACTCACATGCACACATGTACACACTCATACATGCACATGCACACACTTTCACAGAACTCCTTTGGAGCTACAGTTGTTGCCCTGTCTTGGTGAGCGAGGGCATACTGAGTAGGTGGTAGTGCAGGGCAATTCTTCTTATTAACCCTGACATTGGAACGGGCTTCCTGTAAGAAAGTGACTGTAGGAATTTGTTCTAAAATCCTGATGTTCCTTGTAAGAGGGAGATTTTAGATATTATATAGATATATATTTAAAGAGTGGCTGCTAGGAATCAACAATTCAGATTGATTCCATAATTAAAAATAGACCCAAGTCAGGATTGGGTTTAAGGTAGTTTATTTACAATTAGGAAGGTAAAAGGTAGGGAAATAGAGAGAGGAGGGGCTAGTCCAGGCCTGCAGAGACCTGGACAGAGAGAGAAGGTTAAAAGGCTAATCAAACTAAATATACGCCACAAGACCTTAGCAATCAGAGAGGTAAAAGCCTACTTAAGGTAGAGTTTGGAAACGCCAAGGTAGGCTAAGGAAGTCAGCCTAACTTACCCACGTGACCATTCAGAGTGGAAACAGCCTGAGGTCTCAGTCCAGAACCTTCAGCACCAAGTTCAAAGCGGGAACTGCCCCAACAGGAAGTAACCAACATACTTGAAGAGATATTGTCTCTGGTCACTTCCTGCAGGTCCACCTCTAATTCAAATGGACAAATGGCAGCCTCTACACTGATTTGGACTGCCCAAAGGCAGTCCCTTGTTCTTGATTTGTTACTTATTGTCACGTGTGGGTAACTCATCTCCCCTCCCCACTAAGGGAGGTGTGGATGACATCATCTCTGGTAGTAGAGTTTTATTGACTATGAATGGAGGAGAGCTAATTCCATTTACACATCCTAATGCTGCATCTGTTCTTTGTCATTTTGCTTTGGGTTTCCCATAATGAGCTACAAAGGTTTGGCATCTCCCCTCATATAGGTCATATTTTTAAGATCCGGGCCCTAGTCCTTTTGAAGGAATGAAGCCTAGAATTTTTGTTCTTTGTTACTCATCATATTTTGACTTTCTTATGTTGTTGTTTTTTTGGTGGGGCAGTCAAGGTTGGGGAAGGGAGAACTACCTATTTTAGTTTTTCTTTTCCTCTTACAGTACCATCTATGCTAGGCTGCTCTCATCCTGAGTTTAGAGTTGTCTAATATTAGCCCTAACACAAAGTGATAGAAGAGGTATGATATGGTAGGAGCAATATCTGCTATGTAGTATGGGCTGATTTTATTAACAGGCATTAATTTCATCCTGGAGACTTAATTGGCCAGTGAGACCAAAGCTCATACCTTTGATATAGCATCCCGCTGACCTGGGTACAAAAGCTAATATGTGAAGAATAAGCAGTTCTTCAGGCATTTGACTGATAGCCCCACATAGCCAACATAGAGAAAGGAAAGCTTCACCCAACTTAGTTAATGCTGCTTGCTGAATATACCTTCCTTTATATCACTAAGTAAATCTCTTTGTTAACTGTTAAATAGGTGTTATGTGATGAATCTCTTTTTATTACAATGCACCAGATTTGTCAGAGATAGGCTTAGCTTAATTCAAGTGTTTAAACTTCCTCAAATCAATTGGTGCTACTCGTACAATCCTATAGGTACATTATATGTAATATCTATTCACGATGTGTTTCAAATAAAATATTAATGTAATATTCACAAAAGTAAAGCTAGTATATTTAATTTTATGCAGTAAATGAAAACATGTTAGTTCAGAGAGACTTGATGGAGGGTTGCTTGCAATATCACTTTAGGTTAGATAACATGACTTAATGTCTCTAAGGTTCTGGGGACCCTATTGTTTACTTACTGTCTTTTTGCCCCCTCAGGTAAGGAAAGCTTACCAATATATTTATTCTTTTCCTTTTTTTGTTCTTTGTCATGGATCCCTTTGGCAGTCTGATAAAGTCTATGGATCTCTTTTCAGAAGATGTTTTTAAATACATATCAAATACACAGAAAATCAGTTGTACTGAAATATATTTCTCAAAATAGTGTTGTTGTTTGTTTGTTTTTTATAGTCCACAGACCCCAGGTTAAAAAGTTCTGTTCTTCAGTCCATTTTGGGTGGGGGATTCTGCCTGCTCAATTGCTCAATTTCTGTCTGTTGCTAGGGTTTGAATGGAGATCTGCCTGCTGTTGCCTTGAGACTACCAATGTGACTATGTAGCCACCAATGAGAATTTGTATTTTGTGGTGCACCATTTGGACTGTCTGAGACCTTAAGTACTGGGGAGCAAGGGACTTGAGGAAGATCTGAGGTTTCATTCATTAAAGGGGGCCAGGTCCTTTTAATAAGTCACTATTGGCTTAGAGTTCTGCCTCAGTGGTTTTTTCCATTGCAGATTGAACAGGTTTTTTTTTTTAATGACAAAACCAGAATTTGTATGTAATAAATATTTACAAGTAGTCATGTTGCCTTTTTAAAAAAACTAAGCAAAAGGTAAATAACCTAGGCAAGAAATAATAATGAAGCACATTAAAAAAATAGTTTACTATGAACTTTACTAAAGTTCCAACCTAATACCTCTTCGTGGTGTAAAGATGACCTTTGGTCTCAAAAGTAAGATAGGAACACACAAAGTCTTGGAGATTTTACCAAGCAGGAAATATTTTTAATGTAGACTTTAAATAATAGATAAAGGTACAAATATGCAAATGCATCTATATGTGTGTGTGTTCCATTCCATAAGTATATGTACATAATTCTTACCCCATCCCTTCAAAGTTTAGCTACTTTTGAAAGTCATTACCAGAATATTGGCAGCAAGATGTTGATTTTTTTCACAAAAACTAATCAAAACTATCTACTAAGACATAGAGGGAATGTGATTTGCATTCGTGGAAGATCTAAGCCTGCTAGCAAAATAAAAGATCCTTGAAAGTACAGAATTTAAAGAATTAGAGAGCTATAAAAGCAATGAGTATGCTGAATCCTTACCAGAAGCTGGGTGGCAATGGATTGCAAGTGTCTTGCTTGTTAATTAATTCAGTTTAATAAATACTCAAATGTCCCTTAGGTAAACTTGATGAATAATATATTTTACATGCATATAGGTTGTACTAATGGACACAAATAAGTACAACTACTATCATGTGGAGGTCTATAAAAATTTTAATATTAAAATTTTCTACTATAAAAGGCTAAGGACCAATGATCTAATCCAGCATTTCTCAAAGTTTCAGCCATTGTAAGAGGGAAAATTTAGGTATTTTATATATATATATTTAAAACATGGCCACCAGGAATCAACAATTCAGGTTGATTCCGTAATTAAATCAGACCCAAGTCAGCATCGGGTTGAGGCAAGTTTATTTTACAATCAGGAAGGTAAAAGTATAGGAATAAAGAGAAAGGGAAAGGCTAGTCCAGGCCTGGTCAGGCCTGGACTACCAGGCCTGGACGAGAGAGAAGGTTAAAAGGCTAAATAAATGAAGCTGCAAGCCTCAAGGCCCAGCAACCAGATAGGCAGAGTTTGGAAGCGGCCCAGCTAGACCAAGGAAGTCAGCCTAACTTACCCACGTGACAATACAGAGTGTAAGCGTTCTGTGGTCTCAGGAGATGCTTCAGCACCAAGTTCAGAGGGGGAACTGCCTCCACAGGAAGTAACCAACATACTTAAAGAGATAGTGTCCTTCGTCACTTCCCGTGGGTCCACCTCTAATTCAAATGGACAAATGGCAGTCTCTACATTGATTTGGACTGCCCAAAGGGCAGTCCCTTATTCTTGATTTGTTACTTATTGTCACGTGTGAGTAACTTGTCTCCCCTCCCCACTAAGGAAGGTGAGGGTGACGTCATTTCTATGTCTAGGTTAAGTACGAGTCTAACTAGGAATGAGCTGGAACTAATTCCATTTACACAATATGGACCCTGATTCTTACACCACAATGATAACCCATGTATCCTTCCCCTCCCCCACCTGACATCCATCCCATGACAGTATTTTTTTTAGAGAAGAAAAATTCCCCCAAAATGTAATAAGTGTGTTACACTTGTGGACATGTATCTCTTCATTTGAGTCTCATTTGATCTTTATGATTTTGTTACATTTACTTTTGATTTTTTGGTGTGTCATTGTGGTAACAGTGTATAATGGAAGGAAGAGTTCATTGTTTAAAGGTTCAGGGTTTTTTCTCTCTACTGTGTTTAGAAGTGGTTCTAGGGGTCTGCAAGTTTTCAGTGCTTCCAAGGTAATGTGATCCATGGAGATATATACTCAGTGCTCTCCTGGTCTGTGCTCGCTTATCCTTACCCTCCTTTGTAAACAAGAGCCATCACATTCTTCTCTACCCTGGATCTGCCACCAGGATCCCTGCTCCTTTTTGACCACAAGTGTTCCTCTTCTCCCTAGAACTGCTATCCATAGTAGATGTTGGAATGCCTGGTCCTAAACCCAGTACTAGCATAGGGGTAACTTGTAATATCTTTCTGACCAATTTTTCCTTTCAATCCCTTTTTTGATTTGGACTGAGAGCTCTCAAAGCAGCTGCTGCAGTTGCCACTTAAGTTTGGTGTTGCTGTTATATGTGCTCCGAGTGTATTCTTTTGGATTCAGGGTTAATCATTACATTATCAGAGTACTAACATCTTTCACATTGTTTTTCTCAATAATGTAATTGTTGTAGAAATTGTAGTTCTGCTCACCTCATTCAATATTAATTCATTAAAGGTCTTTCAGTTTCTTCCAAAATAATTGATTTCATAATTTCTTATTGCACAATAATATCCCATAATATCAATGTATCACAATTTGTTTAGTCATTTCCCAATAGGACATTGCCTTAGTTTTTCAATTTCTGCTTACCTTGTAAAGAACTACTATAAATATTTTTGTATACATAAATCCTTTTTCCATTTATTTGATCTCATTAAAGTTCAATGTAGATCTTGTTGATCTCTTTAAGTAGTGATATTGAACATCAGAGTATGCACATATCAGTAAATCAAGAGGCATAGTTCCAACTTGCTTTCCAGAATTGTTCCAACAATGCATTAGTGTACCTTCCCCTTCCTCTCACTCCTCCCTTCCCAACTTCACTAACATTTGTCACTTTTCTCTTTTGTCATCTTTACCAGTCTTGTAGGTTTAAAATGGAATCTTCCTTCAAAACAAAACAAAACAAAAAAACCTTACCTTCTGTCTTAGAATTGATACTAAGTATCAGTTCCAAGGCAGAAGAGTGGTAGGGCTACACAGTTGGGGTTAAGTGACTTACCCAAGGTCACACAGTGTGTATGGTCAAATATTAGGCCATATTTGAACCCAGGTCTTCAAGTTTCCAGGCCTAGCTATTTGCCTACTGAGCAACCTAGCTGCCCCATTAAAGTTACTTTTAAATTTCATTTCTCTATTATTGATTAGAGCATTTTAAAATATGATTATTGATAGCTCAGATTTCTTCCTTTGAAAATTGTCTATTCATATCTTTTGGACAGTTCTCCATGGAGGAATGACTCAGTCTTATAAATTTGAATAATTTTCTTATATATCTTGGAAATTAGACTTTATAAGAAGAAATTGTCAGAAAGTTATTTTTTCAGTTACCTGTTTCTCTTCTAATTTTTATAGTGGTTAATTTGTGCAAACACTTGTTAATTTTGTATAATCAAAATTATCCATTTTATCTTGTATAATTCTCTATCCTTTGTTTAATCATGAACTCTTCTGTTATCTATAGATCTGAAAAGTAATTTCTTCCTTCTATGTTATTTATGATATGATTAAAAAAACCAACTAAGTCATGTATGTATTTGGAACTTATCTTATGTGGTGTGAATGCCTTATTATAGACAATTTCTGGCAGAGACCAAATCAGAAGGTTTTTTTCCCAAAAATTTTTGTCAAATAGTGAATCCTTCCCCCAATAACTATGATTTTTTGGTTTATCAAACAGTATTCCTGTGTTTGTTTTCTTCCGTTTGTTATGTATCTAATCTGTTCCACTGATCAATATCTCTCTCTTTGACTCTGTCTCTCTCTGCCTCTCAGTTTTTAAACCAGGACCAAATAATTATAAAGATTAATGCTTCATAGTGGAGTTTGAAATATGGTACTGGTGAGATCCTCTTCTCACTTTTAAAAACTGAGATTCTTGAGATTTTTGACCCTTATTTCTCTACATGAATTTTGGAATTATTTTTTCTGGCTCTAAAAAAGATTCTTTTGATATTTTGGCATAGCACTGATAAAGTAGAATTACTTAGACAGTATCACCACTTTTATCATATTGACCCAATAAACCAATAAAAAATTGGTGTTTCTAGAATTATTTAAGTCTATCTTTATGGCTTCAAATAAAGTACTTTCCTAGGTGTTTTAATACATTTTAAATTATTAGTTCTTCCTATTTTTTTTTGGACATAAGAATGCCATTAATGTCTATAGATTTCTCTCCTCAACTTTGGTGTAGTGTTATTTAGTGTAATTATTTCAATTAATTTTTAGTTGACTATTTAGGATTTGATTTCCTAAATCCATAATCAAATGATCTAAAAAAAAAAGAAATAAAGTGTTTTCTTTTTGTCTATGCTTATTCCCTTAATTTCTTCTCCTCATTTTTCTTCTTCTCCTCCTTTTCTTCCTTTCTTCTCCTTGTCCTTCATCTCCTTCTCTTTCTTCCTCCACTCCTTCATGGTAAGTAGCAGCATCCAAATAATAGATATCCTTGTTTGACCTCCAATCATATTGCAAAGACCTCTAACTTTTCTCTATTACATATAATGTTTACTCTTGAATTTAGGTAAATTCTGTGTTAAGAAAAGTCTATTTATTCCCATGATTTGTTCAGCTTACATTCATGGAGTAGATCGAAATAGAGAGGTTAAGACTCACATCATCATTACATGTTTAAGGCAGAGGCAGTACTTGAATTCAGGGCTTCCTAACATGAAGTCTACCTCTCTTTACTATTTCATGCTGCCTCTAAAAGTGTTGTTTTTTTTTTTTAATTCCATTTCTTCTTTGGATACATAAACTCACTTTCCTTTTCCTCATCTTTTTCAGAACATAGGGCAGTAATGGAAACTGTCTTTGTATATGGTACTGCATACCAGTTTGTATTAACTACAGAAACTGCCCTTTTGGAAAGAATTGGGTATGTATAGGAAATACCTTCCAAAATGTTAAACATTTATTTACTTAAAATGAATATAATAACTGAAAATAAATATTTAAATGGAAACTCTGGGTTTCTTCTTTTGAGATAAATGTATGAAAGGAATTGAAATCTTTTTTCTTTCTGATATCGGCTGTATTGAAATATATAAAACATTTAAACAACATAATGGTAATAATAAATTAAATTTCCCCTATCCCAATAAAGAAAATATTTTTGGTAAGACACTGTTCTAGCTGGATAATCAAGGCAATAGACTAAGCATCCAAGTAAAGTTTACTGAAATACTTGACCTGAATGGCCTAACAGGGATACCAGAGACTGACAGATTCTTCCAATCTCCTAGAAAGCCTTTAAATAATTGTTAAACTACTATTCTGCTGTAAGTCTTATTCTATATTTATAATTTTCATAGAATGTTTTCTCATTAACATTTATCTTCTAGTCTAGGTTATATTTTTTTAGTTAATTAAATTTATTTAGAATATTTTCCCATGGTTACATGATTCATGTTTCTTTTCCTCCCCTCTTCCTTACCCCCTCCCAGAGTTTACAAGCAATTCCACTGGGTTATACATGTATCATTGTTCAAACAGGTTATATTTTAATGACAAAATAAGCAATGTATAAAATAATAGTATCTCATATTCACAAAATGATTTATAGTTTGCAAAGATTTTCTTATAATATCCTGTGGAATAGATATTAAAAGCATTATTATTCCCATTTTATAAATATGAGAATTGAGGCTTATTGAGGTTGTGACTTATCTAAAATAACCCGAGTTTTCTGATTATAAGTCCAATCTTTTTTTCTTACATAGCAACTTAGTACTTTTTAATTCTTGAAAAATATCTTTAAAAAAATCATTCAAATTTCATGGTTTTGAGAGATGCTACTAGAAAGTAAACAATTACTACAATTTTTTGAGTGTTAGGAATTACCAAAAGTTTTTAATAGTTAAATAATTTCAACTTAAATTTTAGAATAGCATCTGAAAACTTTAAAAAAAAGCTGGGAACTGATTCAGAGTGAAGGAGGGGGTACAAATTAGTCCAAGATCACATGCTAAATAAAAATCAATTTTGATGAAATTAGGGTTAAAGGGGTCACCTTATTTGATTTTGGCAGGGGCGTAGTTGGTGGGGAGAATTTAAGAATTAGAAACATAAAATATATTGAAAAAATATAAAACAATAAATCCCTATTATGATGAATTAAGGGAAAGATGAGAAAGACGGAAAGAGATATTAAGAACAGGAAGAGGACAGGAAGAGAACCAGCCTGAGGAAGAGGGAAAGAGAAAGAGGGTGGTATCTAATCTCTGTCTCTATTAATAATATGTCCCACCCCTCCTAACCCAGTCTGGCCTCTGGCTTGGTTCAGATATCTATTACATATTGTAATAGCAGAAAAACTTAATTTTGGGTATAGTTCAGTAGAGGATTATTAAACCCTGTGAGGAATTGTTAACTTTTTGATATTTTTATTTTGAGGAATACTTTTCTACTTTGAGATATTTTATTTTTATATTCTAATGAACTATTAAACTTGAAGGGAATCAGTAGTTGGTAAATTCTGCCATATTTAAGATAGACATTACTTAGTATATGTCTTAGCCACATAGTATCTGATGGTTTGTTCTTCCAAAACATACTGAGTTTTAAGTTTATTTATACTTCATTACATACTTTTATTTATTATGAAAATATAACTATGTTTGAAAATAATCTAGAAAGTGATACTGTTCCTTTAAAAATATAAACCTCTTATTTCATTGATAAATTTAGAAACTTATCTTTTGTAAGATTTCATTTATACATCAGATTTCCCTCCATGGTAAGGAATAGTGTAATTTTAAAAAATGCTAATTTTTTAAAAGAAGTTTTAGGCTTTTTAACAAAATCCATTTTGATTATACTCATTTGGTAAAAATGATTTTTGGAGAAAAGGAAGATATTTGTTAACTATTAAGGAGGATCATATATTTATTGTTTTTGTTAATGATTTAGTAAAAGACATGAGTTGCAGAACATAGAAGATATGGAAGCATAAAAGTATCTATACACTTGAAATCATAGATCCTTTAAACACACACACAGAGGTATCTCAAGTCTTTGACACTTATTATGTTTATCTATATGTCTTTCCTTAGTAGGGTGGAAAATTCTGACATGATATCTGGAAGTCTTTTCTTCTTTCACTGTAAACTTGTCTTGGACTTGACTCAGAAGTGCCAAAAGACTCTATTAGAACAGCCTTTGACTATATTAAATATTCATCGATTTCTCAAACTGATGGATGCACCTTTGTTGGTATGTATTAATGATAAATCAAAAGAATGAATTCAGAATATATCATGGATGTAAGTCTAACCTAGATGAATTTCTTTTTCAGCAGGCACATTTCTTTCATTTCTGTTGAAATACTAGAGAGAATTTTTAAAAGTGAATAAAGAATAGATTATTCATTACACCCTTCAAGGAATCTAGTTATGATAGTGTTAACTGGGAAAAAACACACAGAACTATTAAATAGTCAGAAAAACAACTCTTTAATTAAGGAAAGGCGTTTAGTGCTTTCCTCAAGACCTCCACACAGAGCTGTGTGCTACACACCCACTCAAGAGTCCCAAGACCCTGGTTGCTCTGGTCACTGACCCCTGGGAGAGCCAAATGTGTTAGATTGACAACTTCAAGGAACAAAAGAATTTGGGGGACCTATATACCATTTGGGGGATCCAGGGACAGAGAAAGATGATGGACATTACCATAACTACAAGAAAATGGGAATCTTCAAACTATACTGACAGGATATAATCAAGCTTGGGAAAGAAATCATAGTGAGGGAGTAAGGGAAGGGACTATTTACAATGGATATTAAAAGAATGCTCCCTGCCTAGGTGTGTCTTGCTGGGAAAGGGACTCTGATATAATGGGGGAGACTACCTAAGACAAAAAAGAGTACTTGGCATTTGCTTTGCCTTACCTGACAGGGATTGTAATTTACCTTAGGGTCCATTATTCAGTCTGAAACTGCTAGCCCTGATTCCCTTCAGGGTGGTTTCTCACAGTAACTGGGAACAAGTCCAAGCTTCAGGGTCTCCAACTTACAAGCTAACCCTAAAACTTGGGGCTCATCAGATCTTAGTAGGCTACAGGTTTGGGGCTGTCTAGATTCCACACTGACAACAGTCTAGGAGATATTACTGAACTCTTTATATTCTTGAGCATAAGTATAACATACGATTATGTATTTGGAGATATATAGATAAGTAAATACAAAGTAATTTCAAGGAGAAAGTGCTAAAAATTGGCAGGGATTGTAAGATAGGTGTCAAGAAAGTCTTTGCTAGGAAGTGGCACTTGAAGTGGGCTTCAAAAAGGAAGCTAGAGATTCCAAGAAGTAAAGATAAGAGAGAGTGCATTCTAGATGTGGGGACCACCTGTGCACTGGGCCAGCAGCGGGAGATGTCATGACATGCAGAAGGTTTGTGATAGAGACAGCCAGTCAGTTTGGTTGGAGTAGAGAGTACATGAAGAGCAATAGGAAATAAGACTGGAGAGATAAGTGAATGCTATATTATGTAGGGTTCTACATTTTTGAATGAGAATTTTTAATTTTTTTGCCTAGAAGCAATACAGATATTGTTGTCCCCAAATTTTAATACCTAACCCAGGTTCATGGCTGAAGGAAGAATCACACTGACAATGCAATATGCAAGAAGAGGCTCATTCTTTACTAGCAATAATAGCTAGGGTCACTAGGCAGAGAGGCATGCCTGAATGACCCCTTGGAATTCTCAGCCAAGAGTTTATATAGAAATGTTTGGGGAAGGGGGTTGGTACATACATAATTATCAAGGTAGTGTCAGGGATAGGTGGTGAGTAAGCATCTGGGGAGGGGGGTTTCAGGGTCAGGGGTCAGGAAGCATTTGGCAAACATACATTAAGTAGGCAAATATTGTTAAGCAGGCAAACATAGACAAACATTCCTCAAGAAGGTTAGTATCCATCAGATAAGATAGCTTCAGTTTTAGGTTTATGATAGGGGGAGATAAGGAAGACTGTACTGGGAAACCTTGGGGGCTGGGGGTAGCTTGTCCAGGCCAGAAATAGTTCAGTAGACTGCCAGACTGATTTTTAAATCCAACATTCCCTTCTTTTTCTTTTGATCCTGAGGAATCATCCTCAGGTGGTCCTTTAAAGATTGGTGACAGCACACGCCGTATCAAGGGTGAGGGTTGTCAGGCAATACTGATGCAGGACCATAAGCTAAACGGTGTTAATTCATTCCTTTACAAAAGCTGCTAGGCAGTTAAGAATAAGGGGAAGGGTACATAGTGGAAGCAAAGGGATTTTCCTGCCTATAGTTTTCCTGAAAAAAAACCAAAACAACTTTTTCACTATGGAGGTACAATGTTCTATGCTGACTCTGGGGTACAATGTCCCACAATGTCCCATGCCATCTCCCCTCTCCTCCTCCAAATGTCTAAGGGAAGAGGGTCGATGGTTTCCATCTTCTGTAGCTTCTTCAAGCTGAGAAGGGGCGTAGAATCTCTGAGAGGGGGAACAGAAGGAGGAGCTGTGGGCACAGGGTCTTCAGAGGCACCTCTGCAGCGAATGCCAGGGTCCTGAAGGCTTGGAGATCAGAGACTGTTTCCCCAGACTGACAGACAGGTCAAAAGGGGAGCATCCATCCCTAAGGCAGAAGTATAGAACCCAGGACTGGGGCAAAAACTAGAACACCAGATACAAAGAAAGAAAATTAGTACAATAGAAACTGATATTAAACATTAACATTTGGGTATCTTAGCCAACAGATTTTATCCCCAGAAATCATCCTCTGACAGGAATTAAACCTTTTAGGAAATTTGATCCCTAAGTTGTTTGCAGAGCTGGCATGTGATGTTTCTGTTAAAAAATATCCTTTCGTAAGGCCCACATTAATATGGCATCTATAACTACTTGAATAACAACACTTTACAGATAAATTTCTTTATCCCAGATCCTGGAGGAAATCCAGAAAGCCCTGGGTTATTTCTAGGGTCAAGATCTGAACTTCAGCTGTGGTAAATTAAGGCTTCAAGCTACAAGTCATCTATCACTAAACTTCACCTACTTCTCAAAGTGTGTTCCCTAACAATTTGATAGTTTTCCAATTATTAATCTAATAATTTTAATAATATTAATCTAATAATTATTTGGGGAGATGGAAACATTAATTTTATAACTTGCATTAAGTGCTGATTATGGGAACTTGCTCCAAAAGGGAAGGCAGATAGGAAAAGCATTTTCTCACGTCCCAAGGGACACATAATGAGGGGCTCCATTCATAGGCCAAAGCTGCCACTGACTCAGGCCATTCTTGTCACTCAAGGATTAGTAGCCTAGATGATCAGAAGAGGTCCAGTCCAGGTTGAGCCCTAGAATTGCCTCTCTAACCATCACAGAATATTCTCTGTCTTTTGCACTATATCACTACTGGATCCCAGAAGCCTTTTCCTTCCTTAAAAGACAAGTCTTTCCCATTACAACTCAGAAAAATTCTGCTAAGCAGCATTCTGGAAACAATTTCCATACCCTCAAACAAGCCTTTTACCTCCCTACCAGGCTGATCACTCAGTTATTCTTACATACTTCGGCAATAATTAACATATCACACTTTAGTCACAAAACCTGAATTAAGGAACAAGGAGTGCTGGACTGAGTAGCTTCACAGTAAATATAAATCAGGGCTGTATTGTCTCCTGTACCTAGGCCATCTGAAAGACTAAGATAAGCCATACAGGAATCTCTTCAGTGTAACTTTCAAGAGAAATTCCAGAACTATTTATGATTTTCCCAACACCATATACACTAACTTTAGAAATTATCCCTAGGTCAGGGATCCAATTAAAAGAGTAGAACATCTATCTATTCTCTTTCACCTCCCTATCTGTTCTCTTTCATCTCTCCTTCTCTCTCCTTCCTTTCTCTTTTTCCCCTCAAACCCTCTGCTTAAAAAGCAGAACACAACTTCCATTTACCCATCACAAATCTGCATACTCAGGACATCCAAGTCTCTCTTTCTTCTGTATTCAAACACAACACACCTTACCTCTTCACTTTCTCTGACTCATCACAAAAATAAACATACCATTTGGTATCCCTTCAAATGCTAATCAATAACTCCCAAGAATTGAGACACTGTAACTTTAGCATAGTGCTCATTATAAGATTCAGTTCATAGTACAAATTGGTAAACTGAAGTAACCACTGAGTATTGAACAAAACCCATGGTACAGTCAGGTTTACAATGAGCTTTTGCTTACATTCAAACAACACTTAAAGCACATGTTTTAGCAACAATTTACATAAAAGTCATACTTAAAGGAATATCATAAAGCATGTAGTATTACAGGGTCTATTTTCAATTACAAGATTTGAAACCTTTTAAGCACTATAAACCTTAAAGAAAGCCTTTTGACCAGCAGGCTGCTTATCTATTTTCAAGACCAGGGAGTCAAATTTAATAATGAAGTTAGTCAATTTTAATACACTGAGATGAAAAACCATTTATGATAACTTTAAACCTAAAAAAATATTTTTGATCAATTTAAACAGATACACCTCTGGCCATACCTTGATAGCCTAAGCCCAGAGGATTTCAGACAGACCGCCCCACTCACTAAATGCCTGAGTGCAAGGAGTCATGTCCACACTCTTTGAAAAGGATACTTCTAAGCTAAGCTTGGAGTCCTCTCATTCCTGAGAAGGGCCTCCTTCCCGAACCCAGGGGTTCACCATTAGCACCCCCATAACAACTGTACTGCTAAAAAAAGAACCTGTTTTACAAGATGTCCATGACTTTTCTATCAGCTTTTACTTGCTTGAACATCGCTTTAAAACTCTGAAGTATACAATTAAAATATACTCATCTTTAAACTCTTTAAGATCTTATTTATGTACTGTGTTGCTATATCAGTTCCTAAGTATCAAAGTAATCAAAAATTAAAAGTATTTCTTTCTTTTCCTTCCTGTTTGCAAGGATGGGTTTATGAGCAATTTACCCTAAGGCTGCCTGGCTTGATTTAGGTTTTTATGACTTAACAACCTTCTTTCTTATCTCTCTTTACCAAGTGAGATCACCTACAATTTAAAATTTAGCATGTACCAAAATCTTCATAATAAATTATTTTCAACAAACTTTAGTTTGAACTCCACAACTTCCAAATAACTTTAAGTCCTTTAGCAATCTTTCAGTATGTAAATAACTGAATTTCAAAGCCATTTACTTTTATTCCTTTCAGACCTCTGTTTAAACAGAATAGAACCTCTAGTTGAGTTTCCTTTTACCTCAAAGCATTGCTTACATAACTGATTAAATTCCATCAATATTATTCTGATTTACCATTTGTTCTAGAGTTCACACCTATTATTTCTTTATCAATTACTCTTATTTCCTCTGGCTTCTCTTCCTTTACCATTATTACAAAAAGCGGAAAGGTACTATGTTTAATTGCATGTAACCCTATTAGCTTCCTGGGCTGGCCAAATTTTCTCTTTGTTAATTTCATACAGTTTGCACATCATACAACCTTAATCTATTCAGGTGGAAAAACTTAATTCTCTTTATAGTCCAAATGCATACATATTTTGTATTCATTTATCATTGCTTTCTAGCAATTTGAGTCTAAATGCATGTTAATCTCTAGCTCACAAATTCCTTCTTATACATTGCACACATTTTTACCAAATTTTCAGTACCTGTATTATTAAAACCCATGCACAGATTAACCACTTTAAAAACTTCTTGTGTATCATTTGATTACATGTTGCTAGTTCTGACAGCACATACATTAAAAGAACATCTCATTTTAAAATCCCAAGTTTAAATTCTAGAATAAGTTCTCAATAATAATATTACAACTTTTTCTGAATGACTTTTACATCTATAAAGTAGCCATACAATTTTTGACCTTATAGAATAAACATTTCCTCTCTGTGTCAGAATGGCTATTAACCACATTTAGACAATTCTCAATTCACTGAAACCAAGGCTTAACAAACTTCTAACCATGAGTTTTTGTGCTCAATAAAATCTGGTTAATATTTCACATTTGACTGACAGTTACCATAATAAATAAAATTACATTGTACCATATCAACATCATTAGCAATCCTCAACCCTTAAAATCAGATCTTAAGTGAAAATGCTTCCAATTGTGGAGTAAAATCTCCCTTTTCTGCTCTGAATTTTTCTCTTTTTCACTCCTTTGGGGGCCCATCCAAAGGAAGAAAGAGGAAAAATCATTTAACAGATATTTTCTTTTGTCCTCTGCTGAGGATTTTTGACTGTGGGAAGTTCAATCTTTCAACTCCCCCTCTTTTTTTCTTTTTTTTTTTTGTAATATCCAATTTAAGAATACATAGAGACGAGACTGTGACAAAGACAACAATAAACAGAAATATACAACCTTATGACAAGCATACTTTAAAAGGAAAAAAATCAGTTCTTTAGGATCCATGGTTAAAAAGAAAATACTTGCTGTGAGAAAGCTCATTAAAACAGTTGCAGCACACTGCCCCTTCAACTGAGGGTACTCAGTACAGTGACCAGCCATCTGATTGGCTGAGCTGACTTCCTTGTCCCCTAACTTTCCCTGTGCTTTACACTCTGATTGACCTACCCTGTCTCTCTTTGGCTGTGCTTTCTAACAAAATGTTTCTTGTAGCACCTAAACAAACTGCTATCCTTTTCCAGTGGGGGTTAGAAGTGAGCTGTTCATTAGGTTGGCTGTGTTTCTTAAGGAAAGAACTTTGAACTTTCAAATCCTCTCTTATTCAGATGTTAAATCTGCCACCAGGTCTGAGAGGTTTATTTAGAATCCTCTCCCTATTCAAATGCTGTCCACTGCAGGAGTAGCACAGTTCCTCCAGTCTGAACTGTTAAGTCTGCAGCCCCAGTGGCACAGTTTCTCCAGTCTGGGAGGTTAGAAATGTAGACTGGGAAGGGGAATTTCAGAATGTTTGCAGTTTTCCTCTCTAAATTTGCCTTGAAGCTGGGGAAACCAGCAAGCACCAGTTTGACTCTCCTTGGCTCATGATAAGGACGGAAATAACACCAAAGACACAGACCCAACCAGGACACACAAAAGACGAACTAAGGACGGTTTAAACCTGACAGATTCCTGACTGGCCAAGACAACACAAGACAAAGGTGCGCACACTCACACTCACTTGCCTGGGGGAGCCCAGACAGATCCCAAACAATTAATGTGGGGATCCTGCCTCAGTCCTCTCTCTCCTCCCCACCTCCAGTGCGCCCACTGGCCTTCCTCAGGGGACTCGAACCCCTGACTTGGGGGCCTCAATCCCCAAGAAAATCCAGCTGGACTCGAACCAACCGGATGGACTCCAAAGACAGGACTCGAAGCTTTTGCTTTGGGGTCCTGTGAGGCCTCGAATCTCACCAGTTACTATAGTAACTCCAAGGGAATAGAGAGATCAATTGGTCTACATGGCCTGCCAGTCACACACAGCACTTGCTCCCAGGGTTTCCGACCTTTGTCCGCATGGATCAAAAGGAACTGCGTACTTTCCCCAGTCCTCTCTCAGAAACAGGTAGAAGGGATGTCCGTGGCTGGTAAGCTTGGCTTAGGTTCCTCCATATCAATCCCAGAGTGGCGGGGCAAGCTGAACCACTTAGCTGTATGCTTACCAGGGCATCACCTTCCCCATCAGTTCAATCACACATCTACACACATGCAGAAGGGGGCCTGTGGCAGGCTCCCTCCTCATACAATGCAAGCACACAATCACACAACCACATGCACAGGCCACTCAACCCCAGATCTCCTCACCCTCTTGGCTCTTCTGGCAGTGGGTCCTTTCCTGACCATGAGAGACGAGCCCCCATATGTCGTACCCAAATTTTAATACCTAACCCAGGTTCATGGCTGAAGGAAGAATCACACTGACAATGCAATATGCAAGAAGAGGCTCATTCTTTACTAGCAATAATAGCTAGGGTCACTAGGCAGAGAGGCATGCCTGAATGACCCCTTGGAATTCTCGGCCAAGAGTTTATATAGAAATGTTTGGGGAAGGGGGTTGGTACATACATAATTATCAAGGTAGTGTCAGGGATAGGTGGTGAGTAAGCATCTGGGGAGGGGGGTTTCAGGGTCAGGGGTCTGGAAGCATTTGGCAAACATACATTAAGTAGGCAAATATTGTTAAGCAGGCAAATATAGACAAACATTACTCAAGAAGGTTAATATCCATCAGATAAGATAGCTTCAGTTTTAGGCTTATCATAGGGGGAGATAGGGAAGACTGTACTGGGAAACCTTGGGGGCTGGGGGTAGCTTGTCCAGGCCAGAAATAGTTCAGTAGACTGCCAGACTGATTTTTAAATCCAACAATATATAGAAGCAATACAAATACAGAAGATTTATGGTACTGAAATGGTTAGATTTATATATTTTTTTACTATCAAATTAGCAACTGGGTGAAAAACGTATTACAAAGGGGGAATTATTGAAACAGACCATTTGCCTGATACTGGAACTATAGAATGTTCTTGGATTTTCACTTTCCTGGTGGTAAAGATTAAGGAGCCTTTTGAAACATCAGAAGAGTTGGACTTGCAGAAGTTCCTTTCTGAAGACCTAAAGGATTATTGTTATGGATTAAATTATAGCTGGCCATAATTATAGTATTAGAGTCAAGAGAGCTTTATCACAAAGAGTGCTGCAGGAGTTCTCAGTGCTAAACTTTGGTGAAGTGGAGACTGACAAATCATCCCAAACTAGGATTTTACTGTCTGTATTACAATTTAGACCACAAGGGTGCACATTAACAGTATAACATATTGATCCTATGGGCTTGCCCTAGACAAAATTTACAAAAGCAAAGTGATTTTATGCCTACTTATAGTTCATATTTGCATAATTAATAGAGGAAAGGGTATGACTGAGCCACTATTTACCCCTCAAGGATATTAGTTTATTTATTAGTATTTTTCCTGAAGTATGCTTTATTTTCAGGATCAGCATTTTTGTAAAAAAATTTGAATGATATCATAGAAGGGTATTTCTGAGATTTGCAAAATAACACAAAACTGCAGTCATTTCATGTATTTGATGACAATTAGTTTCCTAAAAAATTTCAACAACATAGAAAATGGTCTAAATCTATAAAAAATTAAATTTAGTAGGGCTAAGTATATTTTAGAAGTTATTCTTTTGTTCTATTCAATTTTAATTCCATTATTCTAAGTCCTTTTCTTGTGGTTAAGAGAGCAAATGCACAGCAAAGGACAAGAACTATATAGTAATACATTAAAAAAAAACAAAACAGTGCTTTTTTTTTTACTATAAACTCACCCAGAGGCAAAGGGTTCTGTGGTTGCAAATAAAAAGAGAGAGTGATAATATAGAATCTAAAACAAAGGGGATGATAATCCTATTGTAATCTATGCTGATTAGATGAGATGAAGAGTATTGTGTTAATTTCTGAGTACTAAAATTTAAAAGGAGTATTGACTAACTGTATTGGTCATGAGGAATCCTGAATAATGCCATAGGGAGAATACTTCAAGGGATTTTGCATTGTTGCCTAAAAGAGTAGTTTGTAAGATGGGATAGAGCTTTCAGATACCTAAAGGAGTATGGAAAAGGAAATACATTTGTATTTGAGAATATAGCTAGGACATCTGACAATGAAGCTACAATGAAACAAGTTCCAGAGAGGCTGATTTTTAAATAAAAAACTAAAAGAACAAAATTCCTAACAATAAAAGCTTTTATACATAAACACAAAAGCAATGAGCCCTTTCATGAAACGGTCATTCAGCCAATGATAGAGAATTTACTCTATCATTGGCTGAATGACCATTTGTTAGAATCGTTATAAAGAGGATTCCTTCAAAGAATTTGGGTTAGGATGGAAGCTTTTCTAGATACCTATAATTAGACCTCCCAGATTTTATATTCTGTGATTCTAAACCTTTCAGAGTGTGATATATTAAAGAAGATATGTGAAATTTGATGCAGAAATAAAGATTTTTTCCTAAGGAAATGAGACAAAAAGTATCACGTATATGTGTAACTGAAAAAGAGGCAGGCTAGTCATGTAACAAATATAAAAGATAAGAAATGGATATCTTGAGAACTCCACTGGTATATATGAAATAATGAAAGAACCAGAGAGAGGGTCTCTAGTACACTAAAAAATTCTTGAATAGGGTTTCTTAACCTGGTATTTGTGAAATTATTTTAAAAAATCTATTGATAATTACATTTTAATATAATAATATTATTAATATATAATAATAAACTTCCTTTGTAATCCTTTGTATTTTATTTTATGCACTAAAAGATTGGCTTTATCATCTTAGGAAGGTGGTTCCTGACAGAATAGAAGTTAAAAACCCCTTGCTCTAATAGATTTTTCAGAAAGCCCCAGATAAGATTTGTATAGGATAAGAAGATATACATGATTTACAAACTGTACTGTGGAGAGTATACTCATGCTGATAGGATCACAGATCCATTAAGGTATTGTTGTTCAGTCATTTTCAAGCTTGTCTGACTCTTCGTTGACCCCATTTGGGGTTTTCTTGGCAAAAGTACTGAAGTGATTTGCCATTTCCTTCTCCAGAGGATTAATGCAACAGAGGTTATGTGACTTGCCCAGGGTCATATATCTAATGTGTGTTTGAAGCTAGATTTGAACTCAGGACTTTCAAGATGGTTTTTTTTTTTAAATTCTAAACCCTTAACTTCTGTGTATTGACTTACAGGTGGAAGAGTGGTAAGGGTAGGCAATGGGGGTCAAGTGACTTGCCCAGGGTCACACAGCTGGGAAGTGTCTGAGGCCAGATTTGAACCTAGGACCTCCCGTCTCTAGGCCTGGCTCTCAATCCACTGAGCTACCCAGCTGCCCCCTTTCAAGATGTTTTGAAGAAAGTAAGAAAATGGCATTTTCCCCATCCCTCACTCCATCTATATGAGATCATTCCATATGCAAGACTAATTGAGGTTCTTTAACCCTGCTTTCTTAGATGGAGGTCTAAGATGTGTATTTATTTCATCTTATTGTGGGTTGTATTTAGGAAGGTTCACAAATGGGTGCATTGAGAACAAATCAAGCATTTCCCCCCCATTACCATTAATAGTAGGAAGTGATCATTTAAGAAAAGTTAAACAAAAGGTCACATATGGTCAATAAATGAATACAACCAGTGGAATAATATCCAAAATCTCTAGAGTGCAAAAGTTTTTTAAAATCTGCCTTTTTTTATAATGTGTGATTTGTGAATATCTTAAGTTTTAATAAATGTACTTTATTTAGAATGGTAACAAAACCTATCTGTCTAAAGGAAAAACAATCAAATATAAAACTCAGAATAAGAGAGAATATTCAAAGGAGAACTCATATATCTCCAAACTTACCATCTTATCAAACTCTTGGAGAGGTTCTTTAGGAATCTTAAAATTCACTTTAGTTATATGTGTACAACCTTTAGAAGGCTTCCCAGCATTTAGACAGTTTGAAATAAATTAATAGAATTGTGTGAAAATGGGTCAGGTTTAGCTTTGTTTGGTGTCTCAGTATCTGATTCTAAAATACTTAGTGATATTTGGAGTAAATTTTTAAAAATCTCATAAAACATTCATTCTACTATCGTTTTCAACAATAGCAAAAATAAATAGCAAATGTTTCCCTGAAAGTGGTTGATGGGACCCTGGATACTTGGATACATTCACATACTCCCTTAACTTGTTCACATGTTCACAAACCCCCTTTTTTAAATCCCAGAATGAAAAAAAAATCACACATGGAACATAATATGTGTATTATTAGTGAGACTGATTTCTCTTCGATTCCATTGGGATATGGTGTCACCTTAATGCATCACAATGCATTTGTCGTATATCTGAACAGAGAACTATGGCACTTACACAGCTCAATTTTCCTCAGAAATTAAAGAGGATCTGGTCTAAGATCAATATATGCCTGAGGTAAGCCTTTTAAAATGCAGACTTTTACTTTTAGACAAGTTGCCCGAATATGTTTGGCCAACTGCTGGGTTTTAAGAAAACCCCAAAACTAGTTCCAGTAAGGTTGATACAAAAAGGAAAATGGCTTTCTTTTTAGCCCTTGGGCTGTCCTTGTCTTCCCCTCTCATTCCTTCCTACCATCTCTGCCTGGCAGAGTGACTGGGCTTGATAAAAGAGAAAAAAACTAAAGGTTTTCCCTAATCTTCCATCATCTGATACATACAAGCGTGCAAAAGGCTTCTTGACCTTTCATTGTCAAATTGTCTTTAGAGAAAAATAGTTCCTTGTTGACAGACCAAAGGACAGAGTTTTTTCATTGTAGGCTTTTTCTCCCATGGCAACCATTGCTAAATGGCACAACTGTAGTGTTTCAATAGTGAACTCTAGTTGACACTGTGGATGAATGGTAGGTCTGAAGTCAAGAAGGCTCATCGTCATGAGTTCAAATCTGGCTTCAGACACTTATTAGCTGTATGATTGGGCATGTTACTGTATGCCACAGTTCCTCATCTGTAAAATAAGCTGGAAAAGGAAATGCAAGCTACTCCAATATCTGTCAAGAAACACCCACATGAGGTGATGGTTCAGAATAACTGAAAAACAATTGAACAACAAAAAGTTTCAAAAGCCTCCGACAGGGCAGGAGAAGGATGATTCTAATTTCTGATAGATCCAAATTGTTGTTAATTTGTCTTCCATTTTTAAAGAGGACCAGTGACACCAGAAGGTGATGTATTGACTTTTGCATGGAGTAGATTTAAGTGAGGCAGTTACACAAAATTTTTCCTTTCCCATGCACTGCAATGCAGCCACATTAATTCTCTGTTCTTTCCATGTAAAAAAAAGAATATGGGGAGAGACTCACAGATGTGACAGTGGTAGACCCACTCAGGGATCCTCCTGAATACTCAGCCAGGTATTTTAACCTCTGGTTAATTAGAGTGAAACTGAATCACTTTCTCTCATTGGGCCAGATGCACAAATGCCTTGGAGACAATTGTTATAAAAAACAGTATCTCTTTTATTTTAAGAGGAAATACAAACTGAGGATCAGAACAAGGGGTTCCTAACTCTAAGGGAACTAGCTAATTTCCCACAATCCTCTATGCCCCTTGCAAGAGGGAGCCTTCTGGTCTTCTGGCTAACTTGACTCCCTGTTTATATCTAGGTGTCCCCAACACTGACTAAGCTAACGATCTATGACCCTCAGTAGTTGGTTTGATTTATTCCCCAAAAGCTGTCTCCAAAAACTGTTATGAATGAACTCCAATAGTTAAGTTCACCCCAGGGGGTCTGACCCCTGAGGAAAAACCTCAAAGCCTATCTGACAGGATTTTTTAGATAAAACCTTCTGAAAAGCACAGCAGGTATGATCAGATCCTTTTCTAGATCTTTCCCAGTTAAATAGAGTACTTCCAAAAATGAATTAGGGGTATATTCCTTCTCCACAGTCAGGTGAGATAGATGAACTCTGATAAGCCCTGCCTTTCCTCCACCATTCCTGGACAGGAAACCCTTAACCTCCCACAGTAAGTCAAGTCATTCTAGCAGTTGTCACTTCCAAACTGTTCCTCCTCTGTCTTCTGCCTGCTAAAATCCTTTCCCTTGAGTTCTTAATATGTGCCTTAAAGTCATCCTTCCACTTCTCTTAAATCTTATCCTATCTCTATCCTTTTCCCACATGTGACATTCCATTTCCCATCACCATTCCTGTAGACTATCCCTTAGGTCTGGAATTCTTATTCTCTCCTTTCTTCTACAAAATCCCTCCTCTTCAAGATGCGGATTAAGCACCACCTTCTATCAGTCAACCTATGTCAAGTGTTTTCTAAGTACCTAAGATATGCAGAGTACTATATAGGCACTGAGGATAAAAGTGCAAAGGTTGGAATGAATGGATGCACAAGGAGCTTACATTTTAATGGGAAAGACAATAAGTATATATAAATAGAAGCAGCATAAATATAACATTAATAAGTAAGAATTATATCCTCTGCATATAATTATATAATAAAATTACACAAATATATAAATTTTGTTTATGTGTGTGTATGTATGTAAGTATGTAAGTATATGGGGCTACTAGGTGTGCTGGCCCTGGAGTCATGAGGACCTGAGTTCAAATCCAGCCTTAGACACTTACTACCTGTGTGACCCTGGGCAATTCATTCAACCCTAGTTTTTTTTTATTTGTAAAATGAATTAGAGGAGGAAATGGAAAATCACTCCAGTATCTTTGCCAAGAAAATCCCAGTCAGAGAGAACAATACAGTGTGTGTGTTTGTGTGTGTGTGTGTGTGCGTGTGCGTGCACATGCGCACGTATATACACACACACACATATATATATACATATACAAACACACATATGTATACATATAATCACAGATACATAAAATATAAGGTAGTTTGGAAGGAGAGGGCATTATACAGAGTGCTGACTACATGAAGTCTTTCCTGATGTTTGCCCAATATGCTAGTTCTTTCTCTTCGTAATCACTTTGTATTTATACTCTTTATGTCTGCTCTTTATATTTATGTCTTTATATATGTTTATAACTAACATTACTCACACCTTTGTTCCTACTCATGTACTCTTAAACACAGATGTAGAAAATCATGAGTCTGTGCTAACCACATCCACTCTAAACTTACCCTAAATAACCTCAACTGTATCCTTGGTACTCCACGGCAATCTTTTTACACTTTCCATTATTTCACCATAGTGACTTTTTCAGACATTTTCATCCATATAATTTCTTTTAGGCTAATCCCTTTTTTTGGGAAATATTTTTAATTAGTTATTCTCTGAAACCTAAGCTTAATTTGAAGAAAACTGCAAATTTCTACTTACTGCTTATAGCAACATCTTTGTATGTATGTTTTAAAGAAATCTACATGTTATCTTAAGTTTACATGTAATTTATTATCACAGTTTTATGTATTCACATTGGGAATATAGTGATAGAAAAATGTCTATAGATGTTATTCGTATTACAGATTCTTATCTCTTATAGTAGTTAACAATTTTGTTAATGCTTAAAGCTATATATGAATAGCAAATTTATTTTATTGTGCTCATTTATTTTAAATGTAAATGTAAAAAATTATAAAACACAATAGAGTATAATAAGTACAACTTCTTTTTTTCTTATAAAGACTGAAATTACTGAAGATCCTGAAAAAGTTTCAACTATTCATCTCCAACTTGGATTACCGCTGATTTTTATTCTTAGTCAACAGACCACTTATGAAGCTGATAAGAAAACTGCAGAAACAGTCGCTTGGCACCTTCTGGGAAAAGCAGGAGTCACACTATTGTTAAAGTATTATAAAATTTGATTGCTTTAAATCAGAATGTTTTCATGTATAAATTTCAAACATTTCTCTTTTTTTCAAACATCAACAACCCTCATTACTTATACATTAATCTAAAACCATAACAAATAGAGATAAGCCAACCACTATCTAGATAAATTCTATCTACCAATTAGGTAAAAACTTAATTTTTGAAATATGCATATTCTGCCTGCTTACAAAGGACTTCAAAGACTCTAGATCAAAACTTAAGGAATCTCCTCAAGGAAGAATCACCAACTAAAGTTTTAGGAAAATTTGTCATTTTGCAGTAATCTCTTTCATGATAATTAGGCATTGCTTACAAAGGCATTAAATGATTTACTGTTTGTAACTTACAGATTGATTTCTATTTTGAAACAGGGACTCCTCAAATCTGAACATTCCCACTGATACCAATGTCATCTTCAAAAGAGCAAAAGAGGTTAGTTTTTATATTTATTATTCTAAAAATTTGCTTATTTGTCATTAAAGTAACGGGAAAAATATTCAAACTCATTAATTTTGTTTTTTTTTTTAGCCCTTGGCTACTTAAATTCTCCTTTATTCATTTAAAAGAATATAGATTTATAATTTAAATCATTTTATGTCAGTAGAGATTCTGGTACCAAGTTTCATTTGTTAGTAGGACAGTGGCTTCCAGGAAGCATAATTGCATTGCATTGTGTGTGAGTGACCCTGGGTTCTTAGAAGGCCGTAATGGTAGATTGTTGTTTCTTCATTACAACAATTAATAGCATTGACTAAACTTCTTCAATAAGTTTTTTAAATTGGTGTAAATATCCTTTCCTTCAGTCATTTCCCTATTTTTTATCAGTAATTTATAAGTAAGTCAAGTTGAAGTTTTTATTGTGTACCATATAGTTTTCTTCATTTTATAGCTTTATATCGTTTTGAGCTTAGGTTTGTAATACAGTGATAGCTAATTCTGGAATGACTCAACTCAATCAGTAATGGTTCATTTTCTGTCTTTTAAAATAAGATTAGTTTCATTTTGGAGGAGGCTATGTGCTACTAATCTTATCCCATCCTTTTCAATTCTTTTCTCAGTTTTTGTGCTCATCATTTTATTTTTCCCTAATACTCAACCCTCCATTACAGTTCCCAAAGCAGTTATTCAAAACCTAATCTTAACTTCGCAAGCTATATCCCCATTCCTCTCATCACTGGTCTCATACTTTCCTGAAAAATTGCAACTGTGATGAAAGCCAGAATTCCATATTCTAAATCACCTTAGCATCACACTCTACCATCTTCTCCTTTGTTCTAGCCTTGTAGGATAAGGTAGCCTTTCTATACTTAATATTTTTGATCCCAGATCCTCCCAACTCTATAGATAAAGAGAGATTTAAAATTAGGAGAAAGAATGATTGGAGGAAGGAGAGAATTTCTAGAGTCTTTCAGTTGTTTTTATTATTATAGTAATCATTTAAATTATTCTCTTGATTTTGTATACTTTACTCTGCCTTTAATTCATTCAAGCCTCCCCATGCATCTCTGAATCAATTATATTGATAATTTCTTATGGATTAATAAAATTCCATTCCATTCTTTTGAGAGGCAGTATGTTGTAGTGGATAGAGAAGTTGCCCCTGAGTCCAGAAAAACTGGGTTTCAGGGACTCTTCTGATGCACCACTGCCTGTTTGACCCTCAGCAATTCCCTCACTTTCTCAGTGCTCCTGGCAACTGTCTAAGATATAAATTGCTGATAAGGCACTGATTTGCTTTTCTAAGTAGCAGCTTTTCCTTTTATCAGTAAAGTCATAGGTCTAGTCTCTTAACTTTATATAATTAACATATTATATATATAATTAAATAACCTTATATTAATTTGGCAGTTTATTCAGGCATTCCCCAATTGCTGGGCATCCAGTTCTTTGGTATAACTAAAAGTGCTTTTATACATATTTTTGTTTGTATAAATAATTTATCTCTGCAGGTGATTTCCAAATCTATGTATCCTTGGCCTACTATGTATCCAGCATAGTAACCTGGACAGCCTGTAGGTCTCTCAAACTTATTATATCTAAAACGTAACTTATTTTCTTTTCTTCACTCTCAAGCCTTCTTCTCTTCTGAACTTCGCTGTTACTGTTGAGGGGACCAGTGTCACAATAAAAATATTCAATGAGAAATTGAGGCACAAAAATCTTGAGTATAATCTATTTATTAGCAAGACTAGCAATTGCTAATAATGGAGGTCAATGGCCCTTCAGAAATCAGTGACATACTCTTACAATTAGAGTAGCTTTTTACGTGGTTTGGTGGTTATATAAGGTGCAGTAATGCAAACTTAACTAAGATGCGATTGGTCTATATTAGAAGCAAGGGTGGGTTTATATTTTGCTAACTTGCAAGAAGGGGAGTCTTCAAAAGCCATTGCAACAGGGAAAACACAGAGTCAGTCAATATCCTCTGGAAAGTCCTCTGACAGATTATTCATACCATCATCCTCCTAGTCATCGAGGGTCACAACATTAGTGCTATCCTCAGTTCCTTTCTCTTCCCAGATATCTAGTTAGTTGCCAAATTTTGTTCCAACATTTACAACATTTCTTATATTTAACTCCTTTCAACTTCATTACCTCTCTTTTTATATAGCATTTTTAAGTCTCTGTGTCATAGCTTTCCTCACTCAAATTCATCATTCACATAGCTGCCAAAGTAATTTTTCCTAAAATAGATGTCTGACTACATACTCACTGTATTCACCAAACTCCAGTGTCCCCTTGTTATCTCCAGGATTAAATATAAATCCCTCCTTTTGCGGGAATTTAAAGCTCTTCAAATCCTGGCTTCCATTGTTTCCCTTCCACATACTCTATGATCCAGCCAGTCAGTCCTGCATGTTCTTAATACACAATTCTCCATTTCTCATCTCAGTACCTTTGCACTGGCCATCTTCTTTGCCTGGAACACTCTGCCTCCTCACCTTTACCTTATTAAAAAACAATAACGAAAGAAGTTTAGCACACTTTTCAAGCTTTCCTAAGTACAAACTCTAGGACTCCTCCATTACTTGTCAAATGCTTTGAACTATTTAGGTAGCAATACATTAATTCTTTCTTGGTGACTGGCCATTCTAAGAATATTTCGGATTCCCAAATACTCAACTTATCCTATTCTATTTCTTTTTTGTACTCTAATTCTACAATCATTTGGTTCTTCAAGTTACTGATATAAAATCTGGCATGATCAATCCTAGCCATTTTTCCTACTCCTAGCATTGATTTTACCATAAGTGAGTGCTGCTTTTAGTGATTAAGATCAATTTCCAAGGTTGAATTTTAAAGGAGGTAAATCATAAAAAATTTTGGAATAGCCATCTTGTAAACTTTTCACAGTCTCAACATTAGTGCCATTAGGTTTATAGTTATAAGATCAAATTACATGACAATCATGAAAATTTTCCATCTTTTGTGTTTATTAAATATATGCAAAGATTTTCTAAAAGTTCCCCAGTCCTTTTTTTTCCTCTTATCTTCATAAGTTTCCTAGATAACCTTAGAGTTTTATTAGTTGCTTTCTTTTTCTGTTTAACTAAGATTTATTTGTTCTTTTAAAATTTTTTGCACAATGTTTTTATTAATAACAAATCTCGGTGTTAACACCTGTAGTTCAATAACATTTCTTTTTTTAATTTAAATTTTATCTTTTCAATGATCAAAAATTTATTTTTCTCTCTCTGTCCTGTACCCTTTTCTGCACTTTAGAAAAGAAAACCCTTGTAACAGATGTTCATTATCTGGCAAAACAAATTCCAAAATTGGCCATGCCTAAAAAAATGTTTCCATCTATACCTTTTCTGTCAGAAGAGGCAGGTAGCATATCTTTGAAAGTTCTTTGACTTCTTTGACCTCTCCATAATTTCTTGCTTTATTATTATATAACAATCTGCTTATAAATATTCTTATACATATGGCCTCTTTTTTTTATATTTCTTTGGGATAAAGTCTTAACTTCTTGCTTTAAGCACTCAACTTTTGGTCAAGAACCCATCATTTTTTTATTGTATAAACTATTATTCAGAAACAATTTTTCCCCCAGAATCAGCTACTTCTCAAACGTACCTTTTTTTTTCCTGCCTTCAGTTGGTAGTGAAAAAGTCACTTTTTGGGAAGTTTTGTTTTGTTTTTTTTGACCAGCATCATCTTGGTCAATTTCTGGCAATCAATTTCCAGATTCTTTCTGGAAGTATCATTTACCACTATGTGAACTGCTGGAAGTAGATAGTGATTGTTGGTTTGGAAATACTCTTGGGAAAAGCCTGGTAAATAGTCCCCATTCAGCAAAGAGTTAATAATCACTAGTAACTATTTTTTGCCCTTTGATTCTCATTTGATGATTCCTGTCCTATAAAGCCAAATCATTATTTTGGGGTGGGGTGGAGCTCAATACTATTCTAGTTACTAGGGATAGAAATACAAAAGCAAGATAATTCCTACTCTCAAGAGCCTTGAATTCCACTAGAGGGTACAGCATGTTCAGAGACAGTGATGCCCCAACAGATGTTTTCTGTAGGAGATAGTTTAGATTAGAAGAACTTTTTCATCCCACTTCCTTTTAGGGGAGTGGATAAAACTGATTACTTATGACTATATCTAGCTCTATCTTGAGACTCCAGCTCAAGGCATGATCTGTTGAGATCACTACTTCCTCATTCTTGACTTGAGGTAGAGAAAAGCCACCGCCCTCTGGTTTAAATCAATTTATTTGCTTGGAGATAAATGATGATGTTGGCTCATGTGGGTTTTAGAATAGAACAAAAGGTTCTAATTCCTTCTTGGCTTTCTTTCTTCGCAAAACCAGAAATTTATAAATAAAATTCACATAGTCTCCAGATAATCACTTGATTGCTAAGATAAGAAAGTGGTTTCCTAGCTAGTTAAATATAGTGTAATCAATTATTTATTCAATTATTCAACAATTTCCCTCCTCCCAAACACATCTTTTATAGCAAAAATGCCATCCATGTTATCTGTTGCATGCAGCAGTAAAACAGAAGGTTGAAAATCAGTAGAGTTAATTACCTGTTTTAGAGATTCTCCGACATGGCATAATTTAGTCACATCCTGCTGGATTCTCTTAGTAGCTGAGTGATAAGTCAAGGAAGAGTAAATGCTTCAGATGTTACAAGGCTTAGAGTCAGTATCCTGAAAGATATCATCCATCTGCTGCTCTTGCTGTTGCCTACTCCTCCTAATTATTATTTGTAAAATAAATATAAGGGAATTTTTTTATGTGGAGGAAGCATTAATAAGTGGGGAGAATCAGAAGTGTTCTCTTGAGGAACAGACAAACATTGTAGTCTTTGGAGGACAATGCAAAATTCTCCCCACCCTTTACTTTGCTGGAATCATATCCTCATCCTCTTATTGGTCATACCACATGCTTATACTGCTTTTTTGTTGAAGTTCAGTCATTTTTCAGATGTTTCTGACTTTTCATGACTCCATTTGGGGCCTTGTTGGCAGAGATACTGAAATGGTTTCCCATTTCCTTCTCTAGCTCATTTTACAGATTAAGAAACTGAGACAAACAGGGTTAAGTGACTTGTCATGGGTCATGCAACAAATGTCTGAGACCAGATTTTTAACTCAGTAAGCTCAACTCCAGTCCTAGGACTCTCTCCATTGTGCCACCATACTGCTTGTTTATAGAATTATAATACTTAGTTTTACATTGTTAGGGTCTTTTATTTATATTATTTTTCCTTGGATGAGTCTTAATTTGTTCAGCTGCCTTTGATTATCAGTTATCAACCCCATCTAAGATAACCCTTTTTAAGTCTTTTTGAATTTCACCTTTAGCATAATCCTCTTGGCTATCTTGTTAACAGATCTGATAAAGAGGTCACCTATATGTCCATAAAAATTAATGATTAATGAATGGAATAATGCCAATCTGGAGTTTTGTCTCTAATGGAATATCAGAAGATTTTGGCTTTGATCTTGTTCTATTAAACTTTTTAAGCAATGATTTGAGTACTTTTTCTTTTCATATTGTTTGTGAAACAGTCACGATTTGAATTTTCTTATAATCTTTAAAAGAATTTGCAGACAGTAAAAGTTTCATGCTAAACAGGAAAAATGTAGTTTTAAATTTTGCTACATGTCTGGTGGTCACATACCACCTATTTTGCATGTATTTTATTAAAGGAACTCTTAACTATATGAATATTTTAATTTTTTCAGGGGGTACCAGTTGATTTCTTCGTTTTACATGATATTGATTCAATAATATCTCTTGTGGAAAATAACACACCTAATCAAAATAATGAGCCAGTTAAGGAATATGAAGAAGGTGAAATAGAGGCTCTAAATCTAGGTAATACCTTTCATTATATTTTTTCTATCATACTAAAATTAGCTTAGATACCTATTCATTAATTTTCTTCTATGTAATATATTTAGTCTTATGTAATCACAGAAATCTACTTTGGAAAAATAAGACAATTAAAGGTAAAATTTATGAGATTACTATACTTTTCACTATAATACTGGTCAGTGATATCTAGGCTCAAGTATTGTTCATAAATGTTAAAAAAAATTTTAATTGAGTATGAGTTCTTCCTGGTTTCTGACCTCTTCCCTGGTCTAGAAACTTCTGTCCATTACACAAAAATTTCCATCTACTAGAATATACTAATATTTTAGTTTAATCTTTTTTGTTTTTTTAAACCCTTACTTTCCATCTTAGAATCAATACTGTATATTGTCTCCAAGGCAGATGAGTGGTAAGGGCAGGCTAGGCAATGGGGGTTAAGTGACTTTCCCAGGGTCACACAGCTAGGAAGTGTCTGAAGTCAGATTTGAACCTGGGACCTTCTGTCTCTAGGCCTGGCTCTCAATCCTCTGAGCCACCCAGCTGCCCCCAAGTTTAATCATATATTATCCATTGCGTTGAGGTTTACAAAGAGCTTTACATACCTTCTTTCAACTGATCCTCACAACAGCCATTTGGAGAAGTATTATTATTATTATCTCCCATTTATTGATAAGTAAACTAAAACTCAGCAATTTAAGTTGCCCAGGGTTACAGAGCTAGGAATTATCTGAGGTAGAATTTTAACTCAGGTCTTCCAGACTTCAAAGACTCACCAGAGTTGTACCCTGATAACTCATTTTAACATGGAGAGGACCTTGTGTGTGTGTTTTTTTTTAATAAATTTTATTTTTAGTTCTGTATTCTGTTTCTCCTCTATCTGTTCCCTTTCTCTCCAACTAAGAAAACCACATAGACTCCCAAGTGTTTTATATTGTCTGCAATTATTTTAAGTGGAATTTCTCTTTCTATCTCTTCCTGCTGTACTTTGTTGGTAATATATAGAAATACTAATGATTCATGTGGGTTTATTTTATATCCTGTAACTTTGCTAAATTTGTTAATTATTTTAACTAGTTTTTTAGTTGATTCTTAAAGATTCTAGAACTTTTTTTCTCTGCCAAGGGGATTCTCTAACTATACCATTGTTATTATTAAAAATGATGAGGGCCGAGATCAAAAGGAAGAATAGTATTTTAATAAAAACCATGCTGATAGAGATAAACTGACCATGCGCCTGTAAGAAACCTATTCCAACCTCACCTCAGCCATTTACCTTCCTCTCTCCTCGAGCCCAGGTAACTAAAGAGGAAGTTCCAAGTCACTTCCCCCTAATTTCAAACAGTCCCTCACCTTGAATACGTCATCCAAAACCGGAAACCCATTAGGGATCACAGGAAATGTAGTTCCAAGTATCCCAAGTGATTTTAAATGACACATAACCCCCTCTGAGATCTGTTGAAAAAGACTGGTCTTTTTCAGTGGATCTTAAACCAAAAGAAAAGAGGACAAAAGCTAGCTGCGTTGACAAAAAGCCAATTTTGGGGCAGTACCCCACTGGCATAAGAGTGTCCATTCAAAATAAATGCATTCAATTCATTCAACCCCCATAGTTCAGATCAACTGCGCCCCAAAGTTCAAATTTGGGTCTTCATGATCCAATGAAGGCTCTTCAGGCATCTTTTGGTGCCTCCACCAAACAGGTTTGTCATCTGGATTCTGGGGAGATGGCAAAATCCTTATCCTGAAATTACTCTCAAAGAATTTAAACTTTACATTATAGATTATAAAACATACATTTCCTTCTGAGAATTAACATTACCCCCCTGAGTTTACTTCGAAAGGAGTAAAAATTTACTTGCAATATAGATTATAGTTCAGACATTATGATTATAAAAACTTAACACATACCCCCCTGAGAAAAATTTTAAATGACACATAACTCCCCTGAAAAGATCAGCCAAGGATGCATGGCTAAGTGAGTCACGGGGGTGTATGAAATCAATTGGCAAAAGAAATAATAAAAAATAAAATAAAAAGAATAAAATTCAAAAAAAAGAGAAAAAATTAACTTGTGAATGAAATGTAAAATGTGCAAAAAATGTAGGGGAAATAAACAGGCCTTTGATTCAAGGCCCAATGAAAGCGATTTAAGCAGTATGCTATAACCCATTTAGGGCCAGGACTGCAGAAAAATTGCCATTTACTCTCTCTATATAGAGGAATAAGGGAAATGCCTTTCTTTGATCCGATTTTTCCCTGCACCTTCTCAGGGAATGAGCCATTAAATGATAGCCAATCTTAGGCGCTTCACTAGGAATTTAAGTTGAGGGGACCCACGACCTCTAAAGTTTTAGAAAAGACTGGGACTCCAGGACTCAAACCCCAATTTTCAAGCCCTTCAAGTATTGGCATAGAACTCCTGCCAATTCATGCAGATTCATTAGTCAAGTCTCTGACCACGTGGCTCGGCACTTCTCCTGGAATCAGAGAGGCATTAAATCACAATCCCATAGTCTCAGGCTCAGGCTCAGGTATTTGCATTGAACTTATTTCGCTGTAGAATCAAAAAAAAAAGATAAATAATGATTATATATGTACTTCCAGTACAAGATGAGAAAAAGGAAAAATCAATTGCTCTGATTAAAAAAAATGTTTTAAAAATCAAAAATATATATATAGCTTAGAACTAGAAGGGTTTTGTTACCCCAAAATGAGATTTTCTGTGAGAGAAAGTGGGATTTACAAAATAGCAGATTCACAATGCACATTCAAATAGAGTACCATATTTCTAATAACACATTTTAAAACAATAAAGAATGATGTTCAAAAAATCATATACTTGTTACAACTTTTAAACCTTGGCTAAGGGTTTCTCAACAAACTGTTATTGCTTCCATATAAAAACCTGATATTGAAAAAAAACCTTCTGGTCTAAATTATCCTCAAGAATTCTAGACCCTTCTGATAAAAGAGGCTAAAACATAGACTAATATAAATATATATATATATAAGACAACAATTCTTCACAATAAAATATATAAAGGTTATCCTTTAAGACAACAATTCTTCAAAATAAATACATAAAAACCTTATCATTTATACAGAAGGGTACTAAGCATCTAAAGTAAATTTTTAAAAGACCTCTCATAAAATTACAATTTAAATCACAAGGCAATCACCAAACTCTCCGAAGTCGAACAAAATTAAGGCAATTTATAACTTATAAAATGTGTAACTTTCAAATAGTACGAGAACATAGCATTGTTGTTGATTACAGTAAAAATGAAACCTAAAATAAATTAGGAAATATAATATGAGTATCAGATAACAAGCTGGTCAAAACCTCTTACCAGTTCTAATATTTTTTTTTCATTATTTGGGAGTTACAATAAAATCATAAACAGAATTAATCTAGCAGCCACAAACTATATTAACTTAAAATGATTCAGTGCAACAGGAAAATCAATGAAATAAGCAAGATTAATTTACAAAACTAATTAGCAAAATACAGTAAGATACAGTCTCTCTAAAACAGAAATAAAACTCATTCAGTTCCGAGGTTTAAAAGTTCACCCCTTGTTCAATTTAAGGTTCTTTTGATTGAGTTCTGCTGAGTTTAAGGAGTTTTTTTTTTATAATCAGTCTTTGCTCTCAGTTCAAAGTTCTGAGCAGGTATGGGGGTGAATAGGCCATGCGGCCCAATTAAGGATAAACGCTAGGTCCACGTGGTGTCGGGTCATGGGCTCAGGGCTAGAGAAAAAGCTTAGGTCAGTTTTGCAGAAAATACCCACGTGGAGAGCTTGTGGGGGGTGCCTAAATTAGGTCTTTAGAGAAACACATGGAGGGCTAGAATGCAGGCCATTACCGGGGGTTGGGGGGGGGGGGGAAGGGCAATACCAAATGTTTAGCAGCAGCTGAAGAAGTTTCCGAAGATCTCGGGACTGGGTGGCAGTGAAAGCAGCAGCCAGGGGTCATTGCTGTTGGGGCTCAGGGTTGTAGTGGAAGGTCAGCACTAGCACCAGCGAAGCAGGATTGAAGAAGAGGCACTGGGACGCTTGCAGGCTTGCGGCACAATAGGAATGGAGATCAGGTCAGGAGTCAGGAGATCAGCGGCAGAGACACACTGGCTGGGCTCCGGCATTTTAGTTTTAAAGCCAAAAGCCAGAATTGGCTGGCCTGACCACCCAAGGTGGTTTTGGTTGGACTGGCTGGCTGAGTCCCACCTGAGGCAAAAACGTGCTCTTGCTTTTAGCAAAATCATGGCAAGCAAGGCCACTTTCCTTTTTAAAAAAAGTGCTCAAAAGAGCTGAGCCAGGCCAAAAGGAAAGTATGGCTATCGTTAGGCTATCTGGAAGATTGAGAGTTTGAATTTCGACCTTCTGGTTCGCCAAACTGTTATGATTAAAAATGATGAGGGCCGAGATCAAAAGGAAGAATAGTATTTTAATAAAAGCCATGCTGATAGAGATAAACTGACCACGCGCCTGTAAGAAACCTATTCCAGCCTCACCTCAGCCATTTACCTTCCTCTCTCCTCGAGCTCAGGTAACTAAAGAGGAAGTTCCAAGTCACTTCCCCCTAATTTCAAACAGTCCCTCACCTTGAATACGTCATCTAAAACCGGAAACCCATTAGGGATCACAGGAAATGTAGTTCCAAGTATCCCAAGTGATTTTAAATGACACACCATCGTATTGTCTGCAAAAGTACTAGTTTTGTTTCCTTATTGGCTATTATGATTCCTTCATTTTCTTTTTTCTTGTTTTATTGAATAATAGTGTTGAAATAGAGAACTTCCAAGATTTCCTGATGAAAAACACCAGTCTTAAACAGAAAATTTGATATTCAAATATGAGACTGAAGCAGAAACTTAAAGGATTCAATAAATTTGAACTCTTTATATGGCTATATAGGAAAGATGGTACTTATAACTCTTAAAAATTTTTGTCCTTACTAGGGCAGTTAGAAGGAGTATTTATAGACAGAGGGCATGGGAATAAATTGAGTAGGAAGACAGGATACTGCAAAAAAATGAAGGGGTGAAAAAGAGGAATGCATTGAGAGAAGGAAAGGAGAGGTAAAATAGGGTAAATTATCTCACCTGCAGAGATACAAAAAAGCTATACAAGTAGAGGGGAGGATGAGGGTGATGATAGATTATGCTTAAACCTTACTCTCATCAGAATTGGCTGAAGAGGGAATAAAATCTATACTCAGTTGGGTAAAAAAAATCTAACCCCTAAAAAATTTGAAGGGAATAGAAGGGAAGATGAATTGGGAGGGGAGAAGGAGGTTAGAAGTGAAACATTTGTGAAGAGGAACAGAGTGAAAGGAAAGAGAAAGAACAGGATAAATAAGGGAAAATAGGATGGAGGGGACTAGACAGTAATTGTAACTCTATATGTGAACAAGATGAACTCATCCATAAAATGGAAGTTGATAGCAGAATGAATAAAAAACAAGAATCCTACATGTATACACATCTGAAGCAGGGAGACCCACAGAGTAAAGGTAAACTGAAGTAAAAAAAAAAAAAAAAAAGGAGGTGGTAGCAATCATGATCTCAAATAAAGAAAATCCAAAAATAGATCTAATTAAAAGAGATAAGGAAGGAAATTACAGCTTGATAAAAGATACCATGGACAATGAAGTAATATAAAAAACTAAACGTGTTCTAAATAGTATAAAATCTAAATTTTTAAAGGAGAAATGAAATGAGTTGCAAATGGAAATTAGACAGTAAAACTATACTAGTGGGGGGACCTCAATTTTCCTTTCTTAGAACTAGATAAATCTAATAAAAAATAAATAAGAAAAAAGTTAATGAAGTGAATGGAATTTTAGGAAAGTTAGATTTAATAGATCTCTGGAAAAAATGAATAGAAATAAGAATATACCTTATCAGTGATACATGGCACCTACATAAAACTTCACTATGTATTAGAGAATAAAAACCTCATGGACAAATGCAGAAAAGCAAAAATAATAAACACAGCCTTTTCAGATTACAATGCAAAAAAATTACAATCCACAAGGGGCCATGGGAAGACAAATTAAAAATTAATTGGAAACTAAATAACTTAACTCTGAATGAACAATGAGTGAGTGAAAGAACAAAGCATAGAAGCAACAATTTCATTAAAGAGAATGACAATGAGAAAAAATATCAAAATATATGGGATGCAGACAAAGCAATACTTAGGAAAAATTTATATCTCTAAATGCTTATCAATAACAGAGAAAAAGGAGATAAATTAATTGGGCATGCAACTAAAGAAAATTGAAAAAAGAACAAATTACAAATTCCCAATTAAAGACCAAATTTTTGTAATAGAGTAATCTTTTAAAACCAAACCCCGAAATCATATACCTAAATAAACAAGTAATGAATCATGTTTTTTTCTATATTTCTATTCCAACAGTTCTTTCTGTTATGGATAGCATTCTTTTCATAAGTCCCTCAGAATTGTCCTGGATATTGTTAGTAGCAAAGTCTATTACATTTGATCATCCCACAATGTTTCAGTTACAGAGTATAATGTTCTCTTGATTCTACTTATTTCACTATGCATCAGTTCATATAGGTCCTTCCAGTTCTCATAGAAATCAACAGTTTCCTCATTTCTTATAGCACAATAGTATTCCATCACCTTCATATATCATAGTTTGTTCAGCCATTCCCCAATTGAGGGACACCCTCTCATTTTCCAATTTTTTGCCACCACAAAAAGCATACAATAAATATTTTTGTATACGCAGGTCCACTCCCATTTTTTTTTATCTCCTTGAGATACAGACCTAGGAGTGGTATTGCTTGATCAAAAGGCATGCACGCTTTTAAAACCCTTTGGACAGGACTCCAAATTCCTTTTTATCCCTATTAGTTTTCTACAGATACCTATTAACTCTAACTTTTCTAAAATTTCATTCACTTCTCTTACTTTTTTCTTATTTATTTTTTGGTTAGATTTATCTACTTCTGATAGGGGAAAGTTGGGGGTCCCCCATATCTATTTCCTCCTGGAGCATTTTTAGTTTCTCCTTTAAAAATCTGGATGTTTTACTACTTGGTGCATATTTGTTGAATACTGATATTTCTTCATTGTCTATACTTTTTGTATAGACAATGTATATATTGTATATATCTTTTATATATAAATCTATATTTATAAAATATATAATATATATTTTATATATTATATGTATATAATATGTATATAATATATAAAAATATATTATATAAAATATAAATATAAAAAATAAATATATATATATCTTATATATATATAAATTGTATATATCTTTTATCAAGATATAATTACCTTCTCTCTCTCTCTCTTTTTAAACCCTTACCTTCCATCTTGGAATCAATACTGTGTATTGGTTCCAAGGCAGAAGACTGATAAAGGCTAGGCAATGGGGGTTAAGTAACTTGCCCAGGTGTCTGAGGCCTGATTTGAACCTAGCCAGGCCTGGCTCTCAATCCACTGAACTACCCAAATGCCCCCTTCCTTATCTCTTTTAACCAAATCTATTTTTGTTTTAGGGTTGTTTGAGATTGTGACTGCTACTCCTGACTTCTTTTTCTCAGTTGAAACCCAATAGATTCTGCTCCATCCTCTTACCTTTACTCTGTGTATGTCTATCTGCCTCAAATGTGTTTCTTGTAAATAGCATATGGTAGGATTTTGATTTTTAATTCACTCTGCTATCCACTTCCATTTTATGGGTGAGTTCATCCCATTCACATTCACAATTATGATTATCATCTATGTATTCCCATTCATCTTGATTTCCTCTTTTAATCTCACTTTTTCTCCTTTCACTGTTTCCCTCCATACCAGTATTTTGCTTTTAATCACTCCCCCTCTTCCCCCTTCTTTATTTTACTCCCCTTCCCACCACTACCCTTTTTATTCCCCTCTTAATTCTCTAAATGCTCTTTTAATCACCTCCCCCAACTTTTCCCTCCTTTATATTATTCCTCTCCCCACACCTCCTCTTCCTTATTCCCCTTCTAGGATGGGGGCCTAGCAGTACCAGATCTTAAACTATACTATAAAGCAGTGGTCATCAAAACAATATGGTACTGGCTAAGAGACAGAAGGGTGGATCAATGGAATAGACTAGGGGTAAATGACCTTAGCAAGCTAGTGTTCGATTAATCGAAAGATCTCAGCCTTTGGGACAAGAACTTGCTTTTTGAGAAAAACTGCTGGGAAAATTGGAAAACAGTGTGGGAAAAATTAGGTTTAGATCAACATCTTACATCCTACATGAAGGTAAATTAAAATGAATAAATGACTTATTCTATGTCTACTTTCTATACAGTAAGCTAGGATTCTATACCCCAATGAATCTGACTGTTCTTCCCTCTCTGAATGAATTGCAATGAGAGTAAGGTTTAAGTATTGCTAGTTACCATCCTCATCCTCCCCTCCTTGTAATAATATTCTTTCCCACCCTCTGCAACATACCTCTTTATGTAATATAATTACCTCATTTTACTCTTTCCTTCCCATTTCTTTTAGTACAGTCCTCTTCTTTTTTTAACCCTAGGTTTTTTTACATATCATCCTAAATAGTTTTAATACTACACCCTCTGTTTATGTATGCTTCTTCTAACTACTATGATAATTATAAAACTTTTTAAGAGTTACAGATAGTATCTTTCTATATAAGAATATAAACAATCTGGCCTTGTCGAAGCCCTTAAATTTTTTCCCTTTCTTATTTATTTTTTTATGGTTCTCTTGAATTCTATATTTGGACATCAAATTTTTTGTTTGTCTGGTCTTTTTTTTTTTTAATTCTTGGAAATCTTTTATTTTATTAAATGGCCATACTTTATCCTGAAAGTATATAGTCACTTTTGATATGTAGGTGATTCTTGGTTGTAAACCCAGTTCTCTAGTTCTCTTGTCTTCCAGAATATCATATTTCAAGCCTTGTGGTCCTTCAATTGGAAACTGCCAGATCTGTGTAATCCTGATTGGACTTCATGATATCTGAATTTTTTTTTCTCCACTTGTAGTATTTTCTCCTTGGCCTGGGAGCTCTTGAACTTAGTTATAACATTCCTGGGAGTTGTCATTTGGGGATCTATTGCAGAAGGTGATCTGTGGCTTCTTTCAATGTCTATTTTGCCTCCTTGTCCAAGCATATCAGGGCAGTTTTCTTGGATAATTTCTTATAAAATGATGTCTACGATTTTTGTTTCTTTTGGTCAAGACTTTTAGGTAGTCCAGTAATTCTCAGATTGTCTCTCCTGGATCTGTTTTCCAGGTCAGTTTTTTTAATGAGATATTTCATATTCTATTTTTCATTCTTTTGATTTTGTTTTATTGTTTCTTGATATCTCATGAAATCATTTGCTTCTATTTGCCTAATTCTAATTTTTAAATACTGAGTTTCTTCCATGACCATTTGATCCATTCTACTTTTCATGGCATTTTTTTTCGTTTGATTTTTTTGGCCTCTTTTTCCAGTAGGTCAAATCTGAATTTATAGATGCTTGTTTCTTCATTGACTATTTGTGCCTCTTTTTCCATTTGACCAATTTTGCTTTTTAAACCATTATTTTCTTTTTGTATTACTTTCATTTCTTTTTCCCATTTTCTTCAACCTATGTTATTTGATTTTTGAATTCTTTTTTGAGTTCTTCCAGAACCTGTTACCAATTCCTTTTTTTTTAGAGATTGTACATGTGTTTGCTTAGATATCATCATCTCCTCTTGCTTCTGTTCTTTGCTTTTTACCCCATAGAAAATTTTCAAGCATCAAGAGTTTTTTTGTTGCTGTTTGCTCATTTTCCCACCACTGGACTGGGTAATCTACACGTTGCTGGCCATTCCTGTCATAACTTCTGGTTCACAGGTTTTTGCCCTGGGGCTGTCTTCACTGCTGGGGAGGAGGCTTGAGAATGCTCAGCACTGTAGACCTCCAGACCTCACTGCCAGGGCCTGGGGCTTCAAGCAGTGGGTCTTAGGTGTTCTTTTGTTATGTAAGGAGGAAAAAGGGCTTTTATGGGTTCTATATATTAAAAGGTGGTCACCAGGGGAAATTTCCCCAATTAAGGAATAATCTCAAGTCAAAATTGACTTTTATGGGACTATTTATTTACAATTAGGAAGGTCAAAGGTAGGGAGATTGAGAGAGAGAGAAACTCTGGCCCGGGCCTAAGAATTTAGAGGCCCAGCAGAGGGGCACAGAGGTTAATTAAACAAGGCTTCTAGCCACAAGGCCTCCTCCAATAAGAGAGGCCTTCTTAAGGCTAGAGCCTCCAGAAATGCTAAGGGAAGAGAAAGAGAGTTAGCTTGACTTACTCATGTGACAATTGAAAGGGAAGCAGTCAGAGGTCCCACCAGAGACTCAGCATTCCAACATTCCTCCATGAACCAGAAGAGTTCCTGATGCTGTCAGGAGAACCTGATGCTGTCTTCCATCCAATACCTCAGCTGACCGAGGATCCTCTTCTTTTAAAGGGGTCACTACTTATGTATCACTTCCTGCTCCTCCCTCCTAATTCACATGTCCAATCACAATAGACACTTTCTCATAGAAAGTGTAGGGGGCGATGCCTCAATTTTGATTGGTTATTCACTCTAGCACACATGGGTTGGGAACTTCCAGAATTGGAAGGTGCTCTCACCTTTGTGTAGACTTAATTTAATTATCACAGTTAGTGTAGCCCACTACCTGGCATCCTGAACTTGCCTACACCTTGCTTCTGAGTCTGGCTTGGAGGGTGGGATGGTGTTTGGCCTACCCTTTTCTTTTTGCAGTTTTGGTTCCTGTTCTACCTTATGTTGTGGAAATCTACTCTCTCTGCCTATCTTTCACGTTGTGTTCAGTGGGAGAACCCCCTCACTTGTCCTGCTTTGACTCCTGTCCTTTTGAGGCACCTTTTAAAGTTTTGTTTGGAAGGATATTCAGAAAGGTTTCAGGCTTTCACTTCTACTAAGCCACCATTTTGGCTCTACCTCCTATGTGATCAATTTTTGTAAAGGTGCCTTATGGAGGTGCAAAAAAGAGGTAATCTGGGGACAGCTGGGTGGCTCAGTGGATTGAGAGCCAGACCTAGAGACGGGAGGTCCTAAGTTCAAATCTGGCATCAGACACTTCCTAACTGTGTGACTCTGGGCAAGTCACTTAACCCTCATTGCCTAGCCCTTACTGCTCTTCTGCCTTGGAACCAATACACATTATTGATTCTTAGATGGAAGGTAAGGGTTTAAAAAAAGTTATTTTTTTCTATTCCAATTTTAGCATCTCTAAATTTCTGTTATAGTTGCTTTTCTAAAATTCTATTTTTCTCTTTATGTTCTTTCTTGTTTACTTCATGGTTAAATTTATCTAGTTGTGAGAATGGTAAATTAAGGTACCCCAGTAGCAGAATTTTAATGTCTGTTTCCTCATACTTTATTCTTTTTTTATAAGAATTTGGATGTTATGTTATTTGGCACATAAATGTTCTATGTGGACATTAATTCATTGTCTATAGCAAAATGTATTTTCCCTGATAATTTCCTTTAACTAGATCTAATTTTATTTTTCATTTGTTTTGCTACACCTGCCTTTTTTTTAACCTCAGCTGAAGCAATAAATTATACTCTTCCCCATATTTTAACTCTCCATGTTTCAAGTGTATTTCATGTAAACAACATATTATTGGATTTCATTCTACTTTCTGTTTCCATTTTATGTTTACAGTTATGGATGCTAATGGCTTTATATTTTCCTACCTCCTATACTGTTCATACCTACCTCTCTCTTTTTCTCTCTCTCCTGATGGTTTATACTCACTTTTACTGGTCTGATTGATACACTTCTTATTGATCTAATTGACAACTCATCCTATTTTGAATATGAAGATGTGAAAGATCAGTATTTTCCTGACACAGCTTCTTTCCTCCCTTCTACCACATGAGGTTTTACTTAAAAAAAATATTGCTTCTCCTGAATGACTTATGTGATCGACTCTAACTTTTCTGATATAGCTTCTTTATTCTATACTTATCCACCATCTAGCCAATGTGAATTAGGTCTAGGACCAAGCTGTTTCTGGAATTTGATTGGTCCAGGATTCCCTGAAGCAGTTTTCCCATCATTTAAGAGGAAAAAAAAATTTAGCCACATGTAATCTAGCCCCTTAGGCTTGATGGATTCCTGAAACTCATGAATGTAACCTTTATCCTGCTCTTTAGACCAGCAATATTTTTATATGGAAATAAGGTGAGCCATGTGCTAAGACTGTTCTATTGTGGTTGCATAGTCTTTCTGGAGTAGGGATTTGCAAGTTCCTCATTATGAAGGATCACAGGAATTGTAAGGAATTTACCTTTAGTTGGCTTGGAGGAAAATTTCTCATCCTCTCACCATGTTATTTTTGGCCAGTTGGTGTTCATTTTCTTCATATCCTGTTGAATAATTTGGTTATGTTAGGCTGGTTCTAAATGAGCCATCTCTTAGGATTTAGCTTTGAGAGAAATGAAATTACCAAGACACAGGTCAGTTCAAGAAAAATAAAGAAAAACTTTTTACTTCACAAACTACATAAATGATACAAAAGAAATTCAAGGATACAGATTTCAAGGTTCAGGTAAGACTCAGAGTTTGAGTTTGACATAATTCCCCTTGCTACTCATGACCTCTGGAGTTATCTCTTAGAAAGTAAGGGTCAAGTCTTCACAGAAGGAAAGTTACATTAAATCTCAGCAGCAATGTGCTGCAGATTTAGGCATCTTACGTATTTTGTCAGAGAGAGTGGAGAATGCCATATCAGCAGAGCCAACCATATTCCCTACCTCTGTCTCATTCCCTCATCTGGTTGAATGAGACAACATGGAACAGAAATAGGCTGAATAAGCTGAATTATACCATAAAACTTACAGGGTTCATTCAATTTAGGAAGTATAAGCAGATTTGTCCATTGGAATAGGCCTTCTGATTTAAGAAGCTATGCCTAGAATTTGAATGGAAGGAAAAAAATGATTCATATTGCCCTCTTGAAGTTCCAAAGTTCTTTTAGTGATCCTATGTATCTCCTTGAAATAAAAGTCTATCTTTTTGATACTAATTGGTTTTGTAATATTTTGAGGAGCAATGGAAAACTGCAGTTTCCAAAGAAGTGAAATTGAGGATTATCCAGAAGGCACTGGAGAGTCACATAGTGGACATGTGTAGACATTCATTATTAACAAGAATGTCAGTGAAGAGTTTATAGAAATGATGTTATCAAAAAAATGTAGAGGGAAAAAGGGAGAAGATTTGCATTTATTGTCTGAGCAGAGGATAATTGATAGATGGCCCTCAATATCTATTGATATCCTCATAATGTCAGGAGAAAGTGAGGAATCCCCCTTACACATACGATGATTGCCCTTTAGTGAATTCATGGGAAGACTTGGACAGTAGTTACACAGAATGTGCAGGTCTGTCAGGTTGCCAACAGTATTGATGCACAGAACAACCACACTGATGAGATTACAAATCCACTTGATAAATGAGTATTTGTGCAGTTCAGTAGATCTTCTCTGAATTAACTTAATTAACAACAAAGTGGCTTTGTAAATAATTTAATGTAAACATTAAAGCATTGTTTTTGTATTCCATATATTACCATGCAACCCAATCTCATTTTTTGAGTCATGGATAGATTTATGTAAATTAAGGATGTAGACCAACCTTTTTGGCTGTGAGAGCCATAAACACCTGCGGAAGGAGGAGGATGGAGGCGGAAGATGCTGGAATATGGGGGGGGGGGGCTGAAGGGCCCCCTGGGGCACATCCTGGGGCTCTGCCCGGACTGGCTGGTCGGGAGGTGGAGCCAGAAATGGCTCGAGAGCCATATGTTGCCGACCCCTGGTAGACCCTTTGAAAGGGTGTCTAATAATTTCTTTCACCTTTCATCTTAGATGTTTTTACTGTATTAAGCTTTTATATGTTTTCTTTTAGGATTAACTTTTGATCTTTTTTATTTCCACATACTGTGTAATTCTCTTAAAACATAGATGTTCAAGATGATCAAGTGGTTGAAACAGTTTACAGAGACAGGAAGAGAAAATTACCTTTGGAATTGATAATAGAACTAACCGAGGAAACATTTAACAGCACAATAATGAGCACTTCAAGAAGCATAGTATTATTTTATACTAATTGTAAGTACATACCCTTCAAAATACAAATTTTTATGGAAAATTTTAATTATTGAAATTATTACTTTTATTTCTTTTAATTTCCCCATATTTAAATGATTTTATGTATTTAAATTTTTATTTACTTTTTATTATTTTCATTAAATATTTTAATGTAGCTAGAAATAAAATATAATAGCCTTCATATTTTCTAGATAGATTTTCTGTGAAATTTTTAATTATGACTTCAAATCATTCCAGCGTTTAAAAATATCGTAAATACATAGTGTTCAAAGCTTTATTTTTTAAAAAGTTAAAAGTGAGTTGGTAAATAGGAAAAATTATCTAAGAAATCTGGGAAATGCTTTTATAACTTCGTTAATTTCTGTTAGAAAACTACATAATAAGTAATTTTGTTGGCAAGTCTTAGTAGATTTGATAGAAATATGTTATTTACATTTTGAAAAATAAAGTAATTCATGTTTTTCTGTTATCAAGAACAATTTTATTATAGTTAAGATACTCAATATTTATTTTTCTTTACTAGAATTTTCTAAAAAGTATTAGAATTTTTACACTTATTTATAATATTTAAAAATTAACAATTTGAATGAATAATGTGATACTTACACTTGTTCTAAAAATGCATTGATGATAATAAAATAATAAAAACCCAATACACCTTTAAGAATCTGGTGGTAAATAATGTAGTAACTGTTCAGATATCATATGTATCTTTATTATGTGTATATTATTATACATATACATACTTTTTTTTACATGCAGGGGAAGCAGTGTCCCTGGCATTTTTGCAATCCTATGTTGATGTGGCAATTAAATTGAAAGGTATAGTACTGAGGTATAATAATTTCTAATATGTCTATGTAGTTTGACAGAAAGCCTGAGCCAAACCTTAATACACTATGTTCGTATCCCTGTACCTAAATTGATGATAGTAAAAATCTTATTAAAAAGACACTTAAAAATCATTTTAGGGGTCAGCTGGGTGGATTGAGAGCCAGGCCTACAGACATGAGGTCCTAGGTTCAAATCTGGCCTTAGGCACTTCCTAGCTGTGTGACCCTGGGCAAGTCATTTAACCCCTATTGCCTAGGTCCTTACTACTCTTCTGCCTTGGAATCAATACACAGCATTGCTTCTAAGACAGAAGGTAAAGGTTTAAAAAAAACATTTTAGTCTGTAAGCTTGTCTTGCTAGAAAGTAGGTACCTCAGTGTATCTGTCAACTACTGTTTAAATGATCAGAGAGTCCTATAATCAATATGCCTATGGTTATATCCCTTCACAAACTGTTTTTTTAAATAGTCAGGCTCTTTGTCGTTTGTACTTTTATAATAAATGGCTCAAATCATAACCAAATGATAATCTATAAGTGAAAGAAATTGATTAAAAAAGATCTAAGTTGTGTTGTATCCCAAAGGGTTGAACTCCCTAAGAAACCAGGAATAATGTTTTATATTGTTATTATTGTATTCAAATATTATTATATACAACTGAAAATAGTAATATAATAAATCTATATATTAAAAATTATTGTTGGAGGCAGCTGGGTGGCTCAGTGGATTGAGAGCCGGGTCTAGAGATGGGAGATCCTAGGTTCAAATCTGCCCTCAGACGCTTCCCAGCTGTGTGACCCTGGGCAAGTCACTTAACCCCCATTGCCTAGCCCTTACCACTTTTCTGCCTTGGAACCAATACACAGTATTGGTTCTAAGATGGAAGGTAAGGATTAAAAAAAAAGAAAAGAATTATTGCTATAAATATCTATTAATAATAGTATGATCAGTAAGTATGTATTTATTATTAAAAATCAACAAACTATAAGATAATAAATTGTTAAAGGGTCAGATTGATCACACTGTATCAGATAAGTTCTGTTTTTGACTATTGTGATAACAAAAGTACTACTTTGACATTTAGGTCTCCTTAAGTTAACTTTAATTTTCCTCTCTTGCATTTTTTCCTCTGGTGTTGCCAGAACTGCCTGTTTCCAACTGACTTTTGAAGTGGTTAGTGTAGATATTGAAATTTTTTAGTTTTTTTAACCCTTTGGATTTTGAAATGATAGTTCCAATTTATCCCATTTGAAATAATACTCACTGTATACATTTTGAAGATACATTTTAATATGTGTTTGTATGTTGTCTCTTCCATTAGAATGTGAGTTTCTTGAAAGCAGTGATTCTGTTTTTTCCTTTCTTTGTACCCCCAGTACTTAACACAGTGACTTTAGCAAATTGGATCAGGAAGGGAAGAAAGATGAGGTGAAGGGGACATTTGGTAATGAGAGAGCAAGGATTCTAGAGAGCCCTCTGAGAGGAAAGAGTAAGATATGAGCATAATGGGGACAAGAGGGCAGAGACTGGTAATAGGAGAAGCTGTTTTGAGTTGTAGGTGTTAGGAGAGGAGTTTCATTGGCAGTTTTTACTCCAACTCTGAGTAATAGGGATTAGAGGAGGAGAATTAGAGTTTACTAACCATAATAATAATGCTGCTGCTGCTAACAATTCCTCGCATGGATATGGCACTTTAAGGTTTGCAAAATGCTTTACATAGTTTATGTCATTTGATCCTTACAACAATCCTTGGATGAAGGCATTATTATTATATTTATTTTATGGATAAAGAAACTTGAGCTGAAAAAGATTAAGCAACTTGTCTAGGGCCATTCAGCTAGCTATTAAGAGTCTAAGGCTAGATTAAGTATCTGAAATGGGATTCGAACTTGAATCTTGCTGGTTATCCACTCTTCTATTGAATGTGCTACCTAACTACTGTAGACAGAGAAAAGCCAGTTGATTGGGACCCTACTTTCCTGGGTCTCATGATAAAGAAGGGCAACAAGTTTGGCAACAGCGCTGTTGGTTTCTGTGCTTTGTTCCCTCTTCAGACTCAAGGAACTAGGGGTTAAGGCTAAAAGGGCTTTTGGTCTGGCTTTGTTTACAAAGTTGAGGTAGATTAACACAGTTGTTATTAGAATCAGACAAGATGTAAGCCACTTTGCAAATGTTAAAGTTTTATTTACATCCACTGTTATTATTTTAAGTATATATTGTAATATGGCAAACTAAATCTCTCTAGGTGTGGGTATGCTACAGTGTTTTTTCCTAAGGCTCTCTTCACTTCTTCCTTTATACTCTCATAACTGTTATCTTTTTGCAGATGACTCACAGATCTATCTATCTATCTATCTATCTATGCATATATGTATATATATATATAGTCTCTCCAGTTATATATGTTTATAAAACTATATTTATATAGTCTCTCCAGTTAGCTTCAGTTTCATATTATCACTTGGTCTATTAAATTATATTTAGATATTTCTGGCAGTCTTAGAAACGTCTCAAAATCAACATGTTCTAAACATAGCCTATTACTTTCCTCCCTCCCTGCAAAGCCCTGCTCTTCTAAACTTCCTGTTTCTGTAGAAAGTTTCACAATCTTTGCAGTCTTCCAGGTTTGTGACCTCAATGTTAGCTGTAACGCTTTATTCTCCTTCACTTCATATATATCCAATCCACTCCATCTCTTGAATTGAACCCTTTACTTTACTAGTAGCTTTCATAATTCAGGTTTTCCTTACCCCTCACCTGAGTTTTTGTAACATAGTCCTAACTGTGCTCCCTACCTCAAGGGCTCATCAGGCAGTCTGTCAAATCCATTTCACACTACTGCTAAAGTGATTTTACTTAAGCATAGATCTGTGTCCCTCTCCTACTTGAACAATCCCAGTGACTCCCCAAAATCTCTAGAGTCAAATATCCATTCTTTTGTTCATCTTTTAAAGCCCTACAGGACCTAATCTTTTCAGTTACTTGTCCTAGTTATCCTGAACTTTGCAATCCAGCCAAACTGGTTTCTCTGCTCTTCACACAAGAATGTCCCATTTTGGTGTTTTTGCAATGACTGACCTCTTAGGATGTATTCCTTCCTCACCTTCACCTTAACAAAGCTTTGCCTTCAAAGTGGAGCTCGTGTACTACTTTCTACATGAAATTTTCTTGATTCCTTCAACTAATAGAGTCCTTTTCCAAAAACTACTAAGTATTTAACTATTTTGTATTTAATGTATTCTTTGTGAAGCTGTCCACCAACTCCAAAATGTTCCTGCATGGGTAGAACACCTAAGAAAGGGGGGCTGGGGACTGAGTGAATAAGGTGAGAAAATAGATGTAGACACTCAGAGTACTTCAGCATAGTGTAAGCCTGACAGGGAGTTAGCTTTGATGGTAAAGAGCTTCGTCTAAGCCTGGCATACTGATTTTTATTGAGGTTACAAGAAGAGGGGGAAGGGAGATTGATAATCAAACCAGTGGTCTGACAAATTAACATTATGAGGTAATTATCACCAGATACAGAAGCTGGACCCTAATACAATTGATATAGCTTAATGCCCAGATCAGGAGTTCATTTGACCTCCATCATATTAGTCTTATCTGATATAAATGCTAAATGAGTGTTATTGGCAATACAAAGAGACTATGAGTCTTCCCTGTGGGGAGGGGTTGGAATTCTACCATTTAACCACAAGGTTAAAGTCCTAATTGAACTCAAAGGCATAGAAATTAGTCTGAGATCATTGCTCATAAAACTGGCTTTTGAGTAACTCTATAATATTTTCAAGATTTGTATATGCCTGGACTGCTACACTTTGTATGTATGAATATGTGTAGTTTATTCCATTAGAATGTAAGCTTCTTGAAATTATTTCATTCTTTGTATGAACATCATTTCTAGTACATAATAACTGTTTATAATACTTATTGAGAGTCAGGTGATACAGTGGGTAGAGTCCTGGGAGTGAGGAAGCCTGGGTTTAAATCTGGCCTCACACACTTCCTAGCTGTGACCCTGGGCAAGTCCCTTAATACTGTTTGCTTAGAATTATTACTAAGGCAGAAAAGTAAGGATTTAAAAAATAAGATAAAATACTCGATTGTGCAACTCCACAGCCCCAATATATATCTCTTGAATGTAGAAAAGATTAAGGTGTGTCCCAGATTCAGTCTAAAATCTGTCACGTGATTCTGTTGGCTAAGCTCAACCATGATTTCTGTTACAAAGCATTCAATTTGCAGATACTACAATCTTCTGTATATCCTAACATTATGAAACTGCCTTCCCTCTGCCTATCCCTTAGAATTGATTAGTATATATAGTGTCTGTTTTGGTGAAGAGTTACTAAAGTTGTAGATTGCCATATAGTTTCCTAATAAGAATGGCCAGTGCAGATGACCATGGGACCCATTCCTTTTCTCCTTCTTCCAGGTACTTTCCTTCTAGTTTATCTTGTGATTATGTTTTTGTTTTATTTTAGTAGTCAGAGGCAAGAAATGATAATTTTTTTTGCTCAATGCAAGCTAGCATTCAATATGAAAACCAGTCCAGTGCTTTTACAACTTGTTTGTTTAATCCCATTTTTTTTTATCATCAACCAGAGAAATGTGCCATCATTAATTCCACTTGATGATTTTTGGAGACTTAACTTGGGACCAAATGAGTTGCAGACTGATCCAGACCATTTGTAAGCTATATAAGATTAGATGTCATCTATTGAGTAAAAGATTTCTGTCATTTTTAAATTGCAAACTTCTACCTCCAGTTTCTCCTGAGTAAAACAAAACCTTTCCTGACATTTAAAAAAGGCCTTTAAAAGAAAGAGGTCTTTTAAACATTCAAGATGGCATTTCCATGGTGAGTTTTTTTTTTTTAATATCAGTGCATTATTTTTTGTGAAGGAAAGCTTGGAAGAGAAAAGGAGATGTTGATGATAGTAATGCCCCAAAAATGAGAAAGAAAAGATCATTAATGAAACATTTAAAAAAAAACACAGAAGAGAGCAGAGGAAAATTCAGAAGTAAACAACAGTATACCAGTGATGTCATTTTGGTCCCCTACAAATACAAAAGACAACAACCAACCATTTGCCAAGCATTGTGCTAAGCACTTCTACAAATGTTTTATCAGATCCTCACAACTCTTAGAGCTGAAACTGAGACAAAAAGAAGTTAAATAATTTGCTTGGAATCACAGAGCTAGTAAGTATCTGGGACGAAATTTGTACTCAAGTCTTCCTGACTTCTGGCCCAGTGCTCTATCAGCTGTACCAACTGATAACAGAATTTGCCCAAATTGCTACTGTTGTCCCCATCTTCCACACTAATTTCACCACTTGATCAACCTCCTTTTGTTAACTGGTAAAAGACAGGAATTTCTCATTTTGTTCCAATACTGGACCTAAACTACCAAGGTTGAGGCCTAAGTGAAGCCAAGACAAAAGAAACTGAGAATAGAACAAATAGAAAATAAAACCTATGTGAGATAAGAAGAAATATTAAATTAAAATCTAAAAAAAGAAAATGAAAGGAAGAAATGTACTAAATAAATAACTGACTTAGAAAATAAGTCAAGGAAAAATAATCTTAGAATATTTAATTACCTGAAAATTAAGATCCCAAGTATTATATATCAAGGAATCATAAATGAAAACTGACAATATTTATTCAAACTAGAGGGCAAGGCTGAAAATGGGGGCAGCTAAGTGGCATAACAGATAAAGTACCAGATCTGGAGTCAGGAAAACTCATCTTTCCTTAGTTCAAATATGGCGTTGGACACTAACTAGCTATGCGTCCCTGCTCAAGCGTTCTTAACTCAGTTCCCTTCATCTGTAAAATGAAGGAAACTCCACTATCAATGTCAAGCAAACCCCAAATGGGGTCATAAACAGTCAGACAATATTGAAAAGATGGAACAATAGCAAAAGTGAAAATAGAAAGTATCTACCTCCTAAAAGAAATCCCAAAATGAAAAGTCCCAGGAATTTCCTGTTCAAAGTGAAAATATTGCAAGCAGTCAGAAAGAAAGAGTTCAAATACCAAGTAGACACAGCCAGGATTACAGCAGCCAAGATTCGCAGCTGCAACCATAAAGGAGAATGAGTGGAATGAGATTCAATGTGTAATTCTCAGACTAGTATTTGGCTTGGAACCTCATTTTCAAGACCCTTCAGTATTACTATTCCTTGGAATAGAGCTGCACACACACACCCCACCCCATAAAACTTTTAGTTTTCCTGACCTATTTTCAAACACCTTGTGAAGAGTTTATCTGTACCCTGGGAAGAAAGCCAAACTATAAGATAAACTGAAGGAGAGAAAGTACATTGAGTTTCAAAAGTATCGTTATGCTCCCTAGACTGGGGATCCCATGATAGTAAAGGGTTTTTCTTGATCATGGGAGTCTTTCAGGGTATGTAATATTGAAAATTATGTGTGTAAGAGTTGAAATGTCCCAGCCCACTCTTCTGTGGGATTAGACAGAGGGAAGGAGAATCTTGCATCAGGATTATTATAAAAATCTGTGATTGAACCTAGAAGAAAAGAGGACATTTTTGCCCCTAGCAAGCTGCTTGTGTGGGCAGAATCCCCTTTCCTTCCCCCTCCTCCAATTGTCCACTGTTTTCTCCAAAAAAAGCCACTGTTCTCTGCCAGCATCTTATCGAGTCTCCTGTCTGCTCATTAGAGTGATTTAGAGTACAAGCCTCCCCAGAATTCCACTCCACACAAGCCTTAAATAAAATATTATAAAATAGCCATGCCTCAAGGAAATGGGCTTTTAATGAAATGTATTCAAGATAAATGTATTCAAGTATTCAAGATAAAAAGACCAATTTATAATTATTTTTACTTGATGTATCCTTCTCTGATTTAGGTATTTCAATTACATTTGGCTCATAAGAGTAGTTCAGTAGACTTTTCTAATTTTGAGAAAATTTTTGTAATATAGGTCATTATAATTTAAAAGTTTGAATTCTCCTATAGCTCCATCTGGTCTAGGATTTTCTTCTCTTTAGAAATTCAATTAAAACTAGTTTGTTTTCCTTATTGGTCTTTTTCAGATCTTTATTTTATGCTCTGTTAATTCAAGCATGTCATATTTTGATAATGTTTTTATTTTGAAAATTTTTATTCTAAGTTTGTGGCAATTTCATTTTGTGCTTTTTTATTATGTTAATTTTATTTTCCTTGCTATTCTTTTTAGTCAGATATGCTCAAGGTTCATCAATTTTGTTAGTCTTTTAAAAGAATTGGCTATTAATACTGTTTCCAGTTCTATTTTTTGTTTCTCTCTATTTATATATTTTCAAGATTTCTTCTTCGTGATTATTTTGAATTTATTTATTGTTGGTTTTTAATGTTCAAAATACATATCCAGTTAATCCTCTCTTTTTAGATTTTTCTGTACTCATTATTCTAGCTCCATTTTCCCAAAACTAGGCTGCCTTCATGCTCCCCTTAAGGTTGTAGGGCTAACCATTGGGAGTTATCCACTTGAGCCCCTTTTGTATTACTATGTGTTCTTTAATTCAATAAATTTATTTTTTAGGACTTGTAAAACTGGGACCAGTTAGCAATGGTGTCTCAGCAGGCTCCAAGCCCCAGGCTGCAAACCTTTAGCAAGGGAGAGGGGAGTGAGTGGATAGAATTCTTTCTCCTCCCCCTCCTTTGGCAGTTGCAGCTTCTAGTAACTGTTATTAACAGAATTCCTTTCTGTCCAGAAATGGAGGCTATCTGACTTAGCTATCACAGGGCTAAATTGGCTGGAAAAAAAGGAATAATCCCACAGAAATTGGCAACTTCCACTGTTTGAGGCTTATTCCCTAAGCCCAAGATAGGTAAAGTGCTCAGGATGTGTTCAAGAACTTTCTTGATCAGTGGATCACAACTACTGCCAGGATGGAGATTTGGTTTAGGTAATGTATGAATTTGGCTTATATAGCCTGAAATTCAACACTTCACACCTTAACAAGAGAAGGGATTTATTAATTCAGGGAAACAGGAGGGAAAAGGGCTAGGTTTGAGAGTGAGGTAAATTCTATCTAAGATCTTCAAGGTGATGTCAGAAAAGCTATCCCCCCAGAGGAGGAAGCCTCTGAATAAAACTGTTTCTCTCTAAACTCCCTCACAATCTAAACTTTCTCCTAAAATCTAATATTAACAAGTCCAAGATGGTACAGATGGTCTTAATTATAGATCTGTAATTGTTTAGGGATTGGCTAGGACACTACTTATAAGGTTTTGTCACAGTGCTCACAGCCTTTGGGAAACAGTCTGGTTAGAGTCAGTAAGGAGTATTCAGCAATGAACCACCCTGTACTCTGGGTTAGAGGTAAGCTAAGTTACTGAGAAGTAATTCTACCCCTTTCCAGCCACCCAGTTCCCTCTGTCCCCCCAAAGAGTGAGTTTGCCAAGCTGGGTGTCCTGCTTTTTATACCCACATTCTTCACTGCCCCACCTGCCTCCTCTCCTAGAGTTCCGAGGGGTTCTGTGGAATTTTGTGAGGCAGTTCACCCCCACTTAAGATTATACATGTTACAGATTTTAATTGCTACACCATTTGGAAAGCAATAGGGATATGGTACATGCCTAGAACACTTAATATAGAGGCACTCATGTAGGAGATGTCAGGGATCTACTGTTAGGGACAGGAGATCTATCTCTATGCATGGGCATTCTACATTAACTTACCATTAAAACTGAAAGCAGCCTCTTTCCATTAGCTACCTAGCTGGAACTATCTGCAACTTTAAATCTACCTGACTGTAGCATCCAAAAGTGAAATAATTTATTCACTCATATCATATAATAAACAAAAATCTTGAGATCTGCTTTGCTCTCCCCCTTAGGACATGTGGCCCTAAGAAACAGCTTTGGATTTTGCTTTGTTTTTCCTTTTCAGTTTTATATATAGAAAATGGAATCTCTAACATGGAAGCTCTAGCTCTGAGGATTTTGAAACCCCAGATCAGCCCAGAACAGAAGTCTTAAGAAGCCAGAATGCTGGGATATTGATCAGGGATGAGGAGTGGGATAGGGGGAGAATTAAACAGAAGGGAAATATTAAACTTAGAACTTGATTCTATATAGGAAATGAGCTAAGTTATGAACCTTATCCCCTTTCCCTCTCCAGAAACTAAGATACTTGCGGGGATAAAGAGCTATTATTCTCCTGGGATGTTAGGGGGAAATATTTATATAAGTAAAATCTTTGTAAAAGCTAATTTGATTTTTAATTGATTAAATGAAATGGGTACTTGGGCTCCATTTAGGGGAACATATTTGGTTGGGGCTTGAGTCAGTGGCAGAGATGAAATACCTCACCCCCTAGAACCTATGTTCTAAACAACCCTGGAGGGAGGGAGTGAAAATATAATAATTCTGACGTTTAGATTGTGGGGCCAAAGAATGACTGTTACAAGAGTACTTAAGTTTAGCATTGATATTGGATTGTTGTTCTATTTATTCCTTTAAACATAATATAGAACAATAATTTAAACATAATATTATTTTATCTGATAGTAAGATAGAAAGTTTTACCTTTTAAAATTTTTAAAAATTCACTTGATATGTAGTAAATTTTGTTTTAGCCCTCATTTTTATTGTATATCTATCTGTCTTATTTATCTTAATTTTTCAGATATGTAAGCTACTGATTGTGGGGTTATATTTTCTTATCTATTATGCTGTGCTCTTTTATTTTATTGGATTTTTATTTCATTTCCTTGTAAAACTATGAGAGATAGGTTTATATTTTCCATCATTTTTGTCTCTAGAATAGTTTTTTTTAAAGAAGATTAAAAAAAAACTTCCCCTTTTAAATCAATACTTGTGCTTTGATACAATCCTATTGCCACCTCTTTCCTTAGTTTGAAAGTTTTAAGTTCCTTCCTTCCTCCCTCCCTCCCTCCCTCCCTCCCTCC
>NC_058131.1:434333412-434446452 GCF_016433145.1 Gracilinanus agilis
AAAAGAGGAGTCTCAGATTTTTATCTATTCTCTTATTGGCTTCCCACATATTCTCCCTTTTCTTTTAAATTGAAAAGGGCATCCACCTGTTGGGCTGTGTGAATTTCTCTTATGAGGGCCAAGGGAAACTTTTAAGTTACACAAATTTGGGGATGAAAAGAAAAGAGGACAAAAACAATGATCCAATGATTGCTAGGCGCATTGACAAAAAGCCAATTAGGGGGCAGTCCCCTTTGGCACAAGAGTATACATTTAAAACAAATGCATTCAATTCCCCATAGTTCAAGCAACTGCACCCCAAAGTTCATTTTGGATCTTCTTGATGCAGTGTAGGTCTCTGCAGGCATCTTCATAGTATCTTCTTTCGAACAGGTTCATCGTCTGGATTCTGGGGAGATGGCAAATTTCTTATCCTGAAATTACTCTCAAAAGAATTTAAACTTTATATTATAGATTATAGAACATACATTCTCCTCTGAAGAGGGTTAAGGCAAACATCCAGATCAGTTAAGGATACATGGCTGAGTTTTGGAGTTGTGTGAATCAATTGTCAAAAGAAATTTAAAAAATTTTAAAATTCCAAAGAAAATAGAGAAAAAAAAATAAGTTGTGAATGATATGTAAAAAATATCAAAGTCTTATGTGCAAAAATGTAGGAAAAATTAAACTTATAGCAGGTCCTTGTATCAAGGCCCAAGTAAAGTGATTTAAGCAATGGTGCAATTACCCATTTAGAAGCCAGGTCTATAGAAAGTTACCACACTTATAAGAAAAAGAAAAGGACCAAATTTTTTGTGAGAAAGGGAAGTGTCTTTCCCTGGTCTGATTTGCCTGCACTTGAGCCAGGATGATGGCCAATCTTTGGTACTTAACCTAGGATGAAGTTCAAGGAAGTCCAGCCTCTAACATATGTCAGAAAAGCTGCAACCCCGAACCCAGTCGCTAAGTTTAAGTCCTTCAGTATTGGCATGAGAAAGTTTTGTCAATCCTTCTTGGATTGGTATGATCTTTTTTTGACCTTGTAGTGCTAGGCCCTGTGCAGTTTCTTACCAATCCCATTGGACTGGGTGGTCTCCTTGACCTTGTGGCTCTTTTGTTCTCTTCTCCTGTAATCAGACAGAATCATTAATTGTAGCCCCATAATATTTACCAATTCATGGCAGGTTTCCATAGACTTAAGGCTTTGTGGGTATGTTTTAATATTAAAATTATATTACTGTGAAATGAAAAAGGATTAACATTGATTTTCTGTACTTTAAGTATAAAAAATAAGAAAAAGGGAAAACATCAATTATTCTATAAAAAATGAAAAGGAAAAGCAATAAGAAAATTAAAAATTCAGGAAAAATACAATGTTTTTTAAGTAAAAAAAAAGTTTTAAAATTCAAAATTATATATATAGTTTAGATTTAGTGAAATGTCTTTTACCCAAAACTCAGATCCATTTCCTGTATGAATAAAACAAAACCTTGATCCCCATATTATAATTCTGGGGTATTATTTGTTTCTTCGTATCTGTAATTAGCTATTCCAATTGATGGTCAGAAATTAAACAAATAAATTAATGTACAAGAGATTCAAACTAACTTTCATTGAAACAACACTTGGGATGGGTACAGTTTCTTTAGTAAACAATGGAACATATTGGCTTGCTTTACATATTCAAATTTCTGGGGCTTCAATTATTATGTTACTTTGCTTTGAATATGGCAAAAGGAGGGAAGGGAGTATAATATTGTTTGACTTGAGGTAAGAGTCAAGGATTATTTATCAATGATATCTTTCTTTTGAATGGTGAATCCAAATCAATAATCCATAAATGAGTAATATCAGTTGTAAATCCAATGACTTTTACCTTAAATAGTAATTGTTACCAATAGCATTTGAAAGTTTTCCAAGATTTACATACCCAATGAAAAATTATAATGTTACAAAATATGATAAACAAATTTTCTTTTTCAATAATTTCTCAATGAATAAATTATCTAGTAATTCTTTTCTGTAATATAGAAAAGAGTGAACAACTTTGCTTGGAATTAAGTTTTCATCAATGTTATCTTGAATAGAGAGGGTTAAAGCAGAGGCTGGTTATTCTCTTAATTTATTGAAATAGTCAGTTTACTTTAAACTTTTAGTTCATAATACCAATCATATATTATTGTAAATAGACATGATCAATTTTTAACAAATAGCTTTTACACATAGTTTACATTTGAACATGTGGTTTCAGTTTTCACAAAGTAAAGTACATGTTTTGATAACATTCAATAACAATTTTGTTAAAACCCAATATTTGTATCAGCGTTGTTTGCAAAATTATTGTCCACATAACCTCAAAATTCAATGAGACTGCTAATTACCCCTTTAAGTTCTAAATTTATTGTAAGGAAGGAGTTAATAAGTTTGTTAGAAGTTCTAAGTTTTTAAAAGTAAGGAAAATTCCTTTTTTCTGTAGTAGTTTTTTCTTTTTTTTTCCTCTGACTAAATGATTGTACTTGTAAGATTTATATGTTTTGATTTTGATACAAAATTACTCTTCAAAGGTTATTGATTTTAAAACTTCAAAATTTTCAACCAGGTACCTTAGAATATTCTACAAATAATAGTCTTTACAAATAATAGTCTTATTTCAGGTAGCTTATGATTATTGAGATGATCAATATTTCTATTTAAATGCATTCTTCAATTACACTGTTATAATATTGAGAAATTTGTTAATTAGTTATTATTGCATCAACATCACTACAAAGTAAAAGATATTATAATAATATTAATGCCATCACAATCAAGTACATATTAACAATGATATCAAATTATTATGAGGGTTCTGCGTTTTGTTATAATTGTACATTCTGGATTTGAATATATTACTACAAATCACAAATATTATGTGAATACAATCAATTCAATTAACCTTTAAATACAAGTGAAATAGTGAACATAGGAGACATAATTTGACTAGGATCTAGTAACTTAAATCATAAATTTAAGTTGTCACAATAATTATTATTGCATTTTCTAATATTATTTGAAATAGAGATGACTACTTAAGCTGAACCAGATTTCTGAAGGTTACAAAATTAACATTAGCTTCTTACTAATTGTTTCACTTTACTGAGTTTGAGTTAGTAAAAATTGTTGCTGAAAATATTTATAGTCAGAGACTCTCCCTCCTATATGTAGAAGGGGTTAAATTATTTTTGAAACATGTCCAAGGCTGCAGCCACTTTTCAAGCTGCTGTGCTCTTTAACTCTTTAGTTACTGCATTTATAAAATTTGCCTCATTATTTTAAAACCTTGATGATTTATCACTTCCAGATGAATATTAATTTAAACTTCACTATATCCAAATTGTCCCTGATTAAAACTTCTTAACAAGGTTTCCTACATATACCAGTTATTCTTTCAGACCTCTGCTTAAAAAAGAATAAAACCTGTAGTCTGGCTTTTCCATACCTTAGGACAAATCTACATACCTGATTAAATATTTCTTTTAAATCATGAACTAGTATCCTTATATAATTTGCACTTATCATTTGCAATCCTCAAATTCAGTTTGATAAGCATTTTTGGCAAATTTGATTATTTTAATCCATATTTTACACACTGCAAGTCTTAATAGATAAGTTCTTCAATATAAAGTTTGTGCATATTTAAAATTAACTGAAATTCCATTTTCTAACTGGTAGTCAATAGATTTATACTATACCATCAGTATCTATTCAAATTCTTAGCAAACATGTATCCTAATGAATTAGAGAAAGGGCTGTGAGTTTCGAGAAAAAGGAACTATGTTTTTTGACTTTCCAAAATTATTTCTTGCTAAACTGAGGCAGCATGGATGATTCAATTTTGGCTTAAAGTTTTCTTATGAACCATTCTCTGTTTAAAGGGGTCTAATTACAAAATATAAGTCAATGGCATTGTTCTAATAATTTATGTTAAGATTTTCACTAACTTCAGTGTGATTAATGGTAGATTAAACTTGTGGCAGTCCAAAAAGTTTTTACCACTCTCAGTTAAGCATTTCGGAGAACTGATGATTCTGATTAGCTAAAAAGGTTTTAAATTGCACTTCTGAACCTCAGTACACAGTTCAGAATCACTGCCTTTTCTGTCTGAATAAAATTTTTTAGATTGCATTTAGAATCCTTGTTAAATTTGATTAAATATATATCTCAGTATTTAACCTGTTGATAGAATTTGGTGGTGGGATCAAATCTGTCCCCTGTTATTGTCTTACTATTTCTTTGTTCCCTTTCTTATGGCCAGTAAGAAATGGAAGAAGAAATGTAGACAAATTATCTTGTTGATTCTCGCCTTAATGAGAGCAGAGAATATGATTTCATTTAATCAATTAAATTCTTTTAGAGTTTAAAACACTCAGAAATCCATTGGAGATGTTATTTTTCTGAATTTTTCAAACTCCTCTGTCTGTCTTTCCCATTCCTCCGGAATGAATGAGAAAGAGAGAGATTTATTTTCTCCAAAATTCCATTGTGATCACAGACATACAAAACCATTACCAACAGATTATAGACACATAAACACAACATATAGACACACAGACTGTTCAACGACATTTCCCGGGCATTTCACGCATACTCTAACAACTCTAACAAATATAAGACATCCTATCAAAGATCAATAAATCACATCTTATGTGGCAAAAGAAATCTGGAGAAAAAAGAAAGTTTATTATTCAGAAAATTGATTAACTCTAGCAAGGAACTGGCTAAACTAGGATGAATTCTTGGATTAAATTTAGTCATTGGTGGGGCCGGTAGTTGGCCTCCTTTCCTTCTTCCCTGAAATTTCTTCTCAGGTAATCTGTAACCATTTCGATGGAATTTGGAATTACAACTTTTCCTCCAGTGGTTACCTTTCTCACATCTGGGACACAAAGAGTTAGGGGCATTGGAACAAGAGCCTTTTATAGCCTTTGAGCCTTTAATCATTTCAGAATATGTTTTTCCTTTCAGGGCCGCCGCAATGACTATACCCTGCATATATGCTGGAGTAAAGTCCTCACAAGCTTTCACATAGTCACTAATAGTCCCAGATTCTTTAACATTTTGAAGCATGCTCTGACACATATTATTGGCATTGTCATAGGCAAACTTTCTGACTATTATCCGTATTGCATATTCATCAATTGTATATTTTTTTACCTCCTGATTTAACCTTTCTACAAAATCTGAGTATCTTTCCTCTGATCCTTGTCTAATCTCGGCCAAACCTGTAGACAGTTTCTTAGTTACTGGGATCCTTTTCCAAGCCTCTAAGGCACACTTCGTACATTGAATTAGAGCTTCTCTAGGTAAATTAATCTGAACAGCATGTAATTCCCATTCATCTATTCCAAGTAACATTTCTTTAGTAACTCTGATGCCCTGTTTCTTATTAATGGCTGCCTTCTGTTTTGCCAATTCATCAAATTCTGATTTCCAAAAGAGGTAGTCCCCTGCAGCAAGGGAATATTTTGAGGTCTGAATCCAATCAAAGGGGGTCATCCAAATTGTCCCCAAAGTTTCCACCAAATTTAAAGTGTATGGAGAAGCAGGACCATATGAAGCACAAGCTGTTTTAATTTCTTTTAACACTTTGTAGGGAAGAGGCTCCCATGTAGGAGCTACTTCTTCATCATCATCCAATTCATCTGCTCTAAAAATAACTGGGAAACAGAATGACATGTCTCCATCCTTTCGAGCATTTTTTAGGGCTTCTTTAAACCCTATATTCGGGGGTTGTGGCTGCAGAGTTGGAGTTTCAAGCGGCAGAGGCTCCTCTGCTTTTATCTCTCTTTCCTCTTTTGAAGAGAGGTTTTTAGGTGGGGGAAGGTCTGCTAGTGACTTTTTCATTCGAATTTTAAAGCTTCGTTTTGATTTACTATGAGCTTTTTCCTCCTCCTCTGATTCACTGAAATCTTAAAGATTTCATTCTCTTCTTTCTGACCAGATAACAAAGTTGTTTTTTCAGCAGCCGATGAAATTTTTTCTGACATTTGTTCTGATCCGTGCTCAGTATAATAATTTTTTAAATTATTGCCAACTTTTTGCCAGAATTCTAAGGGAATCGGGTTACAATTTTCAATAAGATCAAGAAATTTAGTGAGTTGTTCTTTACTAACTTTTACTCCCCATTTTCTGAGGATGTGCTTAGTTATATCAATTAAAAGAGTTCTTTCCTTTGATTCACTGTGTCCCATCCTGTTAATCTATTCTTTTACTTCTAGTGTCTTCCCTTAAGGGGAGAGTTCTGAAAACTCTGGATTTCTTGCCCTTCTTCGGACAGAAACTAAACTGTCGTAATTTGGGAGTTGTCTGAGGGGGAGGGCAAATATTTACCTGAATCCAGCGATCCAAGGTACCTGTTCAGGCGCCAATTGTGGAGATCTCTTTATCATCTCTGATAATCTGATGACAGTTTAGTTGATAAGGAAATAAGGACAGGACAAGGGAAATGTCTTTTACTTCATGCTTCCAGCTCTGGCTCCAGGAGCATGGAGTTTATTATATATATTTCAAGACTCATTTCACACAAAAGAACCCCTCTCCCCCTGGAAACTTTGCAGATGCGCAGAAGTAACAAATTATATCACATCAAAACACAAAATATTGGCTTCAGAATACACCAAGGCCAAGGCTGAATTTTTACTAGGTTCTTATCAGAAAGCCAAGTTGGGGAGTATCTTGGCCTTAGCTATAACAGGCAGCAGCATTCCTTGCTGTGTTAACAATGTTAACCCTTTAAATTCAGGTTTGATAGGAACTTAAAGCTTTTCAGTAAGGCCGTAATACTTTTCAAGAAGAAATCACAAGGATCACAAAAGGAGTCAAAAGAGGAGTCTCAGATTTTTATCTATTCTCTTATTGGCTTCCCACACTAAAGTAGGAGAATGGTAGAGGCTAAGCAATTGGGATTAAGTGATTTGCCCAGGATCATACAGCTAGCAAGTATGTGAGGTCAGATTTTATCCCAGGTTCTCCCACCTCCAGGCCTGGCAATCTATCCACTGTGCCATCTTAGTTGTCCCACAAATTAATTTTTGATCCCTAAAGTGATCAGTGTAATGTTTTGGGGAAGCGTGGGAGTGATGAATAAGCACTTTAAAGATGAACATTTTTGGAGGGGCAGCTGGGTAGCTCAGTGGATTGAGAGTCAGGCCTAGAGACGGGAGGTCCTAGGTTCAAGTCCGGCCTCAGACACTTCCCAGCTGTGTGACCCTGGGCAAGTCACTTGACCCCCATTGCCCACCCTTACCACTCTTCCACCTAGGATCCAATACACAGAAGTTAAGGGTTTAAAAAAAAAAAGATGAACATTTTTCATTGTTAAGGATTTTACCTTATAGAGGTTTACTTTTATCCTTTGTCTTCTTACATCCATTGGATTCCACATCTGGTGCAGAATTCCATTTTTTTTAAATGTTAGGTTTTTGTTTATTTGTTTTGTTTTTTGAGAATTAGTGAGGACTAAGGAAATTTTCTATTCCATCATCTTGTTTGTCATATGACTTGGAAGTTCTTTCATTTAATCTTTATGTTAGATGTTACTAACTGATATTTGAGAAAAAATTAATTTTTGAGACTCTTTGTGGTGAGTTTCCATAATCTTTGCTGCCTATGAGGCAGTGGTTGGCACATCACTTGAGCTTAGGAATTCTGAGCTTCATTGAGCTAAACATATCAGGTGTCTACACTTGAACCTTGGGAGCAGTAGCCAAAAGGATGTCTAAAAAAGAGGTAAACCAGCCTAGATCCGAAAGGGAGCAGGTCAGAACTTCTTTACTAACTAGTAAAATAGGATAAGGCCTGAGAGTGGCCACTGTACTTCTATCCTAGGTGAGATAGTGAGATCCTGTTCCAAAAAAATAAATTTCTGAGTAAAAATTCAATCTTAAGGTACAGATTTTTGACTCCTACACTTAACATTAATTTGAGGAACATTTAATAGACCCATTAATAAGTAGTTCTTAGGTGAATACAATCTAGAACTTTGGCAAATTTGACAAAGAATATTTAATCAAGAACAACTTTAATTTCTTCTTTCCATTTACTGAATTAAGCAATTATCATATTTTGTTATATTATTTATTTACTTGGTGCTCAAAATGCTTAAAAATCAAAATTCAAATTGTATCCCAAAAAATATCATAACATTTTATAAAGTACATACTCTGTTATCCAAAAGATTCTAAGTAGCTGTTTTTTGCCTTTAATAGCTAGAAAAAACATTATTTTTCTTCCATCTAGGAACATCCAATATGTTATTTGCTAGAGTCAACTGTGGAGATTGGTCTAATGTCTGTACAAAACAAAACATCATTGAATATCCTGTTGTAAAGATTTATAAGGAGGGAGAGAAGCCAGTTATTTATACTGGCATGCTAGAAACTGAGTATCTCCTAAAATTCATAAGATTGTAAGTATATACACTTCACTACTGGAATGTTGTAAAATCCTACAGAATTTTTAGGCAGATAGAACTTCTGCTTATGAGCCAATTGATTATGAATTTTTTAATTTGCAATTTTGAATGAGTAGAGAAAATCAGCAGGTAGAATAATTGAACAGAACAGAGAAGATTAAATGGAAATTTTTCTCACATTTCATCACTTTGTGGTCATTTTAAAGGAGCCAATATATTAAAACTGGCTGACTTTCAAAATAGTAATGTTTAGTTGTGTCTATAAAAATTTAATTTGCTTATTTTTAATAGACTGAAATATTACTTTTAAATAATTTAGAATATGGTTGTATGTATCATTCAGAAACAGAATTTCATGTCCATTGAAGATAATGACTATTGAAGAAGCAGAAGAATACTTAAATGGGGAATTATATAAAGAATTAACATCCTATTCTAGTGTGTCAGTTCTTGGAATATTTAGCTCAAACATGACAAAAGGTAAATATTATTTAAGAACTTGGTAATTAAATGTATTTTTGAAAGCTCATTGTTTAGTATTTGCTATTACTACTAGTGAAGTAATATTTGTAAAGTTCTTTGCAAACCTTAAAGTGTTATTTAAATGTTGGCTATTTTCATTTTTAGAATGTCTTTTCACTCTAAAATTGAAGCATTTCTCCGTGAAATTTAAAAAATATTTTTGTAAAATATTGTCAATTTTTGCTGTTTTCAAGATATTTAATAACCATTAATATTGTTCTCTTTAATCTAGTAAATTTATTAAAATATGTTCCTACTAAGACAAATACTACATAAAATGATTTAATTTTGTCTATGATAGATTTTAATGCCTTTTAAAAAGTATACTTTTAATAGCAATTTTTAAGAATAATAATGTAAGATTTTGCAGAGAAGCAATTGTATTTTCATTTCTCTATCTTTTGCTTCATTTAGACTTATACATCTTTGTCTTTATATAACCCATCTTATCATTATAGAGAATGCCACAAATTCTTCCAGTTACTGAAGGAATTGAGTAATTGGAGTGATTTAAGATTATTTATACTGAAAAATTTTTACTTTTCTCTTACCTTCTTCTCCTCTCCCCATGTTAAATGGTTTTTACCTCCAGGTGTTTCTTCCTCTAAAATATCTGCAATGCTTGACTTTCGAAACCCTGAATGGACACACTAGAAGTTTTTCCAGCTTTGTGTATGATCTGGCAGAGTTTGCAGAGATACCATTATCCTAAGAAAAAAAATTACCAATTTATTAGAGTTTTAAGTCAATTTATTGTCATACGTTAGCTTGAAAAACAAAAACACTATACCCTCCCTTTTCTGAATTCTCAATATATTGTTCCAAGCATTCTGAAAATTGGGAACCTTTCATTTTTATTATACAAAATTCAGCATTTGGCTCATTCTCAAATTTTTGTTTGTAGTGAATTTTTTATTTGGGTCATAGTTTTCTCTGCAAAAAGTATTTCCTATTGCTTACACTTGTTAAGATTGCTTTGAATTGAATAATTGGTGGAAATTGTTCAAAATGAAATGAAGAGTATAAATAGTGCTATCATAGGAAAAGTTCCAAAGTTCTCCTAAGGGAACATTTTAATTAGTTTTTAAGAGAAAAAAATATATAAAATTTTGCCATTAAAAAAATTAGAAGATCATTATCTTCATTTGTATTTCCTTCTTTGACAGAAAAATAACCTAGTTTTTCCAAAAGCAGTAGAAAAATCTTCCTAGTCCACATGACCATAGCATTGCAAAGGACCTTCTACATCATGGCTCCCTAACATGCTGAACTTCTTCCCCCTCATTTTTCTATCTGGGACAGTCCCTCACTTTCCCTTAAAAACAAATAGGTTTAAAATTGCCAAGTAAAGAAATAAAAATGTAGACCCTCAGAAATGTTATCAAAGAAAGATTTTTAAAATTTACAGAATTAACATTAGTGGAGGATTTTTATCATCTGCTCAGTTTAAAAGGTAACACAACAAGGACTCTAAACTAAAAGTCATGTGCCTGAATGATAGTGATACTAGAACAAATCTCCAACTGAGTTTTACCTCTTTAATGATATAATTAATTGATTGGTGTTTCAGAAACTTTAAGCTGTGTAAGTTGGTAGTATCCATTTCAACAAGCTATATCAGGATTTGGTTTAAATAATTCCAAGAGAATAAGAATCATATGATAGGTAGGATACCATTTTGAAATTTAGAATTATTCTTACTCTTAAGACCTGAATAGAAGGATTTTGAGGTAACTTATGTGGTGGTAAGAAAACTTGCCCCAAAGAAATCTTCTCTCTAAATACTGATAACCTGAAATTTTATAGTTAGAGGTTCATCCCTTTAGATTAATGGGTTTTTTTTGGATTATTAAAATACAAATGCCACTAGGAAGGGAAATATTTTAAACTAACATCATTTATATGTTTATCAGAATAAATTTCAGATTGTTATATGAAAGTAAAAGAGGCATCAGTTGAGCAAGTTACCAGATCACTTGAACTCAAAAGAGTTCTGACCTATAGTGGGCTATGGTGGTCAGGCATGAAGAATATGGGGTTTGAGAAGGCAAATATTACAAGTATCTTAAAGGGAAAAGCTAAAGATAATAGCCATTTAATGGGGGTGGTAGTGGTGGAGGGGAGAAATACAGTGGTGATTATAATAGCTATTAAAAAAACTTTAAATAATAGCTATTTTAACACTGTAATACAAAGTTATTTTATAAGAAGACATTTTTTACAGTCTCTAAAGTAAATTTTTCCTCACATCAAATATAAAATAAATATTGATTTCTTCTTTACTCTTTTGGGGTTGGCCAGCTAACACAATCAGCATAATCTGAAAGGAGGATTGTGAGTGAATACAGCATCCATCTGAATCTGAGGTTACAGTTGATAAAGAAAGATCTATGAAGAAAGGTGTGGATGTGGGGTCCCAGGTCAGCGTTGTGACAGATAGGATGGGGAGTGGCAACTGATAGGAGGAAACAGGTAGAAGAGAGTGAAGGAATAAAAATATTAGGATCAAATTTTTTTGGTACAGAAAGATCATTAGACTTCTGGCTGTGTTAACACAGTATTAAAAATGTGCTGTTAAAAAATCGTTAAGATATTGGCATTCAAATGTCTCAATTTCTCTTATTTTAATGGAAAGAAATACAAATATTTATAAATTAATTCATCATATTAATAATGTTACATAATTTGAAAGGGTACATTTAAAATTTTTGTGTATTTTTCTATGTTTCTAGAAAAAGAAAATTTTATTGAAGCAGGAAATAGACTAAAAGGTTATGTCATCACTGGATTCTATTCTGAAGAAGATGCTTTGATCCTGTAAGTTTTTTTCAGTTTTAATAAACACTTGAAAATGAAGTAATTATTTCAAAATCTCTCTGATTCTGATTATATGATTTTCCAGGAAACAGTTGAACACAGAATAGTAGTATAGCAAGTTTGGATTTCCCTTCAGGAATATTGGAAAGGTAGTTGTGTACTGAAATACTAGATAAGTTAGACATTTTATCTGTTCTCTTAATTCAGTCCAAGGTCACCACTAAAATAATCCTGTTTTGTTTTGTCTTCACCTTCCTGATTTTTCTAACCGTCTACATTTTGTTCTGCCATTTTTAGGGGCAATGACCAGAGTTGAGTAGATTTAGGAGCTCTTCTGGCCATATAAAGAAGTTTTTGTGATCACTGAAATTCATAACTTTATTGTTCTCCAAAGTCTGTCATCTCTAGGGCTATAATGTAATCTTCTCTGGTACCCTATACTTGTAATACCTACGATTATTTATAAGTTTCACTTGTAGAATGAAGTGTTTAACTGCCAACAGGGGCAGGTTGGTAATACTTTTTATTTTACACTATTTCCTCCCTCCCTCCCCACCTCTTTTTTTCTCCTTCTCCCTCCTCACCTCTTTCTTTCTCCTTCTCCCTCACTCTCTCTCTTCCTCCCACCCTCCCTCTCTATCTTTCTTTCTTCTCCTCCCTCCCTCTCTCTTTTTCTCTCATTCACTTATTCATCCTTTCTTCCTCCCCAACTTACTTCCTTTATTTCTTTTTTCCTATTTTACCTAGGCTAAAAGTATAGGGGCTGTTTACTGATAGCATAATTCCACTACCAATGATTTGACCTGCTTTGTTTTTTATCTGAGTGAATTTACCCTTTCTTAAATAAACCTGTTGGTCCCCCTAGTCATAGGATACTGATACCAGACTTCATGTGGACATTTGATCATCATAGTCCCTGTGGCTCAGAACTCCTTATATCCCAAGAAATCTGTCACCTTCAGCTTCATTATTGGGAATTATAGGCATATGCCACCATTCCTGGCTCTATTTATTTAAAGATATTTCTATACCATTTAGTCTTAAGTACAGTTCAAATTTTGATACCTCAGATGGTCTAAGGCAGTCATAGTGAACCTTTTAGAGACTGAGTGGCCAAACTGTAACCCTCATGCTGTGTGTGAGGCCCTCCTCCCCGCACTTTACCCCAGACAGGGAAGGAGGAAGTGCTCCCATTGGGCTGCTGTGCAGAGGAGCTGGGGTGGGGTGGGGGAGTGAGAAATGTCTTCAGGTATATGTGTAGAGAGGAGGGGGAGCAGCCCCCTCCAGCACACATGCCATAGGTTCTTGGGTCTAAGGTTTTTTTGTGCTGGAGGATTATATTTTTCATGATTAGTTCTAGACTTTTTATTTATCCATCTTTCCATTATCTTAATCACCCATTCCATATTAATATCATATACAAACAATGGTGATGAAAATATTAAATCCTGGACCCAAAATTTCTCGAAATATCATCTTCCCTCTTTTGACTCATCTGTTAATAATAATGTCTCTTTGATCCTTAAGGCAATTATGTACTAATTTAGAGTGTGATTTTAACTTAAGATTTAAAAATAAACATTTGGTCTCTGAACAGTTTTTTGAATGATATTCGTGTTGCTCACTTCATTATATTTTTCTAATGTCTGGAATTTATTATGTGAATTAGTAATTTGCTTATATCTCAGGAAAAATTATATAGTACCTCATTACTGGCACAGAGTACTGTAGTTTTTCCCATTTAATTGAGAATTTGAGTGGATGGTAGTAAGCCAAGATAGATGAGGTTCTCTTCTCTGCCTAGAGTTTTCAGATCAGAAAGGCATTTGTTTTTGCCAGTATGCTGATGGTAGATATGTATTATAGAAGAAATTTTAGAAAACCAAGCTGAGATTATATTTGTTTCTTCTTCTGAATCTCCTAGGCCAGTGGTTGGCAATGTATGGCTCTTGAGCTATATCTGGCTCTTTTGAGGACCAGATATGGCTCTTTCTGCAGGAGCCATAAAGTCAATTTCTTTTTCAGGCACTGTTACAGGAGCGTGCACTGTGAGCACTATACAGCTCTCATGAAATTACATTTTAAAAAATGTGGCGTTTATGGCTCTCACGGCCAGAAAGGTTGCCGACCCCTATTCTAGGCCTTCCAGTTTCCCAAAGTTAAGCAATTAGAAGTTTGTGTAGTATTGTACTCCTTTTTCCTACTTTAAGTCAGCTAAATCCTACTTTGAATCAGATTTAAACTTCCCATTTGCGTTCGTCCTATGTATGTCTCTGTATTTCTTGGACATCCAATCTGGATTTCACATACTGCATTTACAATGTCCTGTTTATTAAAGCAATTTGACTATGTCTGTCCACAGGTCAAAGAAATATGCTGTGACTCTTCCAGCCCTGCTGCTTGCCAGACACAAAGAAGAGAAAATAGATAGCATTCTTCTCTCTAATTCTGATGTTAATGATATAGTTCAAATAATAAAAAGTGCATCATTGGAAATATTCGTGAGTATATTTTAATGGTATCAGTGGTATTTGAAATCAGGAAAACTTAATCTAGAAAAAAGGACTTCTCTTTATATCTGTATACTCTTCTACCTTTTATTGGCCTTGAACACTGAGCTGAAGCTTACCTACAATTTGTTATTATTAAACTATAGAGTGTTTTGTTTTGTTATGTTTTTTAAGGGAAGGGATATGAATGAAGATTGCAGAAAGAAAACTGTGTTCAAATATATGAGGATTACAAGTTTCCATATGAACTGGGAATGAAATTACAGGTCTGCTCTAAAAAAGTTAATTTGAGTATTAAGAAATACACTAACATTATTTCTATAGCCTTTACCAATATCACACATTTTGCCTTCTACAAATTAAGAAAAATTATCTTTTAATAAGGAGTAAAAAGTATTGTATGTTTTAACATTATATTTTTTATTATTTATATTATACATTATGAACATGTTTTTTCTCTAAACTATTTTCAATAGACAGTGGAATAGATAAGTTCTTATCAAGTCTTCTTTTATTTATGATTTTCCTAAAAACCCATTATAAGATATTGCTAAACACTGAGTGATATTTCATATTATTAAAAATAGGGACTTAAGAACATTTGAAAATTTTAAACTTTATTTTTTCCCCTTGAGAAGTTAATGTTAGGACAATTCATAATTTGAACATAAAGCTAAATTTACCATTTTAATATGTTTGTTATGTATGGATTAGTATTTTTGATCCTAGATCTTCTAGATGAACCTTCTTATCTTATAATGAATTTATAAGAGAGATTATTAGAAGCTTTGTATTCTTCTTAATCAACAAAGTTCTTTATCAATGAATTTATTTTAAAATATTAATTCTTGAAATACTAATCTTTTCCATATTAATTTTAATGTGTTGAAGTACTAGCTCAGCATTGTTTTATTAAGATAATGTCCCTAGTTGTTATCTTTGAAATGTGAATAGATGTTATCTTTTAAATATGGCATCTTTAAAAAGAAAAAGTTTTTAAAAAGTTTAAAAAGTTTTATAATCAGTGGACCAAAACACTCTACATAGGACAGTTTGCAATTAAAACCTTATGCTTGACAAAATGTAAATTTTTAAAGCAGAATGTATTGTATTCTTCAATTTTATGTATGGTAATCCCCTATTCCTTTCCCTCCTTTTTTCCTTTCTTCTCTCTTCCCACCTTTCCCCATGTTCCCCATTCCTTCCTTGTTTTCTTTCTGTTTGTTTTTTGCATTTAACAGCCAGAAATAACAGTGGAAAATCTTCCCATCTATTTAAGTCTTCAGAAACCATTACTTATTTTGTTCAGAGATGGCAATTTAAATCACAAGGATGAAAAAGAAATGCTACCTCTAGTGAAGCAAAAATACCTGGAAACATTTATCCCTTGCTGGTTAAATCTGTAAGAATACCATGACATTTTTTATTTTAACTATAAATAAAAAGATCTTGGAGAAAATGTTATAATTAAGTTTTCATTATATGAATAAAATATGCCAGAGATTTTCTATTAACACTATATTTAGAGTTCATTCTGTGGGAACAGCTTTTAGCTGAAATCAATATTTTAGTAAAGCAAACTAGGATAATTATTTTTTAGCCCTTTTTTATTTTACATATATTATCTATACAGATGTAACATACATTACTGTATATTAGCATAATTGACATACTAATCACCCTCATTCATATTAAGTAGACAACAGCATTTTTAGCTCATTAGATATGAACTAATTTAAAATATTTTAGAAGATTTTTTGGATAAAATAATTGTTATGTATTGAATCTTGAATTATATAGCCTACTTGAAGGAAAAAGAAAAAAATCTTAATAGAAAATTGAAGAAAAATAAGTCTAAATAAAAAATAATGGAGGAAGAAAAAGGGAGGCAATAGTTTTTTTAACTTCGTGTTAGAATATTCTGAATAAAGTACTATTTTGCTATAACATGAAACTACAATGTGGTTTTTGTTTGTTTTTTTCCTGAGAAAAGCATATAACTAGCTTTTTCCCCCAAGCCTCATTAGACTTGTAACTAATCTCTTTCCTTATTTTCATTCTAAAGAATTGTCTATTTGTTTTAAAATTCATCTTTTGATTATTTGAATGTAATTTTGAGTCAGTATTTATTCTCTCTGATTTATGGCTGACTTTTGAACAGAATAGTTTTGAACTTGATTTCTTTTAAATCTTTTTTTTTCTCAGCAAAGGAACATGCTCTTCTTTGTTAAGAAAGATTTCTTAGGGGCAGCTGGGTAGCTCTGTGGATCGAGAGCCAGGCCTAGAGACAGGAGGTCCTAGGTTCAAATCTGACCTCAGACACTTCCTAGCTGTGTGACTCTGGGCAAGTCACTTAACCCCCATTGCCTAGCCCTTATCACTCTTCTGCCTTGGAGCCAATTCACAGTATTGATTCCAAGACGGAAGGTAGGGGTTTAAAAAAAATAAAAAAAGAAAAGAAAGATTTCTTACTTGTAATTGGAAAAAAATGAAATTTTATATAAAAAAGAAAAAAATTTCAACAATACTAAGCACAGCATACATTGATACTTAGAAGTCACCATTCTCCAGAAAATTTTACAGTATGACTTTATTACAAATAGAAATTATTCATGTGACACATTGAAATTTAATTTCAACCAAAATATGATCTTAGGTATTTTATTTTAGAAATAAAATGTTAATTTGTTGAATTGTTCAATTTTTATAGTGAGACCACACCCGTGGGGAGAGGAATACTGAAAGCTTACTTCAAGCATCTGCCTCCATTGCCACTTCTTGTTTTAGTAGATCTCCATTCACAGGGCCAAGTATCTGCATTTCCATTGGATCAAACATTAAATGAAAAAAACATTTTGTTATGGCTTCAGAAATTAGAAGCAGGATTAGAAAATCATATCAGTAAGTACTCAGATTATGTGGTATATAGAACTGTGAATTTTGTTCCATGGGGGTCCCATATTTTTTTTTCAAAGCACTTTACATCCTAGTTCCAACCTATAGTTCCAGTCTCATTAGACATTGCTCCTGTTTCTGAACTCTACAGTTCAGCCAAAGTGGACTTCCCTCTGCTCCTTATATGTTACTCTATCTCCCATCTCTGTGCCTCTGTCTATCCCTCATACCTAGAATGCATTCCTGCCTTACCTCCATCTCATAGGATCCCTCACAACTTTTTAAGACTTAATTCAAAGGACATGTTTTAAAAGAATCTTTTCCTAGTAACTTCCCACTGCTAGTATTGTCCTTCCTTATTTACTTTGGATTCATTCCATGTTTATTCTGTGTTTACATGTAGTCTTTTTCACTCCTTCTCTGCATCCAAATATAATATAAATTTGATGAGATCAGGAATTATTTCATTTTTTGTCATTGTGTCCCCAGGGCCTGGCACCTAGTAGGCACTTAAAAGCTTGTTGATTGAGCAATTAGATCTGAGGCATAGATAATAATGCCAAAAGATGTGTTTTGGAATAACAGAATGACTTACTAAATGATAAGGTGGTTAATGCCTTATTTTGTGTATTGATGGAACTTATAAGTTAATTTTCAACCAATATATAAGGACATAAAATCAGCATGGTATAGTGGATAGAAAGCTGTCCTCAGAACCAGGAAGATCTGGGTTCTAGTCCTGCCTCAGATGCACACTGCTGGTGACCTTGACTTAACCTCTCTGCCCCAGGCAACTCCCTGACACTATGATCTTTAGAGCAGCTGATGATCTCCATTGGCAGAGGGAGTTTCTTCATCTAGTATTCCCCTCAACCAACAAAATACTATATGTAGGCCCTATGTGATCCCTTATAAGGATTACCATAAAGTTATATGTACAAAACCAAAGCTGTTCGATGAGTATCTGATTGTTCATGCCAGTGTGATGCTCTGAAAGGTAACAGCAGAGGTAACTTGTAATCTATTAACAAAAAAAAATCACATGATATATTTCTGATATAATCTGACATAATGTTATGCTATAATTTATGCTATAATTTAGCATAACAGTATAAAGTTATATAATACAACATAATATAAAATTATATAATATGGAAAGTGGAGTTCTTGGAGAGTCATCAGTTTGTATATGATACCACAGGCAGCCCAAGGGCTTAGGTATATAGCTTGTCCATTGAGATTAAACAATTCAGCTAAAAGTATAATGCTTTTCCTTGGTAAATTTTGAATTCACTTTTTATATGAGTCCATTTAGGAAGAGTATTGTTTAGAGATGATTTTTCTTAGATTTCATGAGATATGTAAATTTAAAGCAAAAATATCAAGTAACTAGTATAAGTTTTGAAAATATATTAAGAGTAGGATTTCTAGTACTTCACATCCATGTTTGTACTGCCCAGTCAGTCATGAATTTTACAGTCTGTTTTTTTAAACTTTCAAATGCATTTCAGTTTTATTTTTCCTTAAGAATCTCAAAGTAAATATATTTAAAGAACCTTTGCTTTCTATCTTAGAATCAATACTAAGGCAGTAATTAGGTAGTACAGCAGATACCAGGCCTGGAGACAGGAAGTCCTGGGTTCAAATTTGGCCTCTGATACTTAGTAATTGTGTGACCCTTGACCCCAATTCCCTGTATCTTACTAGTCTTCTGCCTTAGAACAGATATTTAGTATCCATTATAAAACAAAAGGTGATCAATAGTTAGAAAGTGTCTTCAGCCACATTTGAATCTAACACCTCCCATCTCCAGGCCTGATGCTTTAAACACTGAGCCATCCAGCTGCCCTGTGCAGAAGTTTACTGTTACTGATTTTTATCTGAACAAAAAAGATGGCTTGTGAGCAATTTTTTAAAAGGGAAATTATGATCTCTAAAAGCCAATATGGTTCATCAAGAACAGATTATGTCAGATTAATTTAATTTCCTTTGTTGCCAGGTTCACTAGTTTGGTTAAGTTAGGGGAAGACTAGACCTAAGGTCAGTATAAATTAAGAATTCAGCAAGGCCTTTAATAAAAACTTTTATATTAATCTCATGATATGATAGGTAGATGTAATCTAGATAGCAGAAATTTTAGGAGGATTTAAAACTACTTCAATAGGTAAACATTAAGATCCTTTATCTATTTAGAAGGCTGAGTTATAAAATGTTATAAAACGACTGAGTTATAAAATCAAATGATTAATTACAAGATGAGAAGACGTGACCAAACAGCTTATCTTAAAAATATCTGGGAGATTTGTGGGTTTGTGTGAACAGTGTGACATGACAGTGGAAAAAGCTATTGTAATCTTAGATTCCATTAGGACAATAGCATCCAGTACTGAGTAAATAATAATCCCATTATATTCTGCCTTTATCAGACACATGGATGGAATGTTTTCTTCAATTCTGAGTGCCACATTGTAGGAAGTACAGTGATGTGTGGGAGAGAATACAGAGGAAAGCAAGTTAGATAGTGCCATATGAAGATAGGGTGAAGAAATGGAAATGTTTAATGGATAAAATACAAAGCCTCATTTTCCTCTTATTAAATTTCATCTGTTAAATTTGATCCACTGCTTGCACTTGTAAGCTACAGAATGTGAGAGGCATAACTAGACAATAGATAATATGAAAAAGACTTGGAAACTTTAATGGTCTTTGAGCTCAATATGAGTTAATAGTGTGTCACTATAGCTCAAAAAACAGATGAGCTGTTAGACTACTTAAAAAGAAACAAAGTATTTTAGATGAAGGAGTTCATCATTTGATTGTACTCTAGCCAAGTCAGACTACATATGGAGTGTTGTGTTGAGTGCTTTGGCCACTTGTAAATTGGAGCTTTTCCAGAGGAAGGCAATCAAGATACTAAGGGACTGCCTCATATGCCTTATATGAAGATCATTTGAAGTAATTAGGGCGGAAGGCTCGAAGAGACATGCTATCTGACTTAAAGTACTTAAAGATCTATCATGCAAGAGAGGGATTAGACTTCTTTTACTTTGCCCCTAAGGGCCAGATTAGAAACAGCAGATGAAAAATTGCAAAAGATAAATTCGTGGTCAATGCAAGGAAAAATTTAATCATAAATAAAATTGTCTAAAAGTGATATGTGAGGGGAAGCTATATATTTCTCTCAAATTGACAGGGCAGGGGCACAAGGGATTGTGGAAAGATTGCTAGAATTCTGAGCATTCTATATACACTACAAATACTTCATTAGGGCTTAAAGATGTACCCCTTTACTAAGCAAGAGTGCAGGCAGGAGTTGTGAGGTCAGTTGCTCTATGAACCCCTTAGTGCCTAAGCCCAGTCTGAGCCTTTCTCAAGATCAGAGCCTCGGGAGAGAGACTTTGGGAAGTTCTGGGGGGGGTCCAACAAGACACTTTCTACCTAAGCCTGGCATCACCAGAGGCATTCCTGTAGCTGCCTGTAGCTACAAAATATTCTTTTCATGGGTGAGCACCTAAAAGGGAAGCTGAGGACTGCGGGAAAATGGGTGAAGGAGTTTAAGGATTAAGAGAGAGAGGATATGAGGAAGAAAGAAAGACAAAGAGACAAATGATTCAGCAGCATTGGATCCAGTCTGTGGATCTCCTCTGATGGTAAAGAGAGAGAGTCACATGTGGACCCAGTTTTTATTGCAGAATCAAGGAATGGGTAAAGGGAGGTAGTTAATGAACACGTGACATGGCAGAGAATTTAACATTGGCTCAGTTAACAACCACAAGATCAAAGAGGTGGAGGTTAAGGCAATGTAAAAGTCAGCGCCTGCCCAGAGGTCCGATTGACCTTTGGACTGAAGGCTTGGGGAATGATAGGCATACCAAAAGATAGAGTTTCACTTTGTTACAAGGATCAAGAAATCAATCATGTGAAATATAAAAATTATAGTCAGCTTTTGGGCACATCTGTAATATTTACATGATTTGTTCATGCCTGGATCCCAATAATTTTCAAACTCATGGCTGGCTGCCTGTCTAGAAGGTCAGTTTCAGGATATTAGATCCATCTCCGCACTGTCCAGAGGCTACCTCAGTCCCTAATGCATCAAAACTAGTCCATATCTGTCAGAGAAAGTAGGCTTAGAACACTCCAAGCATAGTCCATTTGGGCATCAGTGACCCCAGCAAATCAGAAAAGGCCTGGGAAAAATCCAACTTGAGAAATCCTTGAAACCGTTAGTGAAAAGCTAGCATAAGAGTAACCTCTGAGCCCAGCAGCAAGAAGATAGACTTAGAGTTCCTTCAAAGTGGAGCCTAGTCTGGCCCACTGCACTCAGGTACTCACACTATTTAGTTGGAGAGCTTGACTGAATATACAAAATAAGGAAAACTCCAAATACCATGAAGAAAGATGGTAGTGACCCCACAACAAATCAAGATTAACCAACTAGCCTTTTTTTAAACATGTACTATTGTAATATAGAAAATCATATTGCCATATTTTCATGGGGTAAGTTGGCAGTTTGATTTTCTATATTACACTATGTATCAGACACTATGGTAAGCACTAGGGAATACAAAGAAAAGCAAAAAATAGTTCCTTCTTGATCGGCACTATGTAGGTTAGCTTTGTTCTTCTTTGGTGCTGTGTAGTGGCTCTTTTTGTTCCCTTCTCTTGGAATCACACAGAATCATTAAGCAAAGTCCCATAATTTTTTAAACAATCAATAGCATTATTCTATAGGCTAAAGCTTTTTGGATGTGCATTGACATTAGGGTTAATGTATTTTAAACTTACCCTAGTGCAAAATTTAAAAAAAAAATCTTTAATACTGGTAACAAGTGCTTCAAGTTCAAAAAAAAGAGAGAAAAAATAAAACTCAAATATTATGTTGCACATGTAGGAAGTAAAACAATAATAAAAATGCTTTAAAAACAAGAAATATATAACTACAATCAGTGAAACACTGTGTCAGCCAAGGAAAGGCAGAATATAAAGGTTTCTCACCCCAAAATGAGATCCATTTCTTTTTTAACTTGGCCATGAACCCCTGTGTGAGTGCAAATGATTTTCACAAAGTAACAAGTTTTATAAAACAGTAATACAGTAGATAATGCACATTCAAAGAAAGTACCAAAATTCACAATAGCCCAGTTAATGACAATCACAAACAAACCCATTATCATATATAGAATTCACATGAGTCTCTATATACCCACTTGCTCTGTGACATTTAAAAAACCTATGAACTGATAGATATTTATCACATATTCTATAGATATTTATCACATATTCTTTCAACCTTGGCAAAGATATTTTTAACAAAGTCTATTACTGCCATTATTTCAAAATTTGGCAGAAGAGTCCAGAAAAAAACACATACCTCTGTACTGCTGATGAAAACTTTTTGGGATCTATAACATCACCAAGAAATCTAGATTGTTCTGGTGAAAGTAGATTAAACTGAAGACTTAAAATATTATGCATGCAGAAGCTACTTTTGGCTTCCTGCTTTATATAAAAAAGTTTTTGGCAGGAACTTCTATTTTGTTCTCTACCTTTAATTCAGCATTCTTTATTATATATAATTATCATTCCAGAAGCTACTAGATATCTAAAATAATCATGTCTGAAGACCCCTTAAAAGCAACTAAAATTTTTAAGTCATTATATTCTTCAAAGATTGTATACAATTATAATCAGTTTTGATGGACTCCATCCATCAGCTATGTGACAATTAACAAATGCAAAAAGGAAGAAAAGGTTGTATAAGCAACATGTGACCTTGATGGATCAGGTGACAAATCCAGCATACATAAGGACTTATGGGCTTTTACAGTGATATGTTCTTCAGTACTGAATAGACCTTTGGAATAGAAATACTGGCTAAAGAGAAACATGGAAAGATATTTTCCATATTGTGTATATTTGTATAACTGAAAGAATGTGGGCATATATATCTTATATGTTAATGAGGGCAAATGTCTTCTCAGAATTCTATTGTCCTTAATAGTAATAAGAGAAGAATTGAAATAGCCTGTAAATGATTTTTTTTCTGTTTTAATGATCTTAGGAGCAGACAAAAATAGGAGAGAAGATGGACTATGCTAGGGAGAAAAGCAAATTATTGTTGGATAAGATAGGTATGTAAGATGAAAAGGATATAATAGACATTCCATAAGCCTCATTTTCATGTGAAGGAGATTCAGAAAAATATATTGAATAGAAATAGGTGCAGACAGGACAAGGGAGGTGTAGAGAAGTCTAAGAGTGAAGGCAAGATGGGTAAGGGAATAGTCATGAGCCAAGAAAACTCAAATATTAGAAAAAGCATTTTAAGAAAGTTTTTTAAAAGATTTTTTATTTCATTGCATTTTTCCTCAATTACATGGAGACAATTTAAACATTTGTTTTCTGACATTTTACAATACAGGTTCTCCCTCTCCTCTTTACCCCTGAAGATGGGCAAGCTGATACAGGTTAAAAAATCAGCTATTATATATATATATATATATATATATATATATATTATAGACTTTATTAGAATGTAGGTACTCACTTTGCTGCAATGTTATCTGATATAGTACTGCCCAAGGGATTTATGATTGGAAGAAGACTTTAATTTTATTCCCTCCACAGTATAGAGGCTGAAGACAGTATTATGGGGAAATGTGTTTCTTCCAATCCAATATTATATTGTTTCTGTAGCATAATAGAGTGTCAATATTCTACTGAGACCATAAGGGTTGGCAACCTATTCCAACCTTCTTGGTTTGCCCTGCATTCATTGCTTTGGATTACCCATATTTCATTTTCAGTCCCACTTCAGATTCTTTAGGAATAATCCTATTTTTTTGCCTTTACTTCTAAGGGTTCTCCTCAACAACGAGAGAAAGTAAAAAGACTATCTAGAATACAAACATCAGTCAAGTATAGAACAGTTAGCTTTATTCTTAAAATAGAAAATAAAAAGAACTATAGAAGGTAAAAATAGAAATAAGTAACATATCACTGTTAGTACAATATCCAAGCAACTTTGGGACATTTGTGGTATCTTAAAATTTTTTTTTTTGCCTAAAAATAAATAAATTTATTTTTTAGATTATTTTCCCATGGTTATATGATTCATGTTATCTCTCTCCTTGCTTCCCCTCCCCCATCCTGGAGCTGAGAAGCAATTTCACTGGGCTATACATGTATCATTGTTCAAAACCTATTTCCATATTCATATTTGTAATAGAGTGAACTTTTAAAACCAAAACCCCTATCATATATCCATAGAACCACGTGATCAATCATATGTTTTTCTTCTGCATTTCTTCTCCCACAGTTCTTTATCTGGATGTGGATAGTATTCTTTCCCATAAATCCCTCAGAATTGTCCTGGGTCATTGCATTGCTGCTTGTAGAGAAGTCTGTTACATTTGATTGTGCCACAATATTTCAGTTTCTGTGTACAATGTTCTCCTGGTTCTGCTCATTTCACTCTTCATCAATTCATGGCGGTCTTTCCAGTTCATATAGAAATCCTCCAGTTCATCATTCCTTTCAGCACAATAGTATTCCATTACCATCAATTTGTTCAGCCATTCCCCAATTGATGGTTACCACCTCATTTTCCAATTTTTTGCCACTACAAAGAGTGAGGCTATAAATATCTGTGTACAAACATTTTTCATTATTGTCTCTTTGGTGTACAAACCCAGTAATGATATGGCTGAATCAAAGGGCATGTAAATCTTTTAAAGCCCTTTGGGCATAATTCCAAATTGCTTTCCAGAATGGTTGGATTAATTTACAATTCTACCAACAATGCATTAGCGTCCCAATTTTGCCATATCCCCTCCAACATTTATTATTTTCCTTTGCTTTCATATTGGCCAATCTGTTAGGTGTGAGGTGGTACCTTAGAGTTATTTTGATTTGCATTTCTCTAATCAGGAGGGATTTAGAACACTTTTTCAAGTGATTGTTGATAGTTCTGATTCCTTCATCTGAAAATTGCCTATTCCTATCCCTTGACCATTTGTCAATTGGGGAATGGCTTGATTTTTGTAAATTTGACTTAGTTCCTTATATATTTGGGTAATTAGACCTTTGTCAGAGAGTTTTGTTATAAAAAATTTTTCCCCAGTTTTTTGCTTCCCTTCTAATATTGGTTGCAATGGTTTTGTTATACAAAACCTTTTTAATTTAATATAATCAAAATCATTTATTTTATATTTTGTAATTTTCTCTAACTCTTGCTTGGTCCTAAATTCCATCCTATCTCATAGATCTGACAGGTATACTATTCTATGTTCACTTAATTTACTTATAATTTCCTTCTTTATATTTAAGTCATTCACCTATTCTGAATTTATCTTGGTATAGGGTGTGAGATGTTGATCTAAGCCTAATCCCTCCCATACTGTTTTCCAATTTTCCTAGCAGTTTTCATCAAATAGTAGGTTTTTGTCTGAAAAGTTGAGATTTGGGGGTTTATCATACACTGTCTGGCTGAGGTCATTTACCCCAAGTCTATTTCATTGATTCTCCCTTCTGTCTCTTAGCCAGTACCATATTGTTTTGATCACCACTGTTTTATAGTACAGTTTAAGATCTGGTACTGCTAGGTCCCCATCCTTCACATTTTTTTCCTTTGATATTCTTGATCTTTTGTTCTTCCAGATGAACTTTGTTATAATTTTTTCTAATTCTATAAAAAAAGTTTCTTGGTAGTTTGATAGGTATTGCATTGAATAAGTAAATTAATTTTGGGTAGGATTGTCATTTTTTTATATCAGCTCATTCTACCCATGAACAATTAATGTTTTCCCAATTATTTAGATCTAGTTTTAATTGCATGAAAAGTGTTTTGTAGTTGTGTTCATATAATTTTTCATCTTGGAAAGTATATTCCCAAATATTTTATCTTGTGTAGAGTGATTTTAAATGGAGTTTCTCTTGTTGGAAATATAGAGAAATGCTAATGGTTTGAGGCAGCTGGGCAGCTCAGTGATTTGAGAGCCAGGCCTAGAGAAGGGAGGTCATGGATTCAACTATGGCCTCAGACACTTCCTGGCTGTGTTACCCTGGGCAAGTCACTTAACCCCCACTGCCTACTGCTAGGAAGTGTCTGAAGCCAGAGTTGAAAATACACAGTATTGATTTGAAAAAAAAAAAAAAAAAAAACAACTGATGATTTTTGTGGCTCTATTTTGATCCCTGCAACTTTGCTAAAGTTGTTGATTATTTTCACTATCTTTTTAGTTGATTTTCTAGGATTCTCTAAGTATACCATTGTAAGCTTTAAATTAATATTCAATAACTCCAAGTATTACATTTTTAAGATTTATTTATAATCACTTGAAGTAGGAAAACTACAAGAACAAAAGTAAAAGCCCAAGTAAAGACAGGTGAGAAAAATTCTCCAGCCTGGGACTCGCCCACCTCCACAAACCCGGATCAGGGGAGAAAAGAGAAAGGGGCAGAGCTACGCAAAACTTATATCCTCCCTACATTAGCACGTAATGTGAGAGGGAACACGGGAAGCTGGGATTTGGGGAACAAATCCTCAATACACAATTATATCATCTGAAAAGAGTGATATGTTTAGTTTCCTCATTGCTTACTTTGATCCCTTCAATTTCTTTTTCTTCTCTAATTGCTATTGCTAGCATTTTTAGTACAATATTAAATAGTAGTGGTGATAATGGGCATGCCTGCTTCACTCCTGATCTTATTGAAAAGGCTTCTAACTTGTCCCCATTGCAGATGATACTTGCTGATGGTTTTAAATCAATATTGCTTATTATCTTGAGGAAAGGCCCTTTTATTCCTGTACTTTCTAGTGCTTTCAATAGGAATGAGTGTTGTATTTTGTCAAAGGCTTTTTCTGCATGTATTGAGATTTCTATTAGCTTAGTTGTTGATATGGTTGGTCAATTATGCAGTTAGTTTTCCTAATACTGAACCAGCACTGCATTCCTGGTAGAAATCCCATCTGGAATAATCTTTGTGATAACTTGCTATAGTTTTTTTGCTAGTATTTTATTTAAGATTTTTGCATCTATGTTTATTAAGGAGATTGGTCTGTAGTTTTCTTTCTCTGTTTTTAGTTTTCCTGGCTTGGGAATCAGTACCATATTTGTGTCATAAAAAGAATTTGGTAAGACTCCTTCTTTGTTTATTTTGTTAAATAGTTTGTATAGTATTAGGATTAGTTGTTCTTTAAATGTTTGATATAATTCACTTGAATTCTATCTGACTTTGGGATTTTTTCTTAGGGAGTTCCTTGATGGTTTGTTAAATTTCCTTTTCTGATATGGGATTATTTAAGTATTCTCTTTCCTCCTTTGCTAATTTAGGCAATTTATATTTTTTAAATACTCATTTCACCTAGATGTTAATATTATATTGCCATATAATTGGGCAAAATAGTTCTTAATAATTACCTTAATTTCATCTTCATTAGAGGTGAGATCTCCCTTTTCATCTTTGATACTGTTAATTTGATTCTCTTTTCTTTTTTTATTAGATCAACCAGTACTTTATTTTATCTGTTTTTTTCAAAGTATAATCTCCTAGTCATTTATTAGTTCAATAGTTGTTTTGCTTTCGATTTTATTAATTCCTCCTTTGATTTATAGGCTTTCCATTTAGTTTTAATCTGGGGATTTTTAATTTGTTCTCTTTCTAATTTTTTAAGTTGCAAGGGTTCTCAACAACAAGAGAAAGTATAAAGAATATCTATAATACAAGCATCAATTAAGTATAGAACAGTTAGCTTTATTCTTACAATAGAAAAAAAGAATTATAGAAGATTAGAACAGAAATCAGTAACATATCACTGCTAATATAATAATCAAGCAACTTTGGGACATTTGTGGTAACTTTTTGAAGGCCATTAACCATCTTCCTGGAACAAAACCCAGTGAATGCTAAGTAGACTTTCTGACAGTCTCTACAGATGGTTGGCTTCATTTGTTACTGTTGCAGCCACTGTTCTGGTAGCCCTGGTAACTGCTATCCTCATTCTCAAGTACTTTACATATCGAGGGGTAGATGACAGCTGCCTTTCCAGATATCACAAAGCCCTTAAATTAAAAATGGGAGGAAAGCCCATCCTATGTGTCGGCTTGTCTACAAGGCTATAAACACTTAGTTTATGACTGCACAAATGGTGTGGGAGGAAGGGAGAGTATACCTGACCCTCTGGAGTTCTCACCTTTATATTTCAAATCAGACAGAAAGAAGAGGCCTGCAAAATAGTGATTGTCTCCCTAGATGGAAGCCTACTTACTACTACATAATATAAATTTGTAGTGGACTTAGCACAGTTTCATGATTTTTTTCTCCAAAAGATGGTGGGAGTAATCCAAGGCTGGGACCTGGCAGGGTAAGTTTAATGATATATTTTGTGGAAGCAAAGGAGTAAGGGACTTTAGAGAAGACAGTAGTATAAAGTTGAACTGATTCATCAAGAGGTCAAGCTGAAGAAGGAGAAAAAGTGTGACCAGTCCAGGTTTAGATCTAAGAATGAATTGAGGTGGAGAGAGATTGAAGTCCCCAGAGTCAATGAAAGAAGAACAGTTGAGTCATGATGTAGAATGAAATAGAGAATGATAAAATATTGTAGTCAGGTAAAAGAATTTCAAAGTTTATGAATGGGAAAACAGAACAGTTAGGAATGTTGGCAAGATCAAGGCTATGCCTATATGTGTGTAGCTGAAGTGGGGTAAAGCTGAGGTGGGCCCCAAGAACACTGGGACCAGACACTGGTAGGTTTTGGAGAAACAAATAAACAGTTCCTATAGTAAGTGAACTTATATTCTTTTCTTTTTTTTCTCAACTACATGTGTGTATATATATATATCAATATATTATCAATATATTGATATATATATTATAGAATATAGATCAACCATGTTGCAAAAAAGAACAAAGACCAAAGAACCCCAGAAAAATAAAGGAAGTAAAAACCAGCTATTTTTCTATCTGCTTTTAAATCCCATTAGTTCTTTCTTGTAAGTCCCTCAGAATTGTCTTGTATTATTATATTCTGAGAATACCTAATTCATTTAAAATTGATCATCATACAATATTGCTGTAACTGTGTACAGTAATCTCCCAGGCTTTCCTGAAACTATCTTTCTTGTCATTTCTAATAACACAATAGTATTCCATCACAATCTTATACCACAACTTGTTCGGTCATTCCCTAATTGATGGATATCCCCTCAGTTTCCAATTCTTAACCATCACAAAAGAGCTGCTATAAATATTTTTGTACTGTGGAACCTTTTACTTTTCTTTGTTCTCTTAGAGCCAGTAATGGTATTGCTAGATCACTGGGAATGTACAGTTTTATAGCCCTTTGGGCAAATTACAAATTTCTCTACAAAATGATTGGTTCAGTTCACAGTTCCACTAAGAGTACATCAATAAGTGAGTTTATATTCTAATGGGAGACAAAAGCTAGATATATAAACATATGCAAAAAAACTATAAAGTTAAATAAAAAGTACTTGAGGGAAGGATACTAACAACTGGTAGATCATAAAAGACTTGAGCTTCTTAAAGGAAAAGAGGGATTCTGTTCAGGGAGAGTGAGAAGGAAGTTCATTCCAAGCATGGAAGATGACTTGCAAAGATCTGAAGGCAGGAGATGGAATTCCAGCTTCGAGGAATAGAAAGAAGGCCAGTTTGCCTGAACTGCAACATTCAAAAGGGGGAGTAGGAGTAATGCCCACTGAGGTTGGAAAGAGAGGTTAGGTCCAGGCTCTGAATACTTCAAGAGTTAAATAGCAGGTAATAGTTACATAGCTCAGTGGATTAAAAGCCAGGCCCAGATATGAGAGGTCCTGGGTTCAAACCTGGCCTCAGATAGTTACTTGCATCATTTAATACACCTGGTTTCAGTTCCACCTCTGATTCATTTTGGTTGTGACTGTGACCAAATTACTTAAACCTTCAGTATCTCAAATAAGTTACCCTATTACTGTAAGGTGAAGAATAGAAACCTATCTACATTAATGGGAGTTTCCTATACCAATGAAGTAATAGGGAAAAAAAAGTTAGACTAAAAGAATTTGTACTTTGAGAGAAAGAAACTTCTAGTTTTTAGAAAGAAGAATGAATTTTTCTACATTTGAATTTATATTTTTAAGAAGTTCATATAGGAAATTGAAATATACATAATCAGAAGTTTGAGATAAAGCTAAACTAATTATTTCCTTGCTCAATCTCCCTTAATGCTTTATGGTTTTTCCAAACAGTATCTTAGAAAATATCTACTAAATTCCAAAATTTCTGACTAAAGTGAGTTGTCTTAATGAACAATATTGGAGATACAAATAAGAATTGGTTAATTTATATTTTGGTTACTATTTTGGTAGCAGAAGGAGATCAGAACTCGGTCTTCTTTCCATTTTTTTTCTTCTTTCCATCCTTTTCTTTTATCTCTTTCTATAGTCATGGAAAATAACATAGGTTTTTTAAATCTTGAATTTCTTTACTACTTAGCTTATCTATCTGAAAATGCAAATCACTTTACGTTTTCTAATTCAGTCTGTTTAGTTGTAATTTTTTGCATATCAATACAGATACACATATGATATACTTTTTTTTTAAACCTTTACCTTCCAACTTAGAATCAATACTGTATAAACAATATACAGTACAAGGGAGAAGACCAATAAGCAGTAGGCAGTGAGGGGTTAAGTGACTTGCCCAGGGTCACACAGCTTAGAAGTGTCTGAGGTCAGATTTGAACCTAGCACCTCCTGTCTCTAAACCTGTCTTTCAATTCACTGACCCACCTAGCTCTTACCTATATGATATACTCTTGACATTGAATAAAAAGTGTGCATAAGGGCTGATAACCAAAGATTTCAGAAAGAAAAAAAATTATAATCTTAAGAAAAACACATTTACTAAGTTTATAACTATTAGTGAAAATAAAGCGTTTCTTTTGCATAAAGAGCTGAAAATCATACTGCTATGAAAAAAAACCTCATATACTTTCATTAATTAAATTTCTAGCAACTACCCTTTTAACTTTTAAAAATATTCTTTTCTTAGCAACTTTATCTAATGAAGAGTGGAAACCACCTCTTCCTGCTTACAATTTTCTTAGAAGGATGGATGCCACAAATCCCTTCAAAGACATTAATGGGTTTTCTACACAGAAGATGTGCAAAAACAACTGATCTGCAAGATTACAATATGGGACGCTCTGAAGATAAATCTACAATGAAAATGAAGCACTGAGAAAAAACTATTTAAAAGAGCAGGAAAGATATATAAAGATTGATATTGATTTATGATTTTTAAAATTTAGCTAACTACAGCATTTTGGGAACTATGTCAAAGATTTTTTGATTGATCTGACACTGAAGTGTATATTAGCTTAAATAAAAATTATAATTATTTTAAGACCCTGAATAAAATTTGTATTCTTTAGATTGTATATTAATTTAACTTAGCTCTAGACACTGGAATGGCCTATCATCAAATATTATCATTAAATGACCAGTTTAATATCATTGGGTCAGGAATAGGAAGCAATAAGTAGAAAATAGTAATAAAAATTTCTGTAACATTTTATGGTTTGTAAAGCTCCTTATATACATTCAGTTCAATAAAAGAAAAAATTAGCACCTGCTGTGAGCAAAGCATGTACTAGTATGCTCTGAGTCTTTAAAGACAAAAATCAGTCTTTCCCTCAAGTAACTAGCCTCAAGTAACTTTCCCTCAAGTCTTCCAGGGGAATATATACAAAGGAGCTTTCCTGTATTCAAGTAAGTAAATTTAAAATATATATCAATGTAATTTTAAGAGGAAGAGAGTGCTAATAACTGGAGCAAGTGATACAGAAGAGAATCAGAAAAGGCTTTGTTTAAGAAGTGGTTTGTGAGCAGTACTTTGAAGGGAGCATAGGGATTGTACCAGAGAGAGGCAAAGAGGGAATGCACTTCATATATGGAGATGATTTGATCATATAATCACACTTAGGTACTTGAGTGTTTCTCATGTCAGATGCATGTGTTTAATATCAAATTCAAATACAGATTTTTGTCAAAAAAGTTTATCACAGTAGTAAGCACTTATATATAACCCAATCTGCGACACACTGAGACAACTAAATTTACTTTTTCTGGTTCAATATTATTATATGTGAGAAAATAGATGAGAAAGTGCTTTGAAAAAATTAAAATTATTAAAATGAAATGCAAGATCTTTATACAGACATAGCCTAATCTTGCTAAATAAATTAGGTTTATGGTATTTCCAAACAAGATTTTTAAAAACCTGGCAAACATTCATGAATTGTCCTTAGGCTAAAAGATATATATGTGTATGCATATGTATGTGTGTATGTATGTGCATATATATATGTGTGTGTGTATATATATATATATATAGATATATCAACATATATCTATATATATATATGTATATAGGCCCCTTTGCTTAAGAATAGCAAATTAAGTACTATTCTTATTGAATTTACTTAACGAAATTAAATAGTCTGTCACATTTGAGTACAAAGGACAATGACCAAATGGCAAGAAGTGTTTTTCTTGAAATTAGCTAAAAATTTCTCTATGCAATTTCCATCTGGGATAGAATGTAGAGGTATTGAAGGGGGATAATGTGAAAAGAATTTGAAAAAAATATAAGAAATTCTTATTTTATTCTAACCATATCTTGAGCAGGGATCTGTGCCACTGGAAATTTACCTTGGTAGCTATGGAGAGGATAATGCCCAGTCACCTCTGGAAAAATATTGGAAGTCTTTTATTTTATTTTCTTCACTGGATTATCCAGACTAAATTTTGTCCCACAGGAAGCTTATTATTTCATAAATAACTTTTAAAACATCAACATTAAGTAAGTCAACTTAACTCATATACATCCTGTTTGATATTATATATTCCATATTACAACTTACTAATTCGGATTTTAAATTTTCAGTTTTATATATCCTGTTTGATATTATATATCAACTTAACTCATATACATCCTGTTTGATATTATATATTCCATATTACAACTTACTAATTCGGATTTTAAATTTTCAGTTTTATATACATACATATATATATATATATATACACACACACACACATATATATACACAGAGGCAAGAAAATTTGTTTTCTTTAAAAAACTGTTACCTTCCTTCTTAGAATCAATAATATGTATTGGTTCTAAGGTGGAAGAGTGTTAAGGGATAGACAATGAGAGTTAAGTGACTTGCCCAAGGTCACATAGCTAGGAAGTGTCTAAGGCCAGAATGGAACCCAGGACCTCCCATCTTCAGGCCTATCCACGGAATCACTTTGCTTCTCCCAGAATTAGTTTTTAAACATCATCCTGTTATTAATAAAAGACTATAAGAGCCCAGCAGCTCATATACATATACAAAATATAATAATTATACTATGCATACCTTCAAAGAGAAAGAAATTATTCTTAAAAATAATTTCCCTTATGACTAAAAATTAAATTATTGGTTCAATACTCAATAAAATTAGTTCTCTCAAATGGAACATTGGCATTCCATGCTTTTCTGGTTCTTTGTTTCATATAAGAAATTGACTAGTTGTGAACAAATTTGATATCATTATATGCTCTGAATTGACCACTGTCTTCAGATCCAAAAGACTTCAAATTTTGGCTAGAGGCTGTGAGATGTTAGAAGAATCACTTCACTTAAAAAAAGTTGTCAAAACATTTAATTTGATTAAGAGTCACTTGTGTAAAATATGCCATTCTGTGTGCTATCTTTAAAGACATGGGGTTAGGGTTGCCTATACTCTTCCCAGGAGTCCTATTTTCTCACTTATTTCCAAATCAGTTTTCACAATACTTAATTCTGTATTTCAGTTTTATTTCCTTGATCAATACGGACACGATGGTGACATTATCCCAAAATTTCTTTCTCATTTTTATTGTCATTTGAGTTTTCTATTGATGAAGACTCGTTCCACATGAATTCCTGTCCTTGACTGGGGTAGATGCAGATAGAGTTGAAAGGCCAGTATCCATTCCCCCAGATGAAGACCTCTGAAGTTCTTGATGGGTTGTTAATTCTCCTCCTCATTAATTACTTAGAACTTATACTTGATTTAAGGGAAAATTTTCTAAACTGATAAAGCAGAATAGGCTGCATCAAAAATATTGGGTTTCCTCCTAAAAAAAAAAAACACAACAAAACCCTTACCTTCCATCTTAGAATCAATACTGTGTATTGGTTCCAAGGCAGAAGAGCAACAAGGGCTAGGCAATGAAGGTTAAGTGACTAGCCCAGGGTCACACATCCAGAAAATGGCTGAATTCAGATTTGAACCCAGGACCTTCCACCTGTAGGCCTAGTTCTCAATCCATTGAGCCACCTAGCTGCCCCCTGGTTTTCCTCTTACTAGAAATCTTCAAGCAAAGTTTGGAAAATCATTTTTGGGGAATATTGTAGTGAATGTTCTTGTGGAGGTACATATTGAACTACATAACTTCCAAAGTCACTTTCAGATCTCATCCCCCACCCCCCTCCATTTGGTGTGTATAAACATTTATAGCAACTTATCAATGAAGTCTCAGTTCCTAGAGCATGCAGAGATATACCCTTCTTAGTGGGTTATATGGAGCAATTTTTAAGGACTATGTTCCCTTGGCCAGTCCTACATTCCACATCATAAACACATCAATATAAATAGCTCTCACTGAAATTTGTTGTGATGGTATCTAGGGGAACCTTGAAAAACAAATAGAATTAAATTAAATATCTAGTGATCTTTCTTCTGCAACCTCTATCAACACAGGGATAGGGATAGAGCCTAGACTTGTGATTTTTTTTTTGATCCTTGGTGAAGAAACTAATATATATATGTAAGTTGGTATAGTCTTAGAGAGTTGCTTAGAGCCTGAGAAGTTAAGTGGTTCCCCACAGAAGCTTAAACCAAGATCCTTCTGATTTTGAGATCAGATTGTCAAGATTAAAATTCTCCGGAGGCTGTATGTTAATTTATAACTATTTATTAAATAGTTAAAAGGGGTCAATGAAAGAAAAGGCATAAAGTCACATGGCTGGTTGCACACTTTCTTCCCTAGCTAATCCATGCTCATGGTTCATGTCCTGTTCACCACTTGGCCAGAAAAGACTTGAGCACTTGTTTGGTCCCTAACTTTTTCTCCCACACCATGATATCACTTTTTTTTGGTCTCCCTGATGGAGAGCTTCAGAGGCTGCTCTTCCAGATGCCAAGACCAATGTGGAACAAGAGATGAGTGTCTTCTTGTATGCCAGCAGTCATGTGGGACAAGGAGCAAGCATTTTCTGGGCTGCTAGGGAGCCAGGAGTCTTCTGCAATTCTCCCAGAGTGTGCAGGTGTCCTCCTTTTACAGATAAGCCTCAGGTTTTGTTTTTAATCCAATCAAGGGATGAGGTTGAACTGGAACTCAATTCCCCAGAGGATGGGTTTTCAAATTCAATATGAAACTTTCCTTTTAACACCCCAAGAATGATTTTAGTGTGTCAAAAAAAAAGGGTGCAAACTGGTGTTAAATTCTTATAATCCCCTCTCTGATTCTTTCGGAGACACATTAGTCTCTTTAATTAATCATTCCATATACAATATCTATATTTTAATATTGTTTCACCTGCATTCATAAGGGCCCAAAGATATTACACATTTCATGGAGGGTCTAACATTTGGGTATTTCTTAACATATTAAAAAAATGATTGATTGATGTAGTGACAAGGAGCCATTAGGGGTAGTTCCCTTTTCTGGCCCTAGGGTTTTACAACCAAAACAAAATAAAATATTGGAGCATGGATGGAGAGCCCAACCCACCACAGTTCAGTTTGTTATAGCCAAAGGCTCAATCAGAGTCCTATGACGTAATAATGTCTGATTTCTGGAGACATCTTCTATTGCTGTTATCTTTTTAGTCCATCTGGACTCATGTTGGTCCTTATATTATTTTCTCCAGGAGATCTGCTTTTCTGGTCCAATTTACTGGTGATATCTTTCCTTAAATTGCTTTTAAAAATCTAACTCTATGGACTTTTAGGATAATTTCATACCATCTCTACTATGTCAAGCTGCCTCTATTTAGGAGTGAAATTTAAAATTATGGAAGATGGGATTATTGGAAAATATAATGTCCATAGAAATAGTCATATTGTTTTGAAAGTACAAATTGTTTTCCTCATGGCAACTTTGTGATATTTAAATAGGACAATTATTATTATTCCTATTTTATAAATAAAAAATGGACTTCAATTACTATCTACTATTCCTAATTTTGAGTAATATCCTACAAATAACTATAATAAGGAATTGCTAGTCCTCAGTACCGAATAGAATTCAGTTACACATTTCCCCCCAAAGTTGGGAATCCCAATATGCCAGTCATATAAACATTGAAACTTGGACTACAGAGAGCCCATACCTCCAGAAAGAGAGCAAGAATGTTCTTAAGTACCCAAAGGGACAAGAAACTCCCCTAGCTCTAAAAGACAAGACAAGCAACTGGCTTATGTGAATAGAAGGGTGGTATTGCACTGAGTGAAGTAAACAGTTCACAGAACAACAGACTTAAGAATATTGGCTGCCAGGAATTTAAGCAATGCAGTTATTTGTAAATAAAGTCTGACCTTTTCATTATAATTTGTGTACTTTGATTTAGACATAAACATTCCCATTTTATTGAAAGAAAAGCCAGTCTTTATAATAAAATAATAAATTTGAACATAAATCAAACATTCCTAGATTTAAACACTACCCCACTCCCAAAATTGGAGATGTTGAAATGAAAAGCAGTCAGCATGTTTTCAAATACTATCTAGAATAAAAATGAACAGTTTAATTGTTTATGCTCTATAATATATAAAGAATATGAAGTTAGACTGCTTTCCTTCCACATCTCCTTCAGAAATCTCTCTTCCTATCGGGTCATCCAATCATATTTATCAAAACTAGCTCCAAGACATTCCCTTTCCTTCCTCAATGAGTTCAATGCCTGGCTCACAATCTTTCATAGCTCCTACTCTGTTACCAAAAGATGTCAACATATATATTGTTGGCCTCTAAAGTTCCAGTTCAACTTATTTATTTCCCATGACTTAACTCTTTCATCTCACCACAGCTACAAACTCCGAAATTCTTTAATCTGATCAGTTTGTTGTCATTCCACATTTCTCTTCCTCACAAACTAAAACCCAGTTCTTTGTCTTCAATATGAACTCCAATCCTAAATAATTCTTTACCTTGTCATCACCCTTCACTGTTCAATTAATATTTTTACGCTGATGATTTTCAAATTATTTATCCAGCCTTAAGTTCTCTCTTGATCTTCAGTATTTCCTCTTTTCTTGAATCTTAAATGGTGAATCTTCATACCCACTAATGGGAGGATGTGTCTCCCAAGAACTCTATCCCTTTTCTCTTTCCTATAACATTTAGTTTAGTAATAGCATTGATTTCTGGGGAAGATTCAATCAATATCTTTATGGTGATGATTCTCACATCTATCCAACTAGAGAGAACTGTCTTGACTCTCAGTATCACATTTATATGCCTATTGGAAAAAAACCCCTACTGGTTATCCCATTGATATCTTAAACTCAACATATCCCAAACTGAATTTATTATTTTTTCTACAATCCTTCCTTCTTAACTTCCCTGTTACTATTGAAAGTACCACTATCCACCAGACTTGCAACTGTGACATCCTTGACTCTAACTCACCCCCCCACATTCCTCTCCAATCTGCCAAATCCTGACAAATTTACCTTTGTAATTTCTTGAATATACCTCCTTCTCTCCTCTGACATTACCATGGTGCATGTCCTTTTCTCCAGTCCATTTTCCACTCACCTGTAAAACTGATTTTTCTTAAAGTGCAGTTTCAATTTCAGTGGCATCCTATATAAAATCCTTTGTTTGATGGTAAAGCCATTCATAATCTGGTCCCTTCCTACCTTTCCAAACTTCTTAACTTTCCTCCATGATTCAATGACATTGGTCTGGTTGCCTCACAAATAAGGTTCCATCTCTCAATTCAGAGCATTTTCACCGGCTGTGCCCTATGCCTCTTTCTATCATCTCTGCCTCCTATTTTCCTTGTTTCCCCCTCACCCTAAGTCTCAACTAAAGTTCAAGAGAGTTGCAAACAGCTTTGTTGAGTGTATTTCTCCTTTGTTGTTGTGGATTTCAAGGAATTTTATAAGATCTTGACATATGATAGGAAATATCTTGTTGGAATTTAAAGCTGCATTTTGCCCTACCAGATCAAATGCTTGGTCAATAAACAACACTGTAGAATTTTGTATTCATTGTTCTTTTCAGTTAACTATGTGACTATAAAGATATAGTCATCTCTAGTTTACCTACATGTGAAAGCCTGCCCTTTTTTTATGGTCATATTTTCATCAAGTATTCTATTAATGGATATTTAAATTATTCTTATAAAGATTTTGTAGTGGTTGGATGATACACCTCTGGATCAGTAACTATTGACATTTACTTGATCGCCTTCTTATGATAATAAAAATATCAATTATTTATTCTAAACACTTAATTTCAACCCTTTTTCTGATGTTTTGTTAATTGATCCCTTAAAGTCTATAAAATTATGTTATTGCCCATATTATTTACTTGTTATGTTATTGCCAATATTATTTATTCTAGTAAAATCCACATTTGTTTTTCTTATATTTATCAAATCTTTAGATCTTAAATTCTTAGCATTCCATTTAATTCTGCAACTTTTTTCTTATGTAAGATGTCTCAGTCTTTCTGAGTCTCAGTCACCTCATTTATAAAATGAGAGAGTTGGACTAATTGAATTGACCTCTGAGGTCTCTTTCAGCTCTTTGCCTAAGACAGGTCACATGTTCTACTTCTATATAGATAAAATTTCTACTTAATCAGGCCCAAGATTGTTTCTTTGCACCAATTTTTCCTTGTTCTGTCCCCTGATAATAAGCAGAATATAGCATTTCAAATCCATCTTTTATGTAATATCCTTTTAACTACTTGAAGAATATTGTTACTTATTCTCCCACTAAATATTTTTTCTTCTACATTCAGTTCTAGTAACTAGTTCCACTAAAGTCCTTCTGCCTTTCTAGTAACTAACTCTGGCAGGCAAAAGCATGCATACCCACAGAGAAGGCCCTATGTGCCCTCTTTGATACGCATGCCATAAGTTGACCACCATGGGTTTATTCCATCCTGGCTTCCCTTCTCTGAATGGTCCCCATTTAATTTAAGACCTTTCAATCTGAGAGTGTTTATCTCTCAATTCTATTTCTTTATTCAAATTTTCTATTTCTTTTCCTATGTTGATGACTTTAATTATTAATTTGTTTTGTTTTATTTAAATATCTTTCATTAAAGATACCATTTTAAAACATTCATTTTATTTTATTTAAAGTATTAATTTTTCAATTTGATGTACTTTTTGGGTTAGATCTAGGGTTTTTTAAATCGTTGTTGAAGATAATTTTATTTCCCTCCTATTCAGTTCTCTTTAAGATCTTTCAGTTCATAGTAAATCTGTTGCATAATAATGGATGTTTTTTCCCCCTGAAGCTACTCATTTCTTTATCCTTTCTCTTCCCTTAATTGACAAGATATCTTTAAAAATAGTTTTTGGTTTCTTCCCTTCTTTTGTGTCCTTTCCTTTTAATCAAACAATTAATTTTGGAGGTGGTAGTCTGTTTATGGGGATAGAGATTAGGAGATAGAATCAAGTTGGGAAAATAAAATATGGATTTAAAAAACTAGAAGGAAACAATAAAATACATTATGTCATCAAGTAATGGGGCATATGAATTATAGTCCAGTTACACCATATTGTCAGTGCTCATAAGACTGCCATCATAAATTGTTGGGTAGGAAAGTGAGCAAATAATGAAATTGGCTTTTGGATCCATTACACTTCTGAACAACTATAATTTTTAGAATCTTTTACCTGGTAGAAATCTGGCTACAACTACAACACAACTATTCTATCAAGAATAAAAAAGATTCAAGTTCAGATCCATAAAAGAGATAGCCTGTGAACATTTGGGAACAGATTTAACCAGACAGTCATGCTGAGAGGACAAATTGGAATCCTTCCAGCCTGAGATTCCAGGGAAATCTGGAGTCTTAACTGTGGAGTATAGGAAGTAAGATGTTTTACCCCCAAAAATTGGGGTAAAACATGAACATCCAGAGTAAACAGATTTCTTTATTAGAATTCCTGAATGAAATCAAGTAAAATTTTAAAATATAGATTAATTCGAGTTCTAATAGAAAAAAATGAGAAGGGAAATAAGCAACATACAAGCGATAAAAAAAACCAAAACCTTATCTAAGCAATAGATTCCCTAAAAATTATAATGGGCCAAGCAAGCAGAAATCAATGAGTTTAAAAAAGAGTAAGAAATTCTGGAACAAAATTAAAAAATCAAAAGACTAAAAACAATTAAAATGAGGTACTTCTATTAAAAAGAAATAACCTGGAAAATAGCTTAAAGATAGAAATCTAAGAATCACTGGACTGCTTGAAAACCATGACATCCTCTTACCCAACTCCAAAATTATTTGATATTGTCTTTCAAAAAATCATGGGTGAAGCAAAGGTTGAACTAAACTTCTGTCTTCTGTCTTTCTCTCCTTCTCCTCCCTTTCTTTCTCCTTCTCTTCTTCTTCCTTCTCTTTCTTTCTCCTTCCTTCCCTCCCTCTATCTTTCCTTCCTTTCCTCTTTCCTTTCCTTTTTTCCTCTTTTTCTTCCTTCTCTCTTTTCCTTTCTTCTATCCTCTTTTCCTTCTTTCCATCTTCCCTCCTTCCTTTCCCCTCTTATTCTTCTAAGGGGAAAGGATATTTATTTTCAAAACTGAAAAATAAGGCAAGATATGCCACAGAAATTTCTTGACTTTTTCCTTAAGTCACAGCGTTTTCATTTATTTTCTTTTTAATCAGCCAATAAGCTGAAATTGCTATACAGAGAAGATCTATGCTTCCAAAGTCAGAAATTCAGAAAAATGAAGGTCCTGAGAGGAGCAGCACAAGGCTTTTGCAGATGTGAACACAAATCTGGACCTGATTTCTTTTCAGCACTGGACATATAGTCATTGGTCAGCATTTATTAAACACCTTGTGGGCAGATAGGTGAATAGAGAGCTAGGCCTAGAGATAGGAGGACCTAGATTCAATTCTGACCTTAGACACATCCTAGCTTTGTGACCCAGGGCAAGTTACTTAACCCCAGTTGCCTACTCCTTACCATCCTTCAAGACTTTGGATCAATTCTAAGACAGAAGGTAAGTGTTAAAGAAAAGAAAAGAAAAGAAAACACATCCTAAAACATTCTATGTGCCAGGAACCATGCTAAGTCAATAGAATACAGTTGGAATCCTGCCTCAGCTAGAGACTCTGTGGGATCTTGGGCAAAACATTTCTCTTCTCAGCCTCAATTTCCTCATCTATAAAATGACAATAATAATGTCTCATAGTTTCTAGCTACCAAACTGAGGAATCTTTTTCTTCCTTTGTCTCATCCCTAGCAAATTTACTTCAGGACACTGTTTCAGCAGTGGTCAAGTGGTTAACTTCTTCCAGAATTCAGTGTCTTGACTGACAGGTCAGTTCTCTATTGAGTGACTGCTGATGGTCCCAAAGACCTTTGCTAACAAATCTTCTTACCTTTTGGAGTTCACCAAGATCTTAACCTATTCAATTGTCTCAATATACTCATTCACCTTTTTGTCCTTGTTAGTCAATCTGAGTTTCATAGGTAGTTGTGTTCTTTCAGAAATAATTTAATTCTTCTATCTGTTTACTCTAAAACCACTTTTATATGATCCTTATTACATGAAGCTCTTTCTTTCCCATATTGTCAAAAAATTTGCTTTGAGTTTATGGAATTTATGTGTATAATCCTGTAAGAGATCTCTCTGTTGCTGAAGCATGTGCATCAGTGCTGCTTTGAAGGAGGGGTCACCAGCACTGTGAATGTTCTCCACCATTTTGTCATTTACTCCCATAAACCTTGCCAAGAGCTGTTCAGTCTCTACAACCATTGTTTTAAACATTTTGTCTGTTTAAAAAGGATATTGTGTCAGAACTATACCTGTCATGTCTTCTACTTCAAGCATTATTGTGAACTTGTGTACAATTTACTGAAGGAAACCAGTTTCAGATCAAGTTCATTTTCAAGTTGTCTGGCCTGTTTTTTGAGATTAAGACTATGTTCCAAGGACTTTGCAGGAAAACAGATGTTGTTGTTTAGTCATGTCTGACTCTTTCATGACCTCATCTGGGTTTTCTTGGCAAAGATAATGGAGTCGTTTGCCATTTCATTTAACAGATTTTGTATACAAGTATGCAGATCACATGCAGAGACATTTAACATAGCAATGAGGCAAAGAAAGTCAAGTGACTTGCTTAGTGTTGCATAACTAGGAAGAAGAAGGAGAAGAAGAAGAAAAAAGGAGGAGGAGGAGGAGGAGGAGGAGAAGAAGAAGAAGAAAAAGAAAGAAGAAGAAGAAGAAGAAGAAGAAGAAGAAGAAGAAGAAGAAGAAGAAGAAGAAGAAGAGAGATTGAGAGAAAAATCATGGATGAAAACTGATCAGAGAGCAAACTGAAAATATAAAACTTTGCTTCTCACCTCCCAAAAGAAACCTTTAAATTAAAACTCCCATTAATGTCATAACCAAAGTCTAGAGTTTTCAGTTCAAGGAAAAATATTGTCATACTCAGTTAATCAGTCAGCAAATACTTTTTAAGCACTCACTCTGTGCTACGTACTTTGAAGTCTAGTGATATGAACAAACAAACAAACATTCCAGTTCTAAAAATTATCATATTTTAATGGGTCACAAAATATAAAGGCTACCACTCGAGTATCAGCACTCATCACTTCATATCTTGATTACTGCAGTAGTCTTCTGATAGGTCTGCCTGTCTCAGGTCTTTCCCCATTCCAATCCATCCTCCATTCAATCACTAAAGTGATTTTCATAAAATGCAAGTCCAATCATGTCATCCCCCTACTCAGTAAACTCTCATGGCTAGGAAGCCTCCAGCAGCAAATACAAAGTATTCTATTTGGCATTCAATTACACAATTACTTAATTACATAGCTGGCTCCTACCTTTCTAGGTTTCTTATAATTTACGCTCTGACACTTACTCTTTGGTCCAATAACATTGGCCTCCTGGCCATTCCATGAACAAGACAATCTATTTCTCAGATCTGGGCATTTTCTCTAATCATCCTGTGTGCTCTTTCCTCTGATCTGACTGCTGACTTTCCTGACTTCCTTTACCTCTCCCCTATAATCCAATCTTTTACCAGAAGCCTTCCTTAACCCCTGTTAATTCCAGTGCTTTCCTTTCCTTTAATTTCTTACTCATCCTGTATAGCACTTGTTTTGTATATATTTATTTGCATATTGTCTCCTCCCTTAGACTGGAAACTTGAGGACAGGATTGCTTTTTGTCTCTTTTTGTAGCACAGTGCCTGGTACATATCTGTTATTATAGTTCAGTCATTTCAACCATGTGTGACTCTTCATGACCCCATTTAGAGTTTTTTTTTTTTTAACTAAGAAACTGGAGTGCTTTACCATTATTTCACTTTACAGCTGGTATCTGGAGCTAGATTTGAACTCAGGAAGATGAGTCTTCAGTGCTCCTAATCACTGCACAACCCAGCTTCTTCCCTTCTAGCACATTTATACTTATTGATTATTTGATTGATTGATAAATAACTAAGTACTTTCAAAGTCAATAAAGAGAATACAAGGAAGGTAATCCAAGAGAGGAAAGTACTAGCAGCTGGGAGGGACCAGAAAAGTCCTTTTTTGAATGTGGGATTTCAAGTGAATTTTAAAGCAAGCTAGGTAAACTAAGAGGTGGAGAAATGGAGAGAGTTTACTCTGGGTATGGTTAAAAGTCATGGAAATGATAGAAGTTAGAGAGGGAATAATATGTGAAAGGAACAGCAAGTTTGTTACTATAGATGAATTGAAGAGTCCAAGCAGGGGAATAAAGTATAAGAAGAAACTTAAAGTGATAGGAAAAGTAGGAAGAGATCAGGTTAAAGATATTTAATATTTTGGTTTTTTTCCCAATTACATGTAAAAACAAATTTTAGCATTCTTTTTTTAAACTTTGAGTTTCAAATTCTCTCCCTCCTTCTGATACTTTTCCTCTCCATGAGAAGGCAAGGATTTGATATAGGTTATACATGTGCAGTCATGCAAAACATATACATGCAAAACACATTCTATAGTGTTAAAGAAAAAAACTCCCCCAAACCCAAGAAAAATAAAGCCCCCCCAAAGTATGCTTCAATCTGTGTTCAGACTCCATCAGCTCTTTCTCTGAAGGTAGAGAGCATTTTTCTTTTCTTTTCTACTTATTTAAATATTTATTTAAAAGCTCTGCTTGTCCTGATGTAGACTTCTAACATCAAATTAAAGAAATAATTACATTCTAGAATTCCACATAGATTGTGAATACATGATAGTTTACCCATAAACTTAGAAAAACAACCATGGACTAATAGCTGGAAACCTCCAAATTAGTAGATATTTAGATATATTAGTCCTCATAACAAGATAAAATATAGACTGACTTGAAACTTTCCTACTCTAGTTATAGGTGGGGGTAGCTTTATTTATTTATTTATTTCTGACTCTCATACTTCTCTGTCTGAAGTATTTGCCAACCTTAAAAGGTCACTAGGGGAGGGTACCTGGATAATTCTCTCAGAGAAGGTGCCCATCTACAAAGAAGCACAGCAGGATCAGGCTCTATAGTTAGCCCAGGAACATGTTCTGAGGACAAGACCAATGGACAAAGCAATAAGAAGCAAGGATGCTCACATCCAATGTCTGCGAGGGTGGTAATTTATCATTTCTGTCATCTGCATCTTTTTCCAGGTTAGGCAGAGGTTAAAATCATCAGTAGTGGGTAGGCTGTCCACTTGGAGTTGGGGCACTCTTTGGATGAGATAGTTTTGTCCAGTTGTAAACTCCCTTTAGCTTTGCTGCAGGAGTTTGACAGGAGACCTTTTTTTAAAATTTATTTAGAATATTTTTTCATGTTTACATGAATCATGATTTTTCCCTCCCTTCTTTCCTCCCCCTCCCAGAGCTGACAAGCAATTCCACTGGGTTATACATGTATCATTGTTCAAAACCTATTTCCATGTTATTCATATTTGCAGTAGAGTGATATTTTAACACCAAAACCCTAATCATATCCCTATCAAACTACATGATTGATCACATGTTTTTCTTCTGTGTTTCTGTTTCCACAGTTCTTTCTCTGAATGTAGAGTGTTCTTTCTCATAAGTTCCTTTGGATTGTCCAGGGTTATTGTATTGTTGCTAGTAGAGAAGTCTATTATATTTTATTGTGCCATAATGTATCAGTCTCTGGTGTGCAATGTTTTCCTGGTTCTGCGCTTTCACTTTTTCCAGTTCACATAAAAATCCTCCAGTTCATCATTCCTTTCAGCACAATAGTATTCCATCACTATCAGATACTACAATTTGTTCAGTCACTCCCCAATCAATGGACACCCCTTCATTTTCCAATTTTTTCCACAAAGAGCGCAGCTATGAATATTTTTGTGCAAGTCTTTTCCCTTATTATCTCTAGCAGTGGTATGTCTGGATGAAAGGGCAGGCATTCTTTTAAAGCCCTTTGAGCATAATTCCAAATTGCCCTCCAGAATGGTTGGACCAGTTCACAACTCCACCAGCAGTGTATTAGTATCTCAATTTTGCCACATCCCCTCCAACAGTTAACACTTTCCTTTGCTGCTATATTGTCCAGTCTGCTAGGTGTGAGGTGGTATCTCAATATTGTTTAAATTTGCATTTTTTTTAAGTCAGGAGGGATTTAAAACATCTTTTCATGTGCTTATTAATAATTTTGATTTCTTCATGTGAAACTGCCTGTTCATGTCCCTTGACCATTTATCAATTGGGAAATGGCTTGAGACCTTTCTTAATTCCCCATGTGTGATTTATTTTCTATATGTATTCTAGTTACATGTTTTAAAGATTAGAATATACTTTGGGGAATGTTTTCTTTTGCTAGGAGTGAAATGAGTTCTGTTTGAATTAAGAGATAGGCACCAGTTTCACCCAAAGGAAAATTTTATTATTATGAACTGATTGAGCCCCTTTTTTAAAAAAAAGACTTTTTTTAGGCTGTTTAAAACAACCAGGTTACTGACGTGTGCTTTACAGGGTGGTGTCTCCACACAGAAAAAGGGAAACTAATTCTAAGACCAAATTTGAAGTCTCAACAAGCATTTCTAAATGACTTTGGGTGTCTGGAGAATCAATCAAAATTGGTCCTTTCCTCAGTTTTCTTTTATGTTTTCGCCTTCCTTGGATTAAGGACTGATTCCTATTAAATCAAGTAATCTTCAACTGAAGCTGACCTTAGACAGGAGATTCTAGTGAATAGTCACTTAAAAGAAGTTTTCTAGAATCTAGATTGTTTCTAGACTTCTTTCCCTTGTACAGTCTTGTCCTCCTCTTCTTTGTCAAAGCCTGTACTGGGAAGTGTTATACCACTGCACTGATAGGGCCCCGTGGGGTAAGGGGAGGTGACTGTGAAGCCTTTCAGGGAGGTTCTAGTATGGGTTATAATCACCTAGGGAGCTAGAGTCTCCTTCTGTTATTCAGTCTTAGGAGACATGCAGTTTTTTTTCTTTTTCGTGCCATTTCCAACATGCTAGAAAGTAAATGACTTGAGACTTGCCTTTTCTTATACCATGATAACTTAAATTTCTATCTGCTTTCCCATCCTTCCCGCTCCCCCCCCCCCCCAGCTTTTTTTTTAAATCAGTAGACTTTTCATTAGGAAGTCTAAAAAGAGGCTTGGAGCTACTCCCAGAACAGAAAAATGACGTCCACAGATGTTTCAGCTGTTGTTTCTCCCAATTTACTTCAGTTTGGCTCTCAGCATTTCCCCCTCCCGACCCACCCATTTCTGGTAGTTCTTAGCTTAGGGAAGGGCAGAAGTTAAAACATTCCTCCGGATGCAGCTGTTGTAATGCTGTAATAGACTCTTGAGTGGTTAATAAATGAGTTTGCAGTTCCGGGGAGTTGAGAGCACAAACAATTTACTTTCTAAACCAGGAAACTGAGCTTAAGCCCCGGGTCTCTTGGAGGACACGGAGGTGTCCTTCTATGGTCTCTGCTCCCCTTTACTCCTCCTCCCCCAGACCACTTTGACTCTTTCCTCTTTCTAGTCCTCATCTTCCTTCCCCTCCTCCTTCCTCTTCTACTACTCCCATCTCTTCCCTCTCCGAAGTGAAAATCGAAGTTTCCAACATGACCAATATCTCTAACTCCTCGGACTGCAAGATACGACTATGGCTACCTCCTGGCGAAAGTCCAGCCATAAGCGCTGTAATGTTCTCTGCGGGAGTATTGGGCAACCTCCTAGCCCTAGTACTGCTGATGCGCCGCTGGAGGAGTGACCGGGACGCTTCCGAGTACCGCTGTAGGACCCCCATTTCCCTATTCCACTTACTAGTAACCGAGTTAGTGTTCACGGATCTTCTGGGGACTTGCCTCATCAGTCCAGTGGTATTGGCATCATACTCACGAAATCAAACTCTAGTAGCACTGGCCTCGAATGGCCGGATGTGCATCTACTTTGCCTTCGCTATGACCTTCTTCAGCCTCGCCACAATGCTGATGCTCTTTGCAATGGCTCTAGAACGGTGCCTTTCCATAGGTTATCCTTACTTCTACGAGCGCTGCATCACCTGGCGCCTTGGGTTAGTGGTACTGCCAGGCATCTATATCTTTTCTCTGCTTTTTTGCTCTTTCCCGTTGCTGGACAACGAGCAGTTTGTGCAGTATTGTCCTGGGACCTGGTGTTTCATCAAGCATGAACAGTCCCCTTTTTTGCAGATATATGCCACGGTGTTACTGCTTCTCATTGTTTCAGTGTTACTCTGCAACCTCAGTGTCATCCTCAACCTAGCCCGCATGCACTACCGAAGAAAAAGCATTGGCGGGGTGCCCCCCCTTGACAGAGGCAGGGGTAGTCCAGGGATCCTCAAGAAAGGGGAAAGAATGTTCATGTCAGAGGAGACAGACCATCTCATCCTTCTCGCTATTATGACCATCACGTTTGTGATCTGTTCATTACCAATTACGGTATGTTATCCACTTATATACTCTTCTCCAGCTTTCCCCAATCCTATAACACTTCCCCCAGGCACCTAAGTTTATTTTTAAGTTTACAAAAAAGATTTATTTTCCTTTAACTTCTGTATTATCTCTCCTTACCTCTCATCTTCGCAGTACTTTCTGACCCTCTTCTGTTTTCAATGAGGAAGAATGTAATATTGTCCATTCTTTAGGATATTGGTAACAACCACTGAGAGTGGTTGACGACAGAGACTCATTATAGTCTCAGGTCTCAGGTCTGACATCAATTAGTTGAGCTATTTTGGTAACATAAGGTAAGCCAGTCCCTGGACCCAATTTTTGCCATTAGTTCAACTATATAAGTTTTAAAGTCCCTTTCAGTGATAAATCTGTTAGGTTTAATGATCTATCAATAAATTTAATTACCCAAATGAGAAAGTACAAATGTACTTAAGTTATTTCCTTATTTTTAAAGACATAAACTCAGGTTTATACTGAGTTATGAAATGAAACTAAGACCTTAGATGAAAGGGAGGAATCCTTCAAGATTTACTTCAAGGAATTTAACTATGCCTTCTCCTAAAGTGTTTTAGGCATTAATGTCAAGAATGTCACATAGACACCCCTAACTTTGAAATAACTCCTTAAGCATAAAAACAGAAGGCCTACCACAGCAATGGGAGTTGCCTCTTATTTCCTTCCATGTCCTAAGAGCTAGTAGCTGCTATAGATGGACAGTGTGGGATAGTGGTAAGTAGAGGACAATATCCTATAAGTTGACCACATGTGATTAGGCAGTACTTCATATCCTTCTGTAATTAGCTCATCCTTATTTATGTAAGTAATAGCTATTGGCAAAATTGTGAAATGGTCACTGTGAAAATCTGTTCTGTGTCCTTTTGCTGAAAAGATAGTGTTATTTTCCTTTGGTATGAAAAGAAAACTGAAATGTCTGGTGGCTAGGGTGTTGAGTATCCTTTTTTAAAGCAGTATGTGTGCATATACAGGAAGAAAGGTATGAGGTGAGATGAGTATCCTTTAAAGGGAATTCCTAAAAGGGCTAAGTATAGATCCACAAGTATAAAAGTGGGAGAACAGAGCCAAAAATGGATTTCCATAATTACTTCTTCTGAACTCCAAGAGAATATGTGCACTCCAAAAAAAAATTTTTTTTCAATGTTTCCAGTTAGGCAGTCCAAGATTTGGAAGCAGAGTTTGGGGAAACAGTTGGTTTTACTCCTTAACTTTGAAAAGCAGCTATGTGATATAATACCCATCTCACTATCCAACATAACCTTGCCTGTCCCTAATAACAAATTAGATTTGTCTATAGAAAAAGAAAGGACAAATTTATTAATTTTACAGGAGCTTGCTCATCTCACCTCCTTGTCCCCTTTGCAATTCCCAGACTCTTCTTTAATCATTCAGTGATCTTTCCTCTTTTGAGGCTCACTCAATCTATATCTATTATAGATATATAATCTTAATTCTGGTGACTAACTACCAGCTTCCAGGACTCTCTCTCCTTTTATCAGTGAAATAAGTGTTCATCTCACAGTGTTTCTCATCTCCTCAACTCCTGTGCTCATATGAGATGATGTCAACATACATACTGATGCTATCTCAAATACCCTTAACTTTACTTTAAAAAGTTTTTGAAATTACATACTTAACCACCAATAAAAATTTAAATAAACAAATGTATAAAAATTATGTGCAAAATTACAAACTCCATGTTGTTTATAATTTGTTTAAAAATATGTAAATTATATATATAGTGCTAATATAAATATCCTTTGCTTTTGAGTTTCTTTGGATTGGTTTTATTTCAATACTTTTTTCTCTTGATTTTGTGTTTCCTAAAAATGTAACCATAGTATGTATTATTCTTGTTCCCTTTACATCTCTTCACATATTCCCTTATTTTCTTTATATTTCTACATATTATATTAATAACACAATATAATCTATCATATTTGAAAGTCACCATCTACTCAGTGATTTGATTTGCATTATTTCCAGTTTTTTTGTCATTACAAAATTTCCATGAATATTTTCATACATACATAGCTTTTTACCCTTTCAGTAATGCCCTTAGAGTTCTAATCCTAACAGGATCCCTAGGTCAATGAGCATGAACAGCTTTGCAGCTTTTAATGTATATTTCCATCTTGTTTTCTAAACAAAACAAAAACAATTCACAGCTGCACAATTAGTCCTTTTTCTCCCTGTTCTTATCAGTAATTTATTTGATCAATTTAATCCATATGATTCTCAGATAACATACCAGGACCATATTTAGCTAGACTGGTCCTTAGGCAGCAGACAAATCTGTTGTTAGGACCACATTCTTTTCAAAACCAAGTCTTTCCAGCTTGTTCATCCCCAGTGGAACTTTTGTTCCAATGCTACAACCTTCAGGAATGCAGGATTGTCTTCATAATATGATGAGTATTAAAGTAAACTTTTGCCGAAATTTATGCCCTTTAAACCATTGTTTTCCCAATAGAAACTATGTATGGAGTCTGGGTACCCTCAAGTTTATACCTAAAACTAACTTCATGCAGTTGTGTGTGGGGATATCTAGTTCTGAGAGGAGTGCCCTGCTATTATAATTTTATTTATTTTCCAACTGTACTCATTTAGTTTTTCCTCTAAAAATCTGGATACTGTGACACTTGGTACATACCAATATTGACAATGCTTCATTATCCATAATATCCCCACACATAATATAATTTCCCTGTTCATCCGTTCCATATCCATTTTAGCCCCAATTCTGTCATAGATCATGACTGCTACCCCTCCCTTCTATGGATTTACAGTGAGGCATAGTACATTCTGCTCCAGCCACTCACCTTCACTCTACAGTTTCTTATAAATAATACATTGTCAGGTCCTGGTTTTTAAAACTTTCTGCCCTTCCCATGGGTGAATTCATCCTATTTATAATCAATGTCATAGTTAATAGCTGTTCATTTCCATCTACTTCATTCCTCCTCACTGTTTGTTCCCCTCTTCTTTTCTTTCCCCTGTATCCCTCCTCAGATGTCCAGTTTAACTTTGAACAGTACTCTTCAATTTACACATCTTCCCAAAAATCCTTCCTTATTCTCTCCTCTTCCCCTACTAGTTTCAAAGGTCCCTCCTTTGTCCCTTCCTCCTTACCTTTTAATTCTTATTCTATCCACCTTTCCTAAAATTCCTTCCTCATCCCTCCTAATTCTTGATATGAACTTGACTCTAAAAATCCCTCCCCATCTTGTCCTTAAAATCCCTCCTTTATCCCTTCATCTTACCCCCTCTAGGTATCCCACGCTTTTCTTATCCTGTTGCCCTCCTTTCTCTTTAAACTACCTATCTTTCCTTCTCTTATACCCTAAGTCCCCAAAGGGGACTCCTAGTTCTCCTTTATTCCATCCCCCTTCCCTCCTGTTTCTCTGTACATTAAGAAAATGTTTACTTTTCTAATTGTGTGTGATGTTCTCCCTTTATCTCAGGTTTGATGAGAGTAGGGTTTTAGTACTACTAGCTCTTTCTCCCCGCCTTCCTTTTTCTATGGCAATTCATCCTCTCATTCCTCCTCTGTATGAAATAGCCATTCCACCCTACAGCTCCTCAGGCCTATGCTACTTCCATTTCAGCTCATTCCATTCCATTCATATTCCACTCCATAGATTTTGAGTGTTCCTTACATACATGACCTTTGAAAATGCTCGGGCAATGATACCATTCCCAGGGGCCACTGATGACATTTTCCCAAACAATAATCAATCAATTTGAACTTTTGGATTGCTTAAGATCGGTCTTTCATTACCTTTACAGATGTTTCTTATAGATCAAATTTTCTGCTTAATTGCGAGGTTTATCCAGGAATAGTTGAAACACCTTTATTTTGTTAAATATTCATTTCTTACCTTTTATCATTTTTACTGGATATGTTTTTCTTGGTTGTAAGCCCAGTACTTTTGTTCTACAAAATGTTCCGTGTCCTGCATTCTTTTAATGTTTCTGTTCAGTTAGTCTGACTATAGGACCATAGTATTAATTTTTTTTTCTTGTTGCTTGTAGTATTGTCTCTTTAACCTGGAAGTTATGGAACTTAAAAATGATGTTGCTGTGTATTTTCATCTTTGAGTTTCTTTGAATTGCTGAATAGTGGATTCTTTCAATTTCTATTTTACCCTCTGATTCTAGAATTTCTGGCATCACTGGCATAAATCAAATGTAATCATAAACAATTTCTTAGATTGTAGTCAGACAGGATTTTATTTACAACTTTTTTACAAAAATATTTTACAGTTTTTGAATTTATGCTCCTTAATGATATTTTCCTGTATTCCTCCATCTATGCTTTCTTCTTTCCTGGTTTAAGAGTTAGGACTTCCCACATTAAATAATTCCTTCACTAAATAATTCTGGTAGGTTGTTCTCTTTCCCAATTTTTGAGACTACTTTAATCAAGCAAGGGTTCTAATTGTTCTTTAAAAGTATGATAGAATTCTCCCATCAATCCATTGGGATAAAGAGTTAAAATTTTTTTGGTACGTTAGTTTTCACAGGTAATTCTATTTCCTTTTCAGGGAATGAATTATTTAAAAATTCTATTTGTTCTTCCATCAGTTTGAGTATTTTATATTCTTTTTTTTAGCATTTAATATTTATTTTTTAGAAAAGTTAACATGGTTACATGGTTCATGCTCTTACTTTCCCCTTCACCCCCCAAACTCGCCTCCCCCCCCCATAGCCAATGTGCATTTCCACTGGTTTTAACATGTGTCATTGATCAAGACCTATTTCCAAATTGTTGATAGTTGCATTGGTGTGGTAGTTTCGAGTCTACATCCCCAATCATGTCTGCCTCAACCCATGTGTTCAAGCAGTTGTTTTTCTTCTGTATTTCCAATCCTGCAGTTCTTCCTCTAAATGTGGGTAGCGTTCTTTACCATAAGTCCCTCAGAATTGTCCTGGGTAATTGCATTGCTGCTAGTACAGAAGTCCATTACATTCTATTTTACCACAGTGTATTGGTCTCTGTGTAAAATGTTCTTCTGGTTCTACTCCTTTCACTCTGCATCAATTCCAGGCTTTTTCAACATCTATTGAGATAATCGTGTGGTTTTTGTTTGTTAGATTGTTGATATGGTCAATTATGTGGATGATTTTCCTAATGTTGAACCATCTTTGCATTCCTGGTATGAATCCCACCTCATCATGGTGGATGATCCTCTTGATCACTTGCTGGAGTCTTTTTGCTAGTATTCTATTTTAGATTTTTGCATCTTTGTTCATTAGGGAGATTGGTCTGTAGTTTTCTTTCTCTGTTTTTAATCTACCTGGCTTTGGAATCAGTACCATATTTTTGTCATAAAAGGAATTTGGTAGGACTCCTTCTTTGCTTATAATATCAAATAATTTGTATAGTATTTGGGATTAGTTGCTCTTTGAATGTGTGCTAGAATTCACTCGTGAATCCATCAGGCCCTGGTGATTTTTTCTTAGGGAGTTCTTTGATGGCTTGTTCAATTTCTTTTTTTGATATGGGATTATTTAGGTATTCTATTTCTTCTGCTGTTAATCTAGGCAATTTATATTTTTGTAAATATCCATCCATATCTCCTAGATTGCTATATTTATTGCCATATAATTGGGAAAAATAATTTTTAATGATTGCCTTAATTTCTCCTTCATTAGAGGTGAGGTCTCCTTTTTCATCTCTGATACTGTCAATTTGGTTTTCTTCTTTCCTTTTTTTTTATTAGATTGACCATTACTTTGTCTATTTTATCTGTTTTTTCAAAAATCCCAGCTTCTAGTCTTATATATTAATTCAATAGTTCTTTTTGCCTGTCCAGGTGCCCTTACTGATTATTAATTTTTTTGCATTATGATCTGAGAAGGTTACATTTATTATTTCTGCTCTTTTGCATTTGTTTGCAATGTTTCTATGCCCTATTACACGGTCAATCTTTGTGAATGTACCATATGCAGCTGAAAAGAAGGTGTATTCCTTTTTGTCCCTATTTATTTTTCTCCACATATCTATTAAATCTAATTTTTCTAGGACTTCATTCACCTCTCTTATTTATTTATTTATTTTTTGGTTTGATGTATCTAGATCTGAAAGAGGAATATTTAGATCTCCTAATAGTATGGTTTTACTATCTATTTCCTTCTTTAGCTCTGCCAGTTTCTCCTTTACGAATTTGGATGCTATGCCATTTGGTGCATACATATTGAACACTGTTATTTCCTCATTGTCTATACTGCCTTTTATCAGACCTTCCATGTCTTTTTTAATCATATCCATTTTTTCTTTGGCTTTGTCAGAAATCATGATCACCACTCCTGCCTTCTTTTTCTCATTTGAAGCCCAAAAGATTTTACTCAACACCTTTAACTTAAACATGTGTATGTCCACCCACCTCATATATGTTTCTTGTAGACAACATATGGTAGGGTTTTGGTTTCTAATCCACTCTGCTATTTGCTTACGTTTTATGGGCGAGTTCATCCCATTCACATTCAGAGTTATAATTATCAGTTGTGTATTCCCCAACATTTTGGTATCCTCTCCTAGTTCTACCCTCTTCTTCTTACACTATGTTATGATTAAAAATGATGAGGGCCAAGATCAAAAGGAAGAATAGTATTTTAATAAAAGCCATGCTGATAGAGATAAACTGACCACGTGCCTGTAAGAAACCTATTCCAACCTCACCCTCAGCCATTTACCTTTCTTCTCCCCGCGTGCTCAGGTAGCTAAAGAGGAAGTTCAAAGTCACTTCCCCCTATTTTAAAACAGTCCCTCACCTTCAATACGTAATCCAAAACAGGAAACCCATTGGGGATCACGGGAAATGTAGTTCCAAGTATTCCAAGTGATTTTAACTAACACATAACCCCCCTGAGATCTGTTGAAAAAGACAGGTCTTTTTCAGTGGATCTTAAACCAAAAGAAAAGAGGACAAAAGCTAGCCGCGTTGACAAAAAGCCAATTTTGGGGCAGTACCCCACTGGCATAAGAGTGTCCATTCAAAATAAATGCATTCAATTTGTTCAACCCCTATAGTTCAGATCAACTGCGCCCCATAGTTCAAATTTGGGTCTTCATGATCCAGTGAAGGCTCTTCAGGCATCTTTTGGTGCCTCCACCAAACAGGTTCGTCATCTGGATTCTGGGGCGATGGTACAATCCTTATCCTGAAATTACTCTCAAAGAATTTAAACTTTACATTATAGATTACAAAATATACATTTTCTTCTGAGAATTAACATTACCCCCCTGAGGTTACTTCTAAAGGAATAAAAATTGACTTGCAATATAGATTATAGTTCAGATATTATGATTATAAAAACTTAACACACACCCCACTGAGGAAGATTTTAACTCACACATAACTTAAAGAGGCAAATTTTAAAAATATGAGTTTTCTTACTTTCCCTTCTGTTTCTTATTTACCTTTTCATGTTACTCTTGGTTTTTGTGGTTGGATATCAAACTTTCCACTTAGTCCTGGTCTTTTCTGTGCAAATACTTGGAAATCTTCTATCTTGTTGAATGCCCATACTTTCCCCTGGAAGTATATAATCAGTTTTGATGGGTAGGTGATCCTTGGTTGTAGACCCAGTTCTCTTGCCTTTCTGAATATCATATTCCAAGCCTTGCGGTCTTTTAGCGTGGAGGCTGCCAGATCCTGTGTGATCCTGATTGGTGCTCCTTGATATCTGAATTGTCTCTTTCTGGCTTCTTGTAAAATTTTTTTCTTTTACTTGGAAGCTCTTGAATTTGGCTATTATATTCCTGGGGGTTGTCTTTTCAGGGTCTCATGTAGAGGGTGATCTATGGATCCTTTCAATGTCTATATTTCCCTCTTGTTGTAGAACTTCAGGGCAGTTTTGCTGAATAATTTCTTTTAGTATGGAGTCCAAATTTCTATTTCTGCTTTTTCAGGAAGACCAATGATTCTCAAATTGTCTCTTCTAGACCTGTTTTCTTGATCTGTCAATTTCTCATTGAGATATTTCATGTTTCCTTTTATTTTATCAGTCTTTTGACTTTGTTTTATTTGTTCTTGCTGTCTTGAGAGATAATTGGCTTCTACTTGCCCAATTCTTGTCTTTAGAGACTAATTTTCTGCTATATTCTTTTGATTTTCCCTTTTGATTTGGTCTATCCTGTTTTCCAGCTGTTTGATTTTGGTCTCCAATTTGCTTATCAATTCTTTTGATTTGGGGGCATCTTTTTCTAATTGCCCAATTCTAGCCTTTAGAGACTGGTTTTTGGCTATAATCTTTTGGTTTTCCTTTTAAATCTGGTCATTTCTGGTCTTCGATGTACTTGCCTTACTTTCCAATTGTGAAATTCTGCCTTTTAAACTGTTATTTTCTTCCCAGATCTCTTCCATCTTTCTCATAATCTCAGATTTGAACTCTTCAAGACCTTGTGACCTATTTTCATTTTTTTGGGAAGGTTTGAATATGGTTACTTGTTTGTTCTCCTCTGCTTTTTGCCCTGTTGTCTGGATTTTTTCTGTGTAAAATTTGTCAAGTGTTAAAGGTTTCTTTTTCATGTTTCTCTTCTGGAGTTCCTGAGTCTGGCTTGCTGTTGTGAGCTGCATGCCCTCTCAGCTTTATCCTCACGCCCAGGGTCTGTCTGGGCTCTTTATGCTCCTGAGGTCTCAGATCTAGTTGTTCTCAGGGTCAAGCCTCCTGGTGGTCCTCTTGCTTGTTCTTCTGCCTGAAGCTCCTTTAACAGTCTCAGGGTACTGCTTCCACAGTCATGCACCCCTCTACGCTGGGTCCTCACTCAAGATCCATGACTGCGCTCAGGATCCAAGTCTGTGCCTGCGCTCAGGATCTGTGTCTACACCTGCGCTCAGGGTCTGTGCGTGTTCTTTAGCCTCTTGGGGTCTTAAGTCTTGCTGCTCTCAGGAGCAGGCGCTGGAGCTGCCAATGACTTAATGGGTGCCCCAAACTTCGTCTAATTCTTTTGTGCTGGCTTTGGCACTAGGTGGTGTGGAGGGGGTTGCTCAGCTTGCATTTTAGTGAGAGCTATTTCAACCCTTATAGCATCTAAGTGCCCCAATTCCATGTACCTTCAGTGCTCCACCCTGTTGTGGGGTCCCTTTGTTCATCTGGATTTGTTTTTATTTCTTCTTGAGGAGTCCTATATGTGTGGGTTAGGAGAGGTCAGGCAGTTGCTTTTTACTCTGCCGCCATCTTAACCCAGAAAAACAGTATTTTATATTCTGTGATGGTAAAAACAGTATTTTATATTCTTGATGGTATTCTTCTCTTGAAAGTATTTCATTTATGTCTTCTTTTCAACTATTCTGGATTTGTTGTGATTTTACTTTACTCATTCTCTGTTTTGTTTTATTTTCTGTCTCTTTAAATAAGATTGTCTCAAAGTTTAGCAGTTTTATGTTAGTCTTTTCAAAGAACCAGTTTATATATCATTTCTATAGTTTTCTGGTTTCAAATTTATGATCTAAAGCATATTTGTTACCTTTTTATTAAAAATGTATATTTACTTATATTAATCCTCTCTTTTCCTCTCTTTTTATGTTTTTGATAATGTATATTTATTAAAATATGATTTTTCCTATGGGGACTGTTTTGCTCTATCTCAGAAAGTTGGCATGCTGTTTCAACCTTTTTTCTTTCACATAATTATTAATTATTTCTATTATTTCTTCTTTGACATTCATTATTTAGGATTTCATTGTAAGTCTCTATTATGCCTGTATCTTTTGTTTGTGGTCCTTGAACATATTCTCATTTTTGTGTGTGGCCAGATTGTAAGGGGTAAAATATTAAAGGGTTGGACTAAATTTATGAAAAAATGTAATTATTACTCGAGTCAGAATGACTTTTTAGGAATTTATTTATAAAATAGAGGGAAAGAGTGAAAGTAAGGAAATCAGAGAGAGAAGATAATTACTCCATCCAGGTCCAAACAAGGCAGGGCTTCTGAGGCCCCAGCAAACAGAGCCCAGAAGTAAATTACACTACGGTTTTAGCCACAAGGCCTCCTCCAAGACAAGGGGCCTCTCTGGAGGCTAGTACCTCTCAGAAAAGCAAGAAAAAGTCTTTTTCACTCACCACATGGTAGTTTTAAGGGAAAAATCCAAAAGCAGTCCAAGGTCCCAAACTGAAGCTCCTTCAAGTTCAGGTTGAAGGTGAAAGACCTTGTCACAGGAAGTTCTTGCCACTTTTAAAGACCATTCCTTTCATCCCTTCCTATGCTTTCCTTACACTTTACGTGGACCAATTACAGCTAAAGTTTTGCTTAGGACTGCCCAGGGGACAGTCAGTCGATTCTGATTCATCACCCACTATCATACATGTGACCTGCTAAGGATAGAATTACTACTTTTGCTTTTTTTGTTAGCCATAACCCTATGCCCTAAAGCCTAATCAATTTTTTAAAAGTTCCATGAAGTTCTGAGAAATATATGTAATACTTTGTCAGTATAGCTTAGAAACATGTGTTTCTTAACTCTAGTTTTGTCAGCAATTTTGATCATTTTCCCTTTGGTTTATCTTTTTCTTAGATTCATCCAAAGCTGAGAAAAGAACAATGAAATTGTATTCTTCTAACATAGTTTAACATCTCCTTTATAAAATTAGATTCTGAGCCTTTTGGAGCATATAAGTTTAATATTGATATTGGTTTATTGTTTATGGTTCTTTTCAGCATAATGTATTTCCCTGTTTACTCCTTTTTATGTTTTGAATGTTTCTTATTGCTTTTTCTGTTATATCTATATCTCCTCTTCATTTTAGATTTGTTTGATTCATAGTAAATTCTTTCTAGCTCCTCATCTTTATTTTGTGTGTGTCTTTGATTTTTAAATGTGTTTCTTATAAACAATAGATTGCAAATATTTAACTGTTTCATTTTATCAAATTCTTAATATGTTTACATTTAAAGTTTTGAGTTATGGTTTGTATTTTCCTTTATTTATTGCTAAAACAGAAGATTTTTTTCCCCTAATTTATGCTTTTCTTCTGCCTTCATCTATTTTAAGTTTGCACTATTTCCACTGACTCTCTTCCCTTTCTATCCCCTCATTTGTTACACCTTTCCCTTGTGTTTGAATTTTACTTACAAGTTCCTTTTTCTTTTTTGTTTTTATTTAGTTACTAACTTAAAAACTAGATAAATAATGTCTCCTCTTTTTATACTCCTCAGTTAAGCAGTAAGTAGCATCCTCCTTTCCTCCACTTCACTTAGTTTTATTACTTTTTTAAAATTTCATTTTCTGTATTATTTCTCCTTTTTTCTTTATTATTTACCTATCTTTTCTATTCATTTTTTGATTTGTGGCCCTACGTGAGTTCACTGATTTATTTATAAGATTTAATTAATTATATTTGTGTGCTGATTTATTTGTAATATCCTTATAAAAGGAGCTCTAATTCTGCTTCTCTTTACTTATTCATTGTATTCCTGATAAGATTAAAAAATTTGAGGTCCTTAGTTTGGATACCTTCCTCTTAGTAGTTTCTGTTACTGGCTTGTAGTTTTTTTTTTTTTCTGTTGGCTCTTTTTCACTCCTTGTGCTTCATTCTTAGAGATATTTCTTTCTACAGATGATATAGAAGATATTACTGTATGTCCCAAATATCCATTTCTTTATTTATCTTTGTTCTTCCCTTCATAATATTTTCCCCATTTACCTTAAAATCTCTTCCATAGGTCCAGGAACTTTTCTGGGAATAATCTGCCTCAGAATCTCTAAATCTTCTTCTTGAGTTAAGATGAGTGATCTCTCTTAAGTGCCAAATCTTTGTAGATAATTCCTGTTGCAAGGTCCCTATTTCTCTTCTTTCATAGGAGCATTTATCAGTAGTGTCCCCCTTATGCCCTTGAAATAAAGTTTCCCATCCTGCTTTTCAGTACTTCCCTTTGTCTCTTTTTCCTGAATGCCTTCTTGAGTTATTTTTCCTTCATTTGTTTTCTTCTGACTTGATTAAGGTACATAACATTCCCCTCTCCCATTTTATAATCTAGTCTTGCAAAAACATTGATTCACATGTATACAGGGTGTGGTGAGATTTAGTCCATGATGTTTCCTTTTGACTTCTGCTTTTGTCTTTCTTCCTCAAAGTTCCTTACTACTATCTTTTGTTGACCTTGGTTCATATATTTGTTTACCATTCTTGTGTTTCTCTTATCTGGGATGCTTGAGAAGCAAATAGTTTCTTTAAGTCTGATTTTCTTTCTAAGAAAGCTTCAAATTCCTTTTGTTTTTTAATTTTCAAAGTAAGTCACTCAGAGTTGACTCATTTTGAGCACTATTCTTTGTCAGATCATTATTCTTTCCCCTCCTATGGTTTCTTGTCACTGTAGAATAGTCTTGTTTTCTTAAAATTTTCTTTTCTTTATATTTGAATGTCTTTTCCTTCATCACTTGGAGAATTTGTTGTATTCAATATAATTATTAAATTTAAATACTACTTGTCTTGGAGTTTCATTCATTTTTTTCTAGAAGCACCATACAGAATCTTTAACGGGCACTTTGCTATATCAAGAAGTTCTAAGCAGTTTTCTTTGATCATTTCTTGCATTATGGTTGTTCAGGTTTTTTGATTTGTCATGTTCTTCTTGAAGCCCTTACAGAGTCTTATACATCCTGTCTTTGAGATTGTTATATTTTGCTTGAATCAAGAGCACACATACTCTATTTTTTAAACCCTTATCAATATTGTATACTTGTTTGTGTGCTTGGTGTCATAGGCCTTGGAGACAGCTGAAACTGTTTTATCATTGTCCATAATTCCTAATTGGAGCAGGTTTGAGAGATTGTGAGGATCAGAGAAAATGTGTAGTCCTGTCTTGTTGGTCATGTTAAAGCAAATAATAGGAGGGAGCAGCTAGGTGGCTTAGTGGAGTGAGAGTCAGGCCTAGATATGGGAGGTCTTAGGTTCAAATTTGACTTCAGATACTTCAGACATCCTGCACAAGTCACTTAACTCCCATCGCCTAGCCCTTACTGCTCTTCTGCCTTAGAACCAATACACAGTATTGGTTCTAAGATGGAAGGTAAGGTGGGTTTTTTGTTTGTTTGTTTGTTTTTTACTTTACGTTAATAATAGGGGGAAGATAGCATATTTAGAAGTGTTTAGGTCAGGGAGAAATATTTAGGTTTTGAAAATTACAAAAGTATGGGAATAGACTCACATGTTTTCTAGGAGTAATTCCAGAGTTTATTTAATTATGGTTCCATTATTAGAATGGAGATGGAGGATATATATGACAAAAGGACTGCTAGTGGTGAGTTGGTAACTGGTGAGATCACTGTAGAGTGAAAAGAAGCACACCTGGGGATAGTCCTAGATTTCTTGGATGAGTACTTGGGGTGGGAGTTCTAGAAATGAAAGGGCTAAGTCCTTTAGGGCTAAGTTTCTAGTTTGTTTGACATGGTAGCTGGTGAGATGACCTCAGAGTAGAGAATCTAGCTGGAGACAATTCTAGATATATAGTGGGTAACTAAGGGGGCTGTTAAGCAAAACCAACCAATACAGTGACCTTTCAGACAATGTATATGCTATATCTATAGTTCTTCACCATTTCATCAAAAGAGAGAAATTTTCCAAGATTGGTCATTTCAATTTCTCAACATCTAGTTTCATTTTAGCATTCATTCACATTACTATTATCTTAGTTTGTATTTTCTTCCTATTTCTGCTTACTTTATTCTTTTTTTCAATTCAGGACACATTTGTAGACCTGCATTTTTATCACAGTTTATCATTTTAGATCTTTAAATAAATTTAATTTTCTAACTAATCTATCTAATTTTGCATCTCATCTCTGTTAGTTTACAATAATCAGTATTTAATACCATACTTCCCTTTATGCAGGACACTAAATTATTTATTCTGAAATGCTTTTTATTTGAAAAGTTCCTGATTTTGCTTTAATTGATACTTTTAAAGGTGTAGAACTCCTCCAACTTGAACCTGCAGATCCAGTGTTCCCCTTCTCAACTTGAAATAAAGAGGAATACCAAAGTAGGAACAAGAATGTAATCAGGGCAAAGGAACTGCAGTTGGGAGTCATTGTACAACACAGGATAGTGCAGGAGTGCCCACGCTGAGGTGGAAGTCATGTTGTTTACATAAACTTCAACGGAAAGAAATGATTAGGAGCTGGTGGCAACAGGAATTAGTGAGTAGAGGAGGACTGCAATGGGGAAAAGTGACTTACATCAAAGCGTTAGATATGATTAAAGTCTGATGAGATCAAACGTTCTAGGAATGGTAAGTTTTCAGAGATATCACAAGATCTGCTTCAACAATGAGATAATTGAAGTCAAGGGAACCACTTCTGATAACTGCACTTAACACCCTTTAATAATCAGCTAGGAGATTCAGTTTATTTTTAGAAAATGTAAAGCAAAAACAATAGGGACAAAAATCGGAACCTGGAGCATACTCTCCTACACATAAATAAAAGTCCATGCTGAGGGCCAAGTAGTAGAAGGATGAGCACAAATCTAAAGCACTATGGTTGGAAGTGTGTGTCAGCTAAGAGGGGTTAGAGAGGTTTGGGAGAGAGGGAAAGAACATGAAATATGTAACTATGGGAAAATATTCAAAATAAAAATTTAAAAAAATAAAGCACTATGGTAGTGGGATATACTGTTAATCCACATGGCCATGACAACTGTCAATTCTATAGCAACAGGGCCTTGATACCCTTGCTTTTTCTGAGAGATTTTGTAAAGGGCATACCATATGGACCATAAATGATTTAAAGGTATATTCTGAATTTTTCCTTTCCCACATTTCATACTGTTGCTTAGTCTATTAGTTGTCTGATTCTTTGCAACTCCATTTGGGGTTTTTTTGACAAAGATCCTGGAGTGGTTTGTCATTTCTTTCTCCTTTTCATTTTATAGATGAGAAAACCCAGTCACACATCTAGTAAGTTTCTGAGGCCACATATGAACTCAGGAAGATGAGTCTTCCTGATTCCCAGATTAGTAATGTGTCCAATGTAGAACCATAGACTACACCACTGAGAGCTTAAATGAGTTGTCTAAAGGCAGAGAAGTTGCAGAAGTTGGACTTGAACTGTCTTCTTGGTTTGAAGATGACTATTCACTATTCTATGCTACATTTCTTTAGCTTGTTGTGATTAGAGATCAGGATTTCATTAGTTTCATTAGTACAGGAAATTTTCAGGTGAGGAAATTCACTCTGCAGGGAGGTCCCTTCTCTACAATTTATAATCTTAGAGAACTGTCTATAGTACCAAGAGGTTCAGTGATTTGCTTAGGGCCCCACAGTTTATATGTGTCAGAAGCAGGATATGAGCATAATTCTTTCTAACTCTGAGACTCATTCTTTTTGACCTATAGATAGAATGGTCAATATATATAGACCTTGAAACAGAAATTAATAAGTCTATACTGATAATACCTGGGTGACATGTTATTACCTCCAAGTTCATCATAAATTCAATGGCCTGGGTACCAATAAATCCTTCATCTATCATATTTTATTCCCGAATTATCAAGAGAGGATGAAACAAGTATATCTGAGCAAGTAAGCAAACCACACTAGCCAGTTATGTTTCCTGTTTTCTTTTTTAAAAAATCCTTACCTTCTGTCTTAGAATCAATGCTATATCCAAAGCAGAACAGTGGAAGGCCTAGGCAATGGGAATTAAATGACTTGTCCAGGATCACACAACTAGGAAGTGACTGAGGCCAGGTTTATACCCCGGACATCCCATTTCTAGGGCTGGCTCTTAATCCACTGAGCCACCTAGCTACCCCTCCCTATTCTTTAGTGCTAAATTATTCTCTACTCCCTCTCCCTCATCCACATGATTTATTTTTATGGTGTTTTGTATTTGGTAATAATTCTAATGTACAGGAAAATTAAGAATTTTAAATACAATTAAATGGAACTAAAATTCAGAATAATTCACCAAGCTTACACTTTGCATTTTTATAAATTACTACTATGCACATAAGTACATAGAGCTAGGTGCCAGAAATTTAAATTCATAAATAATCTTCTTCTCAAGAAGTTTAAATTTTATTGGAGATACATTATGTAGGCAAATAAGTAAATGTGAAAAGAATGTTGATAATTGGGGGATTTGGGACCTCACTCTCATTGGATGGAGGATTTTGAGTTTAGGCTTAAGGGAAGCAATGAGATGCTTTGTGATGTAGTGGCATGGGGATGGGAGATTGTTGAGTTCAGGTAAAAAGTTAAGTAGGCCAGTTTGACTAGAACAATATAATGTGTAAAGGGTATTGCATGAAAGGTTGAATGAAGCCAGCTTATGAAGGACTTCAAATGTCAAACAGAGCAATAGTATTTGATCTCAAAGGTAATAAGAGTGATTCTTGGACTTGTGTGGAGTGGAATTTTGGGGTACCTTGCACCCCCAGAAATCACTCTCATGAGCAGCCAGGAGGCTTTGATAAGATGCTGATAGAGAAAAGGCTGCTTTATTTGGAGAAAACAGGGGACAGCAGGGAAGGGGGTGGAAAGGGGAGGAGAAGGAAAGGAAAAGGGATTCTGCCCACACAAGCTGCTTTCTTGGGGCAAAAATATCCTCTCTCCTTCTACATATAATCACAGACTTTTTTTTCTTTTTTCTTTTTTTTTAGTCATAAAGCCACTCTTTAATCAAGGGAAAGGGGGAACAGGGCTGATTAGGCCTCTAAACAGAGCTGTGCCTTATACAGAGTGAATTCTGCTTTGCTCTGCTCCTTGACCCTTTGGGAGTGACACCGAGCTAGATGACGACTCCCAATCACAGACTTTTATAATAATCCTGACTCAAGATTCTCCTCCTTCCCTCTGTCCCATCCCATGGTGGGTGGGGAGTGGAATTGTGACATTTCAAATCTTGAGTGTGTGATTTTCATCATTATGTACCCTTAAAGACCCCCATGATCAAAAAACCCATGATTATCATGGGATTTTCAGCCTGGGATAGTAAAGATACAATTGAAACACCCTGTTCTTTCCTCCTTAACTTATCTTGCCTCTTTCCTAGAGTTAGTATTTTTCTTAGGTTACAGAAAAACTCTTCTCATGGTTTTTTGAAAATAGGTCAGGAAAACTAAAAAATTTATGGGATGGGGGACAGTTTTATTCTAAGGAATAGTAATATGCAGGGGTCTTGAAAACTGGAATTATAAGCCAAATACTACTCTGAGAATTACACATTGAATCTCATCCCACACAGGCTGGAGAGTGACATCAATAGAATTGTTCTTAGGTAGATTATACATCTTTGTGGAGGATGAATTAGAGAGAGGAAAGACTATTAGAAGGGATATTAATTTGGAAACTATTTCAATTAATCAGAAGAAGGTGATAAAGGCTTGAACTAGTAGAATGCTATCTGAATAGAGAGAAGAGACCATTGGCAAGTGATTGAAAATGGGACATGATGATGAATAGCAATGAGTTAAAATTGACTCCCAAGTTGGAATTCTGGGTTATTGAAAAGATGATAATGGTCTCAACAGCAACAGGAGAGTTTGGTGGGAGAGATATTGTTGGGAGTAGGGGAACAACAAGTTCTATTTGGATATGTTGAGTTTGAGATGCTGTTGGAAAATCCACTTGGAAAGAAATAATAGGAATTGTAAGATTGTCACTTAGGAAAAATGTGAAGGTTGGATATAAATATTTGAGAATGTTCTGTACAGAGGTGGTAATGAATGTCCTGTATAGAGGTGGTAATGGAACTCCTAGAACCTAAAGAGATAATCAATAAGATTAGGGAGAAAAGACCCAAGATAGAACCTTGGAGAACATACATACCTAGGATATATATGGGAAACAGTTGATGATCTGGGGCAATCTTTGGTCTCTTTTTATATCCCCTGTACATAGCAAAGGACCTTGGACAAATTAGACATTTATTAAATGTAGGTTAAATGATTGGAGCAAATTGCACAAATGTATATACCAGATCCATTATAAACATCTAACTTCACCTGGGTCATCATTATTCTTATCTAATTGACATTCTGTTGAAATCATCTTAATATCTGTTTCAAACTTTCTTTTCTTCTCCCAAGCTTTCTATACCACTTCCACCTTATCCTTTTTAGAAAAGAATTTTGCCTCCTCTACTAGGAAAATAGAGGCCATCTATTGTATACTCTCTCTTATACCCTATTCTGTACCTTAATGTCCTCATCTTCATCTCTCCTTATCTAATGTTTCCTTTCCTGCTACGTAGAAATACACCTAGCTTTCCCTCATCCTGAAAATACCTTCATTTGATCTTAACATTTCCAATCATAGCCAAACTCCTAGGAAAAAAGTCATATATATTAGTGTGTAAAATCTATTTATAAAAAAGAAGGCCAAAGGCCTTGGCCACTGATTGGTTTGGAGAAATAAGAAATGGTGAAGAGTCAAGGATAACACTTAGGTTTCTGACCTGAGGAATCTGATTTTCCCCTTTACAGTAACAGTGAATGAGGAGAAGATTTTTGGGGAAAGATAATGAGTTCAATATTGGATATGTTGAGTTTAGTTGTGTGATTTTTATGTCCTAATACATGGTCAATTTTTGTGAAGTTTCCATGAACAACTGAGTAAAAGTTATACTCTTTTTATTCCCTTTCAGTATTCTTCAGAGGTCTCTCATATTTAACTTTTCTAAGATTCTGTTCATATCTTTAATATCATTAATTCATGTAGAGAGGAGAGATTTTGCACAGAGATTGAAATGGAATATTAGAATGTGACTAGACTGACAGCCAAGTCAGTTGGAAAGAGGAGAGCAAAGGATTGTGGGAAGAATGGTTTCGGAGGAGAGGAGTTTGGTTTGGAGCCCTGAACTGGAAGCAGCTCTGTTTCCCGGAGGGGAATTGAAACCTCACCTTTCCAGGAGGATTTCCCTACCTTATCCTTGCTTCAAACTTGAACCTCTGTGACATCAACCCTGAGAAGACTGGGAACTGATCAGCTGTCTGAGAGGATTTATTCTGGAGGACAGACTGAGCCAGTCTTGAAGAAGGAAACTTCTCTTCTGTGCTAGCTACATCTAAGACATTTGAAATCTGTCATTTCTAGATTAGGTTATCTTATGGGGAAAAACAGGAGAGTTACTTAAATATTATTTGTGGGTTCAGAAGGGTGAGTAGGAGACAGGAATGGACAATAGGTGGGACCAAACAAGTTAGGGAAACTGGGTTTAGCTGTTAAGGGAAATGACTGATGACAGAAGTGACAGGCCCTAACTGTCACCCTGCCCCACCTAGACAAGGGGTCTGTGAAAACCAGCAAGCAAATGACAAAAGAGTTTGTAACAAATTTAATTAAGGGAACTATGGTCTAAAGGATGGGAATATGGGTTTCTACACTTCCTGACTATGGACAAACCACTGGGTCAGGGGAGGGACTTATCTACACTAAACTAAACCTAAAGCAGGACAGGGCACAATGGAGATCAGGAAGAAAAGTGGGATATCCTCACTGCAGAGTCCTGTCACAATCCAGCGATGGTACAGCTTTCCCAGGTCTTCAGCCAGTACACCTTCAATTCGGTAAGTCAGGGAGCTAAACCAACCTGAGCTGACCAGCAACTCAGGTTAGATTGTTCATAGTCTCTTACCACAGACAAAATCCTCCTTCCGGATATCAGGAAATCAGGGTGCAAACTTCACTTCCTCTGAGGTGTCCCAGCATCAGTTACAACTTGTCCTAACCACCATAGAGTCCAACTCGGAGAGAGAAGCCACACTTCCTGCTTCCCCATTCCATTTAGAATTCTCCAGCCCTGCCTGCTGAGTCTCCTAAATAATAATTTATTAATCTTCCTCACAACAGTTAGCAGCACAGGGAAGAAGAAGGGATCAAAGAAAGTTTTCAGGCCAGAGCCTTTTGGCTTTTGGCTTATGCCAAAAGGGATCTTAAACCACTCGGTGTTTTAGACTAGGGCAATTCCTGTTCCCACTCTCCCAATCCTTTCCTTGAACTTGTTTATTAAATCACCTTTTAAATTGATAACCTAATGCAGTCAGATAATAATTGAGAGGGCAAAAAGGCTTGAAGGGTGAAAGGTTTCTTGGGGGGGGGCGGGAAGAGCTCTCTGTAGCCTCAAATTCAGTCAAATCTGAAGGTGCCTGTTATTGCTCTTCCCCTATCAGGGTTTGGCCAGGAAGGATATTTGGGGAAGGTCAGGCAAAAGCAAAGTCCTGACCAAAAGTCAATTCTAATTCCTGCAGTGTCTCTATTCTGGTGCAGACTTCTGCTTGCTCTTTTTACTTCCATCATATCCTACAGTGACAGAGAGCCGGTCAAACTAGTCAATCCATCAAAACTCAAATAAAATCTGCTAGGGGGTTTCCCTTCCAAATCCCTTTAACAATCTACTACTCAGTTTATCTCTCCTGTAGAGTTCTAGTCTGGGACAGAGGGCAGTCATCAACACTTTGCCCAGATGGGAAGGGAGTTAGTTCATTAGCTCACTCAAACCAACCTACACTTCCAATCATACCAGAGACTCTCCCTATTATCCTTCATGTCTTATTTATTTTATGGTTAGCTTCATCTAGCTCTACTAGAGGAAAGTTGAGATCCCCTACTAGTATAGTTTTATCTTCAATATCCTCCTATAATTCATTTAAATTTTTATGCCAGTTGATGCACATATATTTAGTATTGCTCTTCATTGGTTATGGAGCTTTTTTAGTAAGATGTAATTTTCCTCTTTATCTTTTATCTCTCTTTTTTTAAGAATGTATCTCTTCTAATTAATTTTCTATTTGGTTTTGCTTTCTCAGATCATGATTATTACTCCTGCCTTTTTAAAATTTTCAGTTGAATCCTTCTCTGGTTCCTAATTTTAACTCTGCTTCAAGTGTGTTTCTTGTAAGTAATATTTTGGATTGTAGTTTTTTTTATTATCATTCAAAACATACCTTCATATTGTTCATAGTCATAAGAGCACACAGATACAAAATCAAATCCCGCAAATAAAACCATAGATACACTTATGTGAAGGAGAGAATGCTTTGATCCCCATCATTGTGACTCCAACAGTCTCTGAAGGTAGATTGTATTCTCTGTTATAAGTCTTTCCATATTGTCCCAGATCTTTGCATTGCTGAGAGTAGCCAAATTTTCACAATTGATTGATCATCCTACAATATTGCTGTTACTGTATACAGTGTCTTCCTGATTCTGATTATTTTTCTTTGCACCATTTCATGTAGACTTTTCTAGCATTTTCTGAAATCACCTTGATTATCATTTATTATAGCACAATAGTATTCCATCATCAACATATACCATAATTTGTTCAGTCATTCTCCAAATGATGAACTTCCCCTGAATTTCTAATTCTTTGCCACTAAAAAAAGTTACTAAAAATATTCTTGTATAAAAATATACTTGTATAAAAGTAGGTCCTTTTCCATTTTGGGGGGATCTCTTTGGGATACAGATTCAGTAGTGATATTACAGGATTAAAAGGTAAAAAGTATAAAAAAGTATAAAAGGTATAAAAACAATTTTATAGTACTTTAGGCATAGTTCTAAATTGCCCTCCAGAATGGTTGGATCAGTTCACAACACCACCTATAATGCTATTCCCATTTTGCCACAATCCTTCCAACATTTATCACTTTCTTTTACTGTCATGTTGGTCAATCTGATAGGTTTGAGGTGGTATCTCAGGCTGTTTTAATTTGCATTACTGTAATCAAGACTGATTTGGAATGTTTTTTATATGATTTTTGATGGATTTGATTTCTACATCTGAAACCTGCTTGTTCATATCCTTTAGTCATTTGTCAATTGGGGAATGACTTGTATCCTTGCAAATTTTGACTTAGTTCTCTATAAATTTGCCTTTATCAGAGAAATTTTGTTATGACACCCTTCCCCCCCCAAAAACCTGGTTGTTTCCCTTCTAATTTTGGTTACATTAGTTTTGTTGGCACAAAAGCTTTTTAGTTTAATATAATCAAACTTATTTATTTTACATCTTATAATGGTCTCTAAATCTTGGCCATAAATTCTTTCCTTCTCCAAAAATCTGCCTGGCAAATTATTCTATGTTCCCCTAGTTTAGTTCTAAATCATATATACATTTTGACCTTATCTTGTTATAGAGACACTGATCTACACCTAGTTTCTGCCATACTGTTTTCCAATTTTCCCAGCAGTTTTTGTTAAATAGTGAGTTCTTATTCCAAAAGCTGAGGTCTTTGGGTTTATCAAACACTAGATTGCATAAAGTAATTTACTCTTGTATATTGTGTATCTAATCCATTCCACTGATCTACCATTCTATTTCTTAGCCAGGACCAGACTATTTTGATTATTACTGCTTTATAATACAGTTTGAGATCTGGTACTGTGCTAGGTCATATTCCTTCATATTTTTCTATAAGTTCCCTTGATATTCATGATATTTTGTTCTCCCAGATGTAAAGATTAATTAGTTAATTAGCTTCACTAAAGAATAAATCCTAAGTAGAAATAAGGATTTTAGGCTATAGAAAGTTTTGAATTTCACTTGGGCTCCTTTAACCAGCAAAAGAATTTTCAGGGGGTCAAGGGTAAAGAATTCCCAGCACCCCCTAGGGAGAGTTGGTTGGAAAAACTGGTACTCTTTAGAGATTCCTTTTTGGGGAAAATTGTCTAGAGAGTTGTCTCTGATAACTCTTGGAATATTTTGGAAAACATCTTGATAACTGATAAGAATCTGAGAGTGATTTCAACTGACAAGAGTGAGAGAAGCTCAGGCTTTTCCCTGAATCACCACAGGGGAGCAGTAGAGAGCAAGGGAGAGGAGTGTCAGTAAAACCTGTCAGAAGTGAATTTTGGAAGCTGAGGAGACAGAAAGACTTATCTTCAATCTGTGAATAATTATTTAGGAGATTAATAATCATAAACATATATTAGAATAAGGTAGAGAGTTGAGAGTAGTGTTAAGAAGGATCACCTTGGTGATCACACAGACTTCCCTTGCAGGAAAGATTGGGTTCTGGGTTAATATTTACATTTTGTAGTTTTAGGGCAATATATCTCCTACCTATCTATATTTCTTTTTTCTGTTCCTGATCCTTCTAAATTAGCTTAGTAAATAGAATTTCGTTAAACCTGTCTCCAGCAGAATTCATCACCTGCCAGTCTAACAAATCCTTCTACCACCACCAACTGAATTTCCCTATCAATGTTAGTTTGTCAATATCTATTGACATCAATATATACCAGATCAATTTCTAACTTAATGCAGGTAAATTTTATTATTATTTTTTCTAGTTCTACAAAAATTAATTGGTAATTTGATTGGTGTAGATTGAAAATTGGAGGAAAAGATAAGGAAAGGAAGGGAATGAAGGTAGCTAGGGGTCCCCCATATATGGTAGGAAAATTGACCAGGGTCTTCTTGCAGGTAGGCTAGGGAATTAAATTAAATCAAGCCAGGCTCTAGGGATAGTTAGGTAGGTTTATTTAGGGTTAGGAAGGGAAAGTTTAAGAAAGCCAGGGAAAGTTAGATCTCTGGTAGCTAGGCAGGGAGTTAAGCTTTCCACCTAGGTTAGGGAAAAAAGGCACCAAAACCTGCACTTCTCTCCTCTTTTATTCTCCCTCTGACACCTCCCACAAAGGAAGTGGGATGTGTCAGAGGAAGTTGCAGTAGAGATTCCTGGGAGATGGAGCCTTCCAGGGCTTAGGTCCACTACAAAATGCACATTCCCCCCTGACATCCACTGGGAGATTGGTCTCCCCAATGGATCTGGAAAAACACAACAGATTAATGTACATACAATTTTACATGGGGAAAATACAACAACTTGAGGACAAGCAAACAAAAGGGAAACAAGAATAAAACCAATTAGGGGGCAGTCCCCTTTGGTACAACAAAGTTACATATAAACAAATGCATTTAAACAAAACAAATGAATTTAACCCCCCAAAATTCAATTTTTGCAATAATAAAAGTTCCACTCAGGATCTTCTGGAGCAGCATGTGGTCTCCATGGGCATCTCCATGGCATCCTCCACAAGGAGTTTGGTCTCTAGATTCCAGGAGGCAGCAAATTTCTTACCCTAAAAAACTCAAACCTTTTCATATAAAATAAAAACACATTCCCCCCTGAGAAGGATATAAAGAAACACATAGGAATCACTCAGGGATACATGGCCAAGTTATAAGGCATATGAATCAATTATCAAAAATATCCAAAAATCCAAAATAAAAATAATCTGAGTGAAATATAAAATATCAAAAACATGAAAAATTCCAGCAAGAAGAAAAAAAACCAAAATCACAAATCACAACATGTCCTTATATTGATCCATGTCCCATAAGCCTGTAACAACATTTACTCACTAACCCAATTTAGCAGCCTGGACTACAGTAAATTGCCACATTATGAAAAAAATAGAAAAAGAAACTAAATCTTGAAATAAATGGGAAATAACTTTCCCTGGTCTGAGTTTTTTCTTCACTTTCGGGATAGTGTAGCCAGAACAATTGATGTTAGGTACTTGATAGAGCATGTGGTACAAGGAAGTCCTGCATTTAACCCATGTTAAACAGCCTCAACCTCGAGTCTCACACATGATCAAGTCTTTGTGCTCTTTGCACAGAATCTCATCAATCCCCGTAGGATTGGTTTGGTCTCTTTGACCTTTGTGCTTGTTTTGCACTTTGCAGGTTAACTTCTATGCTCCTTTGTGGTCCATTTCTCCTTGAATCAGACATATACATTGAGCAAAATATTTAATATTTGCTAATAATTTTTAATTTTTCTCATAATTTAAAATTTTGCTCATAATATTTAAATAACTAGTGGCAGGTTGCCATAGCCCAAAGCTTTTTGGGTATGCATTTATATGTTAGGCAAATGGACATCTTAACTTATTCTATTGCAAAAATCAAAACAATTAAAAAATCTTCTCAATATTGGTGACGTGCTTCAAATACAAAAAATGAGAGAAAAAAATCAAATACTGTATCACACATGCAGGAAGAAAAACAATAATGAAAAGTATAAAAATGTATATATTTCACAATCACAGAGGTAAAGTATAGAGCTTATTTTAAAAAAATAAGATTCATTTCCTCTTTAACTTGCCATGACCCAAAGTGTGAGTGCAAATGCAATGGAGGTATAAAAGCAATAATACATTCAAGAAAATACAAAAAATTCCCAAAAGGCACAAAATGTTACAAAAGGCACATTAAGTCAATATAGGTCACTAATACAGGTATTGTCTTACAATGGCAATTTCATGTTCAAGTACAAGAATCAATCAAATACAGTGCAACAAAATAGTAAAGATTTAGCAATAAGGAAATCATATCATAATCAATAGTCAAATAAAATCAATATAGTCAATTATTTATTATCATCAGAAGGTACTTGTTTTACATGGCTAAAATGAATCCATGAGCCCTTCTCCCCAATTTTAATGGCTGTTGGTGTAGTCCAGTGATGGGCAAACTTTTTAAAAAGGGGGCCAAAGGAAATGCTCATTTGTCAGTCTGTTTCTAAGGCAACTCTTTCGAAGTTTCATTGTATTCTTTCCTACTTATTGTATTCATCAGATTAGGAATAATGTTGCGTGGCTGGATAGAACATTTTGGGGGGCTGGATCTGGCCCGTGGTCCGTAGTTTGCCCATCACTGGTGTAGTCAATAGGACCTGGAATGGTCCATCATAAGCAGGTTCAGTCAACCCAGTACATTTGAAATTCTTGGATTTAAATCAAAAAGCGAGAAGTCCTAAGGTTGAGTTAGAACACCTGAAGCTAACCCCCCTCTGTTCATGGACATATAAGGTAAATGGTTTATCATAATTTGGGATGCCTAGAGCAGGGGTATGGAAGGCCTGTTTCCGTTGGTCCAGGTATCTAGGAGGTAGGACAGAGTCGGCAAATTGAGACGAATGAGAACAGAGTATCCCAGATACATTTCAGTCATGTATCCCAAAGACTGTTCTGGTCAGCCTTGGGCTAGCTTTATTTTATTTACTTTAATGATTACATATGGTTGGTATGGGATCTCATTTTCAACATACATCTTTTCTTAGAGAAAATGGATTAAGTCACACATAAACTTTTACTGAATTACAAAATCATTTGATTGACATTTCATAATTATTCCATTTTCTTTGATTAGACAAAGGATGCAAAAGCTAGGCAAGAAATATTCATTATGGGTAACTGGGCTGGAAATTTTTTCCCCACCCATCCATAAGGTACAGATTATGCATTACAGCTAAGTACAATAGTTAATTACATTTATTTATTTTTTATTTCTATACATTTATTAATATTCATTTTTAACCTGATTACATGCTTCATACCCCTACTTTCCCCTTCACCCCCCGCTGTCCCCTCACCCATGGCTGACACACCTTTCCATTGGTTGTAACATGTGTCCTTGTTCAGGGCCCATTTCCATATTGTTGTTAGTTGCATTGGTGTGGTTGTTTCTAGTCCATATCCCCAATCATGTCCACCCCAACCCATGCGTTCAAGCAGTTGTTTTTCTTATATGTTTCCTCTCCTGCAGTCCTTCCTCTGAATGTGGGTAGTGTTCTTTACCATAAATCCCTCAGAGCTTGTGTCATTACAGTGCTGCTGGTACAGAAGTCCATTACATTTGATTTTACCACAGTATATCAGTCTCTGTGTACAATGTTCTCCTGGATCTGCTTCTTTCGCTCTGCATCAGTTCCTGGAGGTCTTTCCAGTTCACCTGGAACTCCTCCAGTTTATTATTCCTTTTAGCGCAATAGTATTCCATCAGCAGCATATACCACAATTTGTTTAGCCATTCCCCAATTGAAGGGCATCCCCTCATTTTCCAGTTTTTTGCCACTATAAAAAGCGCAGCTATACATATTTTTGTACAAGTCTGTTTATCTATGATCTCTTTGGGGTACAAACCCAACAATGCTATGGCTGGATAAAAGGGCAGGCATTCTTTTATAGCCCTTTGAGCATAGTTCCAAATTGCCATCCAGAATGGTTGGATCAGTTCACAACTCCACCAGCAATGCATTAATGTCCCAATTTTGCCACATCCCCTCCTGCATTCATTATTCTCCCCTTCTTTCATTTTAGCCAATCTGCTAGGTGTGAAGTGGTACCTCAGAGTTGTTTTGATTTGCATTTCTCTAATTATTAGAGATTTAGAACACTTTCTCATGTGCTTATTGATACTTTTGATTTCTTTACCTGAGAATTTCCTATTCATGTCTCTTGCCCATTTTTCAATTGGGGAATGGCTTGATTTTTTATACAATTGATTTAAGTCCTTGTATATTTGAGTAATTAGACCCCTGTCAGAGTTTTTTGTTATAAAAATTTTTTCCCAATTTGTTGTTTCCCTTCTGATTTTGACTACATTGTTTTTGTTTGTACAAAAGCTTTTTAGCTTGATATAATCAAAACCATTTAATTTACATTTTGTAATTTTCTCTAACTCTTGCTTGGTTATTTTTTGCTCTATTCAATTACATGATTAATCAATGGTGATATGCTACACTGGTCTGTTACACAATTACACAATCACACCAATACTTCAGATTTCAAAAGATACAATAACCCTAACCCTGTCCAAATATTATTCCAATAACAGCCTTTCATTTTTCAGTATTTTTCAAAGGTATATTTGATGTGTTGGCTAGTCTGCAAGTTTATCAAGATAGTTCAGTGAAATGGGGGCTTACTAGCTTTCCCCAGGAAGGCAATTCTCATTATTCATCCTTTGTCCTTTCTGTGCTAACATTCTGCATCATAGATCAGGAAAACTCAGAAGCAATTTTTGTCTGCATGCCTCTGTACATGGGAGTGAAAAATCCAGGTGCAATTTTGTTGAGATTTTAAGATTTTTAACATTAACTCACTAATTGCTGGTTTGCTATGGGGTGACTTCTAGGGAATTTCTGTATTAATACATGTAGGTGGGGATTTCCTAGGATTTCTATAGGGGGTCTGTAATGGCTCTAGTAACAACCTTTACTGTTAATCTATATTTCCCTGGGACCGAATAGGGATATTGATCACAATAATTCCAGTATTAAGAAGTGTTAATAAGAGAGGAGTCATGCAGGGAAATCTGAATGAGGGTTTCCATCCTCCCTGGAATCTGCTTTGTGGATTTCAGGATCCCACCTGTGACTTTGTCAAACAGAGTGGGCTTGATGGTCCCCACCATAGGGGCAGACAGGATAGCCTGTTTTAAATTTGAAAGAACTGTCAGGTATTCCATTTCCAATTTAAGTGTTTCAGGGACTGAATATTTTTTGAGTGATACAAGGGGCTTAGTGATTTTCCCATAGCAAGGAATCCACTGCTAACAAAATCCCATTGCTCCAAGAATTGCCCTCAATTGCTTTTTAGTGGTAGGAGCGCTTAATTTTTGGATACTTTCAATATGCTTAAGAGAAATAAAATGGGACCCAGCAGTTAAAATGAAAACTAAATATGTTACTTTGGGGAGTCTCTGAACTTTGTCTTTGGAGACCTTGTGGCCTCTCTTATGTAGCTCTAAAAGGAGATTCTTGCTCTCCTCTTGGCATGTTTAGCATTTGGTGAAGCCAAGGGCAAATCATCCATATATTGGACTAAATGGCTGTGTTTAAATTTAATGGCATCCATATCAGCAGTTAAGAATTGTGTAAATAACATAGGGCTGTCCACTAACCCTTGGGGCAAATGAGCCCAGGTCCCCAGGGGAACCTTTCCAGGTGAAAGCAAAGATATGCCTGGAATCCTCATGTATAGGTATAGAAAAGAAAGTGGAGCACAAGTCTACTATAGTAAAGTATGTAACTGTGCTAGGAATAGAAGAAATAATAGTGTTTAGGTTGGAAACTCTGGGGTGTCTCTTCATAACATGATTATTCACAGCCCTCAAATCCTGGACGAATCGATAGAGATGCTTGCCATCGGGCCCCAATTTTGGCTTTTTAACAGGCAGGATGAGCATATTGTATTCAGATTTATAGGGAATTATGATGCCTTGGTCAATTAGTGAATGTATTACCAGGATAATGCCCTCAATTGCCTCTGTTGAGAGAGGGTACTAAGGAATGGAAGGAGGTGGCTAGATTTTGTTTTAATTTGGATAGGGACAGCCGATTTAAGTAGGACAACATCAGAAGATGATGTGGCCCAGAGAGACTCAGGTATATTAGTGGGGATATCAAAAGTAAGAGGTTCTTGTATGTCCTGAATGTCCAAAAGGAGGACCAGGAGCAAAGTTAAGATTTCCTCAGGCAATTCTAATGAGATAGAGCCATTAGGAGAGAAATTTATTGTGGCTCTAAGTTTACATAATAAATCTCTCCCCAGGAGATTTATAGGGGAGCCAGGCACCAAAAGGAAAGAATGCTCCATTGACAAGGGTCCTAAAGACACTGTCCTAGGGGAAAGCTTTGGAACCTTTACGGGTGTCCCAGATACCCTCACTACATTTATTGAGCCAATTGAATTGCAATCTGAATCAGATATGCTCCTCAATACAGACCTGGAGGCTCCAGTGTCCAAAAGACAATTGTAATAGGTGTTACAAACCTTTCATGTTATGTGAGGCTTATCAGTATGGGGGAGGGGCAATTGATAGGGACAATGGGCAGTAAGACATCAGGGTCTGAAAAATCAAAGGTTGCATCCTCTGATTCCCATGCCCCACCTTCATAATCTTTGAGTAGTTACTTGGGTTCCCACTGAGGGGCATTAGCACCCTGAGTGTTTCATGGATGACCTCCACTTGGAATATACTGTTGTGGGGTCATTTGGTTTGAGTTATCATTTGCCTGATTTATATTCCTAGAATTCTTATCAGTCCTAAAATTGCAATTCTTGAAATTACTCCTGTAGTTATTATTATTATTATTTTAAACCCTTGTACTTCGGTGTATTGTCTCATAGGTGGAAGATTGGTAAGGGTGGGCAATGGGGGTCAAGTGACTTGCCCAGGGTCACACAGCTGGGAAGTGGCTGAGGCTGGGTTTGAACCTAGGACCTCCTGTCTCTAGGCCTGACTCTCATTCCACTGAGCTACCCAGCTGCCTCTAGTTATTATTTTTATAGTTGTTGTTCTTGTAGGCATTATTCCTGTAGATATTATTTCTGATTTCCTGGAACAAATTCCTACAATTCATCAGTATGTGGCCCTTCTTCTCACAGAAGTGGCAGGTAAGGGATCGATAATTAGATTCTTGGAGAGGGGCAAGTGCTATTGGTTGAGTATCATGCCCTATTTCTTGTTTATCCATTCTATCACTTAAAGATTTTAGTTTCTTCTGAATTGTTTCCAGTAAATCATTAGTCTCTTCCTTTTTCTCTGCATGTCCTTTAGAGACATAAATAGTAGTTCTCCTCAATTGTTCAAGATCCATATCAGGCCAATTTGGGCAATGCATTTTAAAGTAGTCCTGGACTACTATCAACAGTTGTTGATAAATTGTTGCCTTATTTGCCCAATATTGCTTTCAGTAGAAAGATCAAGGTCTGCCTCCCAGGTCAATGAGTCTATCTATGAATTGGGAGGTTGTCTCATCATTGGATTGCTTAAGGCATTCGAATTTGGTCCATGCACCTGGCCTTTTGGAGCATTCTCGCATTGCTTTGATAATCACATTCCTAGCACAATGTAATTGCAAATATTCCTCAGGATCTTTATAGTCCTATCAAGGATCCTGAGATGGCCAGTATGCTGCCATGTGCCCTTGGATTATTAACATGAGAGATGATCTTATTCCTCTCACGTTCTGTTAGAAAAGCCTGGAGAAATTTTTCAACATCTTTATAAGAAGGATCATATTAAAAAAATATAAGCCATCTTTTTCATTACTGCTATAGTTTTTCTTCATAGCTAGGGGTATGACGTTTTAATTCCTTTATATCTTGGGGTGTGAAAGGCATATGTTTTTCTTTTAATGTTAACACATCCCCAATTGCATCCTATTGTGGGCACTTCCCTTAAGGGGAAAAGGCTTTCATAGTAATTGGTCAGTGGTTGTAGTTTTAGTAGTTGTCTGTGTGGATACCAAGGCGGTATGAGTAGGAACCAGTATGGTAGGAGGATGAGGTTTCCTCAGGGTTGGGGTTGGTTGTGAGGTAGGAAAAGGGATAGGAGAGGATGGGGCATTGGGAGAAGGCAGAGGGGAGGGAGGGTTAGGCAGGAGTTGCACAATACGAGAGAGGAGGTTCTCCACCTGAGACATAGGAGAGGAGTCATCCATCTGCATTTCAGGAGAGATAGGATTTTCCTTTCTCAGTAGTTTGGGAAAAGGCTTGCAAAAATCAGACATGTTTTGGATGGAATCCTCCTTTGCCATTTGACCATGCAAGGAGTGCTTGAAATTATCCAATTGAATTTGCTTGTTCAATTGCATTTTAGCTTGCTTTTTCTGTATGGTAGCCTGTTGTGTCTTAACATTTAGGATTAGGAAAAGAAAATTTCTTAGCAGCATAAGGAGGCATTCCGAAACCTTAAAGGTTTCCAAGTGGACAAAAGCCAGAAGGCTTTCTTGTGTTATTTAAAAGTGAGGTGGGTATCTATCTACTTGACAGAAAGGGTAGACAGGAAGGTGCTTCTATAAGCTGACCCAAGATCCTCAGGTGGTAGATGGAGCTAGGCTGAGTGGAATAGCAACACTTAGGTAGCCACCAAGGTGTGCTGGTGACCACTAGGGCTTATGGATGATCAACTTGGCTAAGCACCTTGACCCCACTAACAGTGCCCAAGCCAAGGTTATAGAGAGAGAGAAGCTGTATATGTTGTTCAACAGCCCCTCTGGTTCCTTAGCTTGGGGTTAGGTTAAATGATAAGGATTGGTAAAGGGCTAGTTATTGGTATTGGATGGATAATGCTAAATGACTAGGATGCTAGTAATCCTTTTCCCCTTTTGCTGTGGCTATTCACTTGCCCCCTTGGAATGAATGCCAGCATTCACTTGTATCAAGTTTGAAATAGGGTTTAATGCTTTGGCTCAAAGGGGTTAGGAATTAGGGTAAGGAAAGAGGTGTTGGGAATGGTTATGCTATATATAATGAGAGCTAAAGGTAATCTAAATCAATGAGCATCAGGTTCTTATTTGGCTGGAGATTCTTCTCTCCCTCAAGGACCTTGAGCAGACCCAGCCATGGTTGAGACCAAAGGAAAGGAAGGGGTAGTGATGTTCTTCTTGGCAGCTGTGCTGTTGTTATCTCTCAGCTCTGTTTGGTAATAGATGATTGAACTTCTAATGGCAATAGGTATGGATGCTGGATCTGCAGGTCTATTACCCTACCCACCCGTCACCACCCACTCCTCGCAGAAGTTTGCTTCTCAAGACTGAGACCAAGGGGGTTCTGGGTTAAGATGGCAGCAGAGTAAAAAGCAGCTGCTTAACCTCTCCTAACCGAAACATATAGGACTCTTCAAGGGGACATAAAAACAAATCCAGATGAACGAAGGGACCCCACAACAGGGCACAGCATTGAAGGTACGTGGGATTGGGGCATTTCCATGCTATAAGGAGGTGAAATAGCTCTACTAAAATGTGAGCTGAGCAGTCCCCTTCCCTCTCCCACCCCCAGGGCCAAAACCAGTGCACAAGAGGTAGAGCAAATTTGGGGCACCCATTAAGTCCTTGGCAGCTACTTGGGGTCACCAGGGCCTATTCCTGAGAGCAGCAAGACTTAAGACCCCAAGAGGCTAAAGAATGCACGGAGTTTGAACACAGACCATGAGCATAGGCGTGGTTGCAGCTGCAGACACGGATTCTGAGCACAGGTGGGGACTGTGGGTGGGGACCCAGTGCAGAGGGGTGCACAATTGTGGAAGCAGCACCTTGAGACTGTTAAAGGAGCTTCGGGCAGAGGAACAAGCAAGGGGACCACCAGGAGGCTTGACCCTGAGAACAACTAGACCTGAGACCTCAGGAGTCTAAAGGGCGCAGAGAGACTCTGGGCGTGAGGATAAAGCTGAGAGGGCACGTGGCTCACAATGGCAAGCCAGAGACACGAACCCCAGAAGAGAAAGATCAAGAAGAAATCTTTCACTCGACAACTTTTACACAGAAAAAATCCAGACAACAGAGCAAACAGCAGAGGAGAACAAACAAGTAATCATATCCAAACCTTCCCAAAAAATGAAAACTGGTTGCAAGCTATTGAAGAGTTCAAATCTGAGAATATGAGAAAGATGGTAGAGAACTGGCAAGAAAATAACAATTTAAAAGGCAGAATTTTGCAATTAGAAAGTGAGGCTCAGAAATCAAATGAATTGATAAGCAAATTGAAGACCAGAAATGACCAGCTGGAAGCCTTGAAGAACCAAACAGACCAGATTCAAAAGGAAAACCAAAAGATTATAGCTGAAAACCAGTCTCTAAAGGCTAGAATTGGGCAATTAGAAAAAGATGCCCCCAAACAAAAGAATTGATAAGCAAATTGGAGACCAAAATCAAACAATTGGAAAACAGGATAGACCAAATCAAAAAGGAAAATCAAAAGAATGTAGCAGAAAACCAGTCTCTAAAGACAAGAATTGGGCAAGTAGAAGCCAATGATCTCTCAAGACAGCAAGAACAAATACAGCAAAGTCAAAAGACTGATAAAATAGAAGGAAACATGAAAGATCTCACTGAAAAATTGACAGATCAATAAAACAGGTCTAGAAGAGATAATTTGAGAATCATTGGTCTTCCTGAAAAAGCAGAAATTAATAGAAATATGGAAATTATTCAGCAAAATTGTCCTGAACTTCTACAAGAGGGCAATATAGACATTGAAAGGATCCATAGATGGCCCTCTACACTAGACCCTGAAAAGACAACCCCCAGGAATATAATAGCCAAATTCAAGAGCTTCCAAGTAAAAGAAAAAATTTTTACAAGAAGCCAGAAAGAGACAATTCAGATATCAAGAGCACCAATCAGGATCACACAGGATCTGGCAGCCTCCACACTACAAGACTGCTAGGCTTAGAATATGATATTCAGAAAGGCAAGAGAACTGGCTCTACAACCAAGGATCACCTACCCATCAAAACTGACTATATACTTCCAGGGAAAAGTATGGGCATTCAACAAGATAGAAGATTTCCAAGTATTTGCACAGAAAAGACCAGGACTAAGTGGAAAGTTAGATATCCAACCAAAAAAAACCAAGAGAAACATGAAAAGGTAAATAAGAAAGAGAGGGGAAAGAAAGAAAACTCTTATTTTTAAATTTGCCTCTTTAAGGGCTTCAATAAGATCTAATTATTTGTATTCCTATATGGAGAAATATTATGTATAATTCTCTGTAGTGAACTCTATTCACTATTATAGTATCCACTTTTATAGTAATTAGAAGAATTATTCAGAGGGAGAGGTTGGAGTACTAAATGGTCTAAGATGATAAGTGGGTGGGTGGGAAATAGGGGGGTGAATAGTAGAGAACACCAAGAGAAACTTGAATGAATAAGAAAAATAGGATATTCTCTTATACACAAAGAGGGCATGGGAAGGGGAGGGGATGAATACTATTATAAGAAGGAGAGGAAGAGAGCATTAAGGGGTAATATTTAAACCTTACTCTCAGTGTAATTAACCCTGAGAGGGAAGAGTAGCTATATCCATTGAGATATAGAACTCTAACCCTACTGAGAAAGTCAGAAGGGATAAACCAAGGGGAGCAGAGGAGTGGGGAGGTCATAAAAGGGAGGGGAGGAGAAGGGAGAGGGAATTCATTAGGCCTTAAAAAGAAGGGAATAACAAGGGAGGGGGTAGAAAGGATAGTAAATCAAGGGAGGGGACAAGGGTTACTGGTTTAAAACAAATCACTGGTTTAAAATGAAATAGCCTAAGAAGAAGTGGTAAAACTAAGAGAGGATACCAAAATGTCGGGGAATACACAACTGATAATTATAACTCTGAATGTGAATGGGATGATTAATTATACTAAATTAAAAAGCTTTTGTACAAACAAAAACAATACAACCAAAATCAGAATGGAAACAAATTGGGAAAAAATCTTTATAACAAAAAACTCTGACAGGGCTCTAATTACTCAAATATACAGAGTTAAATCAATTGCATAAAAAATCAAGCCATTCCCCAATCGATAAATGGCCAAGGGACATGAATAGGCAATTTTCAGATAAAAAAATCAAAAGTATCAATAAGCACATGGGAAAGTGCTCTAAATATCTAATAATTAGAGAAATGCAAATTAAAACAACAGTGAGGTATCACCTCACACCTAGCAGATTGGCTAAATGATAGTAGAGGAGAGTAATGAATGTTGGAGGGGATGTGGCCAAATGGGGACATTAATGCATTGCTGGTGGAGTTGTGAACTGATCCAACTATTCTGGATGGCAATTTGGAACTATGCTCAAAGGGCTATAAAAGATTGCCTGCCCTTTGATCCAGCCATATCGTTGTTGGGTCTGTACCCCAAAGAGATCATAGATAAATAGACTTGTACAAAAATATTTAGAGCCGCAATTTTTGTGGTGGCAAAAAAACTGGAAAATGAGGGTATGTCCTTCTATTGGGGAATGGCTGAACAAACTGTGGTATATGCTGGTGATGGAATATTATTGCGCTAAAAGGAATAATAAACTGGAGGAATTCTATGTGAACTGGAAAGACCAATACACTGTGGTAAAATAGAATGTAATGGACTTCTGTACTAGAAGCAATGCAATGATCCATAACAATTCTGAGGGACTTATGGAAAAGAACCCTACCCACATTCAAAGGAAGAACTACAGGAGAGGAAACATAGAAGAAAAGCAACTGCTTGAACACATGGATTGAGGCAGACATGTTTGGGGATGTAGACCCCAAACTACCACACCAATGCAACTATCAACAGTTTGGAAATAAATCTTGATTAATGACACATGTTAAAACCAGGGTAAATGTGCATCAGCTATGGGGGGGTGGGGGTGGCGAGGAGGTCGGGAGGTGAAGCGGAAAGTAAGAAGATGAATCATGTAACCATGATAACTTTTCTAAAAAATAAAAATTATTATTAAAAAAAGACTGGGGCAGCTGGGTAGCTCAGTAGAGTGAGAGTCAGGCCTAGAGACAGGAGGTCCTAGGTTCAAACCCAGCCTCAGCCACTTCCCAGCTGTGTGACCCTGGGCAAGTCACTTGACCCCCATTGCCCACCCTTACCAATCTTCCACCTATGAGACAATACACCGAAGTACAAGGGTTTAAAAAAAAAAAAAGACTGAGACCAAGAATGGCTGAGTCCCTGGGCTTTTATAGAGGTGGTCTCAACTGTCTTTTGCCCTTGGCTCATGCCATCTGGGTAAATTCCAAGTTCTATAACCAACTTAAGATGTTCTCCATTTTTTTCCAGACGTTATTGATAACACTTGTAGAGTAGCAATCATGCTGCTTGGTGTTGTAATCAGAAGGGATAGAGGTATTTTATCTTATTTTATGTAATGTTATGTGATTTTATTGGATTTTTTTTTTTTTTGCAATACTTTTATTGGTGCTGCCTGCTGGTAGTAGAAAAGCAGCTCAGCAGAAAAAATATGAGTGCTCAATACTGGCCTCTAGTGGCCAAGAGACAGCACTACAACAAGATAGGTGGAAAAATTACTGGTGGGGGATGGGTGTTGGAAAGGGAATTGTGGGTAAGGGGGCAGGGTCAAGGTATGCCCAGGTGCCTTGCTGCAAAGATAAGTTGGGATTCACCCCAGAGAGAGAAATTAAAGCCAAGCAGTTAGGGTTAGGGCAGGCAGGGAGTTTTGGAAGCAGGCTAGGGATGGGTGGAAGAGACAGGGACTAGAGTTTTTATGGACCTCCCCTCCCCCACTGGGTTTTAGCCTGGCAGGGGTGAAGTGGGTTAAGTCAAGGCTCCTGAGCTGGGTTTAGGGGCAAGGACTCCCCTTAGCTGGGGTGGGAAAAGGGCTTAGCTAGGAGGGAAGACCAGGATTCCCTGCTAAGGCAGAGGAGCCAGGCAGGGGTTAGGAGCTAACCATAGTAGGTCAAAGCTGCCTGTTAGGGGAAAGGGACCTCTCTGCTGGCTTAGGGTTAGGAAAGAGAGTTTAGAACTTACCAGTAGGCAATGAAGCAGGGCAACAAGCAGGCAGGCAAGCAGGCAGATAGGTTCAAAGTCCCATTGGGGTCGCCAGAAATGTAGGTTGGAAATTAGAGGGAAAGATAAGGAAAAGAAGGTAAGGCAGGTAGCCGGGGGTCTCCCCCTGCATGGTAGAGAAATTGACCAGGGTCTTCTCGTAGGTAGGCTAGGGGATTAAATTAAATCAACCCAGGCTCCTGTGATAGTTAGGTAGATTTATATTTAGGGCAGTGATTCCCAAAGTGGGCACCACTGCCCCCTGGTGGGTGCTGCAGCGATCCTGGGGAGCAGCTATAGCTGCATTTCTTTCCTATTAATTGCTATTAAAATAAAAAAAAATAATTTCCAGGGGTGCTAAGTAATATTTTTTTTCTGGAAAGGGGGTGGTAGGCCAAAAAAGTTTGGGAACCACTGATTTAGGGTTAGGATGGGAAAGTTTAGGAAAGTCAGGGAAAGTTAGATCTCTGGCACTTAGGCAGGGAGTTAAATGCTCCACCTAGGTTAGGGGGAAAAGGCACTGCTTCTCTCCTCTTTTATTCTCCCTCTGACACCTCCCACAAAAGAAGTGGGAGATGTCAGAGGAAGTTGCAATAGAGATTCCTGGGAGATGGAGTCTCCCAGGGATCATGTCCACTCCAAAATGCAAATTGGTATGGCACTGAATTAGTAATTAATTTAGCTAGAATTGTCATTTTTATTATATTAGTTCAGCCTAACTGTGAGCAATCAATGTTTTCCCAATTGTTTAGAAATGACTTAATTTTTGTGAAAAGTTTTGTAGTTGTGTTCATATAATTCCTCAATTTGTCTTGGCAAGTAGATTCCTAGGTATTTTATATTGCCTAGAGTTATTTTTAATGGAATTTCACTCTCTTGCTGCTAAACTTTGTTATTAATACATAGAAATATTGATGACTTATGTTGATTTATTTTGTATCTGCAATTTTCCTAAAATTATTAAAGAAAAAATTTTAGTTGATTCTCTAGGATTCTCTAAATATACCAGTATATTGGGAACCTCCCCTGCAGTCTAGGTATCTCGGAGGGTGGGACAGTGAAGCGATTGAGATGGAATGAGAACAGCAAGAGTCTCAGTAAACTTGCAGAAAGCTGTTCTGATCTGCCATCTGCTGATTTTAATTTTTATACCTTTTTTTTTAAGATTACATACATGTTGGTATGATTTCCATTCCCACCATACATTTTTTCTTAGAGACAATGTATTAAGTCATACTTTTCATTCTTTAGTAACTTTTCCATATTTTTCAAAGTGTGTTTGTCATATCTCTTGGGCTACAGTGGTGTGAAAGTATAGGAGACAATTCCTCCATATATCATTCATTGTTCTTTTATGTTAACGTACTGTGCTGAATCAGGGATCAGGGTGTGGGAAGACTTGGAGATTTTTCTGGCCTTTTTTTGCAGGCACCTGTGTATGGGAATCTAAGTTAGGGTTTTAAAATCTTTAACATTAACTCACTATTTGCTGGTTTGTTGTGAAGTGATATCTAGGGGAATTTCTGTATTATTGCATGTAAAGGTAGGGGCTTGTAGGGGGCCTGTAAGGGCTCTAATAATAGCCCATAATGTTCCTCTATATTTTCCTGGGGCTAAATAAAGATATTGATCATAATAATTCCTATAATGAGGAGTGTTAATAAAGGAAAAGTCACACAGGGGAAACTGAGTGGGAAATCCATCCTCCTTTGAATTGCTTTGCAAATTCTTGGGGTCTGTGTGGGACTTTGTCATCCATCATGAACTTCGATGGCTCCCGGCACCATCATACCGTCTGCAAAGAGTGATAGGTTAGTCTCCTCATTGCCTAGTTTAATTCCTTCAATTTCTTCTTTACTTTTTTCTTTTTTTTAAAACCCTTACCTTTTCTTTTTTTTTTTTTAAACCTTACCAATACTGTGTATTGGTACCAAGGCTGAAGTATGGCAAGGGCTAGGCAAAACTTGCCCAGGGTCACACAGCTGGGAAGTGTCTCAGGTCAGATTTGGACCTAGGACTTCCCGACTCTAAGCTTGGCTCTCAATCCACTGAGCTACCCAATTGCCTCCTCTTCTTCTTTTCTTATTGCTAAAGCTAGATTTTTAATGCAATATTTAATAACAGTGGTGATAATGGACATTCTAGCTTCACTACTGTTCTTCTTGATAAGGCTTCTAATTTATTCTCATGGCAGAAGATACTTGCTGATGATTTTAGTTAGATACTACTTATTTTAAGGAATGACCCATTTATTCTTATGCTCTCTAGTGTTTTTAGTAGGAATGAGAGTTATATTTTATTGAAGGCTTTTTTCTGCATCTATTGAGATAATAATTTGATTTCTGTTAGTTTGGTTATTGATATGTTTAATTATGCTGACAGTTTTCCTAATATTAAACCAGACTTGCATTCCAGGTGTAAATCCCACCTGGTCATAATGAATGATCCTTGTGATCTATTGCTTCCCAATTTCTTATTTAAAAATTTTGCATCCAGATTCAATAATGAAATTGACCTATAATTTTCTTTCTCGATAGTTGCTCTTCCTGGCTTAGGTAACAGTACTATATTTATGTCATGAAAAGAATTTCGTGGTCAAAGGATATGAATAGGTAGTTTTCAGATGAAGAAATCAAAACTATCAATAATCACTTGAAAAAAGTGTTCTCAATCCCTCTTAATTAGAGAAATACAAATCAAAACAACTCTGAGGTATCACCTCACACCTAGCAGATTGATCAATATGAAAGTAAATGAAAATAATGAATGGTGAAGAGAATGTGGCAAAATTAGGACACTAGAATACTGCTTGGTGGAGTTATGAATTGACCCAACCATTCTGGAAGACAATTTGGAATTATGCCCAAAGGGCTTTAAAAGAATTCATACACTTTGATCCAGCAATACCACTACCAGGCTGGGGGAGGCCTGCTCCCCCAATTCCAGGGGCTCGAGGTGGGGCGACAGTGTTGGCATGTTAAGATGAATGAGAGACAGTCTGAACTTCAGCCAGGCAGGCATCATGAATACTGCTCTGCTCTGCCTTGAGTAAGGTTTATTTTTATATGCTTTGAGATCACACATAATGTTGGCATGGAAATCCATTCTCATCATACATCTTTTCTTAGAGACAATGTATTAAGTCATACTTTTACTTTGTTGCTAACAACTTTTCACTCCTCAGCAACCCCTAACATCTCTCAAAGATATGTTTACTTGTCTCCTTGGCTATGGGGTGGAGAGCACAGTTTGGGGAGGTACTGGCCTTTGAAGACAATTTCTCCATTTTTCATCCATTGTATCAAAGATGGGGGGGGGGAGGCTTATTGTTTCTGGTTTCTCATTACATAAGCTTCTGTGTAGGGGAATGGAAAGTCCAGGTACAGTTTGTTGGAGTTTAAAATCTTAAACATTAACTCACTATTTTCTGGTTTGTTATGAAGTGACTTTTAGGGGAATTTCTGTATTAATACATGTAAAAGGTGGGGATTTCCTAGGAGTTTATAGGGGGCCTGTAAAGGCTCTAATAATAACCTATAATATTCTTTTGTATTTCCCTAGGGCTGAGTAGGGATATTGATCACAATAATTCCAATAATAAAGAGTGGTAGTAAGAGAAGAGTCACACAGGAGAAACTGAGTGAGGGGTTTCCATCCTTCCTGAGGCTGCCATGCACTTCCTCAAGGTACCCCCTGTGACCATGTCAGACAGGGTGGGTTTTGATGGCTCCCAGAACTGCCCCAGTACATTCCTTGTCTTATTCCCCTCCTACTTCTTTGTGGGTTAATATAGGTATCTATGCTCAAATGAGTATGGCTGTTATTCTCTCTCAGTTATGATGAGAGTAAAGTTTAAGCATTGCCCCATACCACCCTCATCCTCCCCTCCACTATAATAGTTTTTCACAACTCTTAAGGTGAGGTAATTTACCCCATTTTACTTCTCCTTTCCATATTTTCTCAGTGCAATTCTCTTTTTTACCCCTTTTTTTCATATATCATACCATCCTGATTGACTTACTCCCATACCCTCTCTCTATGTATACTGCTCTAATACTATTTTAAATACTTAAGAATTACAAATATCACCTTTCCAGATAGGATTCTAGATAGTAGGATTAATACAACTTGACCTTATGGAATCCTTTCAATTATCAATTTTTTATTTACCTTTTTAGGCTTCTTTTTGGTCTTGTGTTTGGCCATCACATTTTCTGTTTAGACCTGGCCTTTTCTTCAGGAATTCTTGGAAATCTTTTGTTTATTAAATGATCATTTTTCCCCCTGAAAGAATATACTTAGGTAGTTAACTGGGTTGTAAACCTAGATCTTTCGCCTTCTGGAATATCATATTCCAAGCTTTTCAAACCTTTATTTGTATGTATGTAATGCAGAGGCTGCTAAAACCTGTGTAATCCTGATTGTAGCTCAATAGTATTTGAATTGTTTCTTTCTGTCTGCTTGCAGTAGTTTCTCCTTGGCCTAGTGTTAGTTAATATTGAATCAATCCTGCATTAGCGGTATAAATCCCATCTTGTCATAGTTTATGATCCTTGTGATATATTGCTGTGATCTCCTTGCCAGTATTTTACTTGAAAATTTAATGTTCATTAGGAAAATAAGTTTATAGTTTTTTCTATGTTTTTGCCCTTACTGATTTAGTGCCATATTTGTATCTTTTTTTTTTTAAACCCTTGTACTTCGGTGTATTGTCTCATAGGTGGAAGAGTGGTAAGGGTGGGCAATGGGGGTCAAGTGACTTGCCCAGGGTCACATAGCTGGGAAGTGGCTGAGGCCGGGTTTGAACCTAGGACCTCCTGTCTCTAGGCCTGACTCTCACTCCACTGAGCTACCCAGCTGCCCCGCCATATTTGTATCTTGAAAGGAATCTGGTAGGACTCCTTTTTCAACTATTTGTATGAAAAGTGTTTTGTAATTGTGTTCATACAGTTCTTGAATGTATCTTGGCAAGTAGATTCCCAGGTATCTTTTATATTGCCTGGAGTTATTTTTAATGGAATTTACAAAAAAAATGAACTACCAATTGCTACAATGCATTTGTGAATGTATGCTTTTTAAAAAAGAAGTAAATGAAAGCCTTCAACTATGATATTCTTTGTGTCCCATTTGGCATCATTAAATTCTTTTTTTAGAATTAAAAAAAAAAAGAGAAAGATCTGAAGTTTTTGTAGGTATAATGCATGCCACAGTAACACAACACAACAAAACATAGCATAAATAACAACATAACAAAACATATGCAAAAACATAAACATGGTTAGGATACATTGATTCACTTGTTGAACAATTGTTGAACAATGTATAGTGTAAAAAATAAAATGAATATAAAAGGATAACATTAAAAATATTATGTTTTTTAAAGATTAGTAGCCACTAGAAAATAAAGCCACATGCCATGCTAGCTAAGGCTGCTTAAAAAGCGTGCTGTTACCTGCTCCCACTATGCTGGATAGGAAATAAAGAAGAAGTGAAATGCCAGCCCCTAAGTTTTATCCCTCTGTCTACATCATTGTGTAATGACAAGAAGCCAGTGGGCTTATGGGAAATGTAGTTCAAGGACCCCAATATTTCCAATAACACAATATTTGGTATTAACAATGTTATAATTAGTTATAGGATACTTAGTAACAATAGATAGTTAGTATAGGATTTAGTTTAGATTTTAGTTAGATTAGAATGATAGAATAGGTAGTTAGGGTTAGCTTTAGGAGATTATATTAATGTAGGACTGTAGTTAGATAACTTTGAGTTTGGGGATGATAAGATAGGGTACTAACTTACATGACAAACTACATTGCAACATACATAAACATGCATTACATATAACATTAAAGATCACATAAATATGTAAATATGTGTAAGCTAGTGTGTATTATAGTTATGATTGTAAAATTGTATTATATCGTGTGTATATGCATGTATGTAACGTGTAAATATTGGGTGTATATGTGTACAGCACACGTATCATATGTATGTATTATGTGTATAATTATGTATGTAGTTAATATTTGATACTGGTTAAGTTTTTATATATACAGTTTTATATAAAAGTTCAATTTTGTGTAATATGAATAAGGTTTAATTTAGAATAAGATTGTTTTAAGTTTTCATCTACTTTTAAATGTATTTTGCAAAAGTAAGTTTTATGGATTGGTTTAACTTTTATGTAAAAACTTATGCAATGCTGTGTTAATTGTATTTTTCAAAATTTTAACTTTGCTGTTTATGCATTACAATAGTAATAGAATTTTTCTGTATTAGTTTATAACAGTAGTATTTTATGATTTTAATGTTTTGCATGAAATTTATGTTTGTATTTCTATTTTTGATGTTTTGTTAATTTTGCTTTTGCATATGTTTGATTTGTACTTTGAACTTTGTAATTGTTCAATGTATAATTTTCTTTTTTCCTTTCTTTGATTAAATCCCTAGAGTAAGGTAGATAAGATAATTAGATAAGATAGATGAGTATAGGTTGTTTGTTATTTTGGGTAAGAATTTTAGTTTAGGGGAAATATAAGTTTGTTAGTGCACAAATAAATTGTTTACAACACTATTTTGGCTTTGTGCAAAGGGGGGGGGACTGTTATAGTGAAATCAGGGAAAACAAGAAGTGCCAAGTAGAGGCAAAGAGAAAATTCCAGAACTCTGGGGTCAGTGACTTTTCTGGTGACAGTTATTTCTTGGACTTACTCTCTGGAGGTACTGGCTCTCTCTGGAAACTTTGTCTGAGTGGATTATCCATCAAGTTTATCACTGGCCAGGAAGAGGTTGAGTCTGGTAAGTTACATAGGTGGACTGTGTAGTCAGATCCTTACTCCCTTTCCTTTTGGATTTTATGTTGCTAAGACTCTACTGGATTCCTGCCAGACCCTGAGGACAACAGTTGTGAGATCTCCCCTGCGGACCCAGTGGACCTGTCTATTATCCAGCTTTTTCTTACTCTTAATACTACCAAAGGAGGGTGTGGGGGAGTTCTGGTTAGGACTTAATACAGATAGCTGGGGAACTTGAGGTATAGATCAGTGTAGAAACATCTACTGGAAACCTGTTGGACTTTGGTGGAAGGGATTTAGTTCTACCCAGTTAGATCATCCCACTCCCTTCCCTTCCCTGTCTCAGTTATATAATAAACCCTGTTTAACATTTTATTGTTACCTTGTGAGTCTCTTTCTGAATCCTTTCCCAGATCTAAATGATTTTAATAAATGGCCCAAAGGACTATTACATCAAGAACCTAGAAACCAATCTAATCCCTCTTTACCATTTTACCACCAACCCACTAATATTTTATTTAGTTACATATTTCACTACAGACAGAGCGAGTCATGTGGAGACAGCTAAAAACAGAGACAAATCAATATAGCCTGGGTGAAGAAAAGCCAACTTCCCCAGGCAGTCCTTTCTAGGGAAAACAGCCAAGTCATCGGAGGATCGAGAAAGCATCAGTACACAGTCCACATCACTTGTTTGATCTTGTTAGGGCCCACTAACTGCTCCAAGACTTCTCGGGAATGATCTGTTATTAGGGGGAACTTGTGAAAGAGTAAAATGTGTATCTGAGGGCAGCACGTGAGGACGGCTTCCACGGCACCGTCGGTCAGGTTCACGCAGTGCCCCATGTGAATCTCCTCTAACTTCTTAGTGCAGAGTCCACTCACAAGCGAAAGCACCCCACCGTCAGTCACCTGAGTGGCAGAGAAGTCCACGCTCTGCAGGAACGGGCAGTGCTCTCCGAGGGCCCATAATGACATGTCCGTGATGCCCAAGCAGCCGCCAAAGTCCACTATCTTCAGCAGCTGACAGTTGAGGGTGAGAGCAAGCACGCTGTCATCTGTGAGATTGCAGCACCTTTTCAGAGAGGCCTCATAGAGGAAGGCGCAGGACGAGGCAACCACTTTAATCCCTTCTGAAGTGATGGAAATACAGTTTTCTCTGGAGGAATTTAAATTTAATTTCTTCAATTTCCTGCAGTTACAAAGCCACAACAAGGCAGTATCTGAGATGTTGCAGCTGGGGAGGTCCAGAGACTCCACTTCGGGGAGCAAAATCTCACTAATGTTGGAATTGGTTATTCGCCCTTGAAAATTCATAATTTTAATCATCTTGTCCTTTATATTAGGAGGCGAAAGTTTAATGTCTGTGATGTATCTTGAAATATTCTTCACCAAGCACCAAAGGCCCAGGTCCAGGAGGTGGCTGACCCACTGGGAATAAGGCATGGTGGCCTAAAGAAGTTGGGCCTGGCCCAGATCTTCGGATCTTCGGATCCGATTCCTTTGGCTCTCCAGGGACCCGGCCCATAAATGCATTTTCTTTTGAGGTCATAAATATTCATAATTTCTTTTACTATAAACACTCCATGAAGGAAAAAAGAAAAGAGTTAAATTTCCCTGAAACTATAAGGATGATATTAGAAAATAAGTATTGGCTTATTAGTTTAGAGATAAGAAGTAGAGAAGCTGGCTTGACAAAGAATTGGAGTTTCAAACAGAGCTGAGCCAGAGTGTCAGTTTCAAGTCTACTGGTTTTTCTGTAACAGTTATTCTCTCTGAGGGTGGCAGTTGGATTCTGGCAGTTGGCAGTCACTCACAGAGACTCTCTGAGAGCGTGGAGGAGGTGACTTCTTTTCTCTCTCTCTCTCCTTTTCTCTCTCTCTCTCTCTCTCTCTCTCTCTCTCTCTCTCTCTCTCTATCTGAGATAGAAGGAAAGGAGGGAAAGACCCGAAGGAGCTTAGTGTTTTCTTTTTCTGACTTGAGAAACACTATTGACTATCTATTACTCTTTTATAGATTGTTTTAATTCTGAGAAGACCAAAGAAAACCCTGGTCTTTGGTTTGGACTCTGAGTCTGTTAAGGCTCAGAATCCCAACTTGGTTCTTGCTGAGACTCAGCCAGCTAGCCTTTGTTATTGTTATAACTTGGAGGTGAAGTTAAGAATTATAAGGATAATAGTGTTAGTTTATATAGAATAGTGAAAATTTAGGTTAGTTATATCAGGAAGGATCAGTGTAGCCTGTGGACACAGGAGAAGCAGTTCCTTGCGGAACCAGGGAGTTTTATTTGGGTAGAGTTGGAATCTCTTAGAGTTAGAAATTTTTTTTATCCTTATATATTCTCAATAAATAGTTTATTTTTTATAACAAGAGACTCTTTAGCTTCCTTGAGCCTGGTCCTGAAGAGAAGTTCACTTATGAACTTCACTTCACTGATATAAACTAAGGATAATTTGTGAGTGCAGCAAGCAGAGTATTAAAATCAGTTTATAATCAATAATCACTCCATTGCTGTATTAGTTTTATAGTTGCCTTTTATTTTTACAGTTTGAAGGGAGGGTCAAAACATTTTACGTGGTTTTTCCAGAGTGAAGGGGGCCCCAATCCCCCATGATGTAGAAGGGATATCTGTATTTTGATTTTGGAGGTGTGTAAACTTATAGACACATAGAATGTTATAATTAGTTAATTGTACAATGAATGATAACCTTAATATCCTAGAGACTGGGAAAAGCTTATTCTTTTCCTACATTTAAAAAACAAGCACGAAGATCTTTTTCCTTTTCTTTCGCATGATCAAATCCTAATGAATACTGTATGTAATTAATTTAAAAGACATGTAATAATATTATTCTGATATAAATGAGCCTAATAAAATGAATAAGGCTATCATAAAAATACATTGCATACACAGCAGATTGTATACATTCCAGTCTAAGTTTTTGAGTTAAATATGACACCTAACCATTGGTGGTGCTGTTCCAAAAGCACTATTTGTTCCTGGGGTAGAATCACATATTGCCAGGTAAACTCAGAACAAGTCACCTCACATCTCTAGGACTTCAATTTTTCTATTTAGGGGAAGAATGGGGATAGGATGAGAAAACCTCTAAATTCTCTTTCAGTTCTAAATGCTATGAATTTTTGCATTGAGGAAAATATAAAATAAATTCTTTATTCATTGTAGTATTTTGAAGGGTTGATTATTTTATTGCTATTGTGAAAATCTTTTTTGAGGAAGAAAAAATAAAGGTGAGCAGTCAGTAAATGAAAAGAAAAGTAGAAGGGGGAAGATTTATTTGTGTTCATCTTTATTATTCCTTAATTGTCTAATGAAATAAAGACACCTAGCCTGGCCAAGACTGTTTTTATTTTTATGCTCATTGACATATTGAAAAGACAACGAACAGCAAAAATGTCTGATAATATCATCTAGAACACCACTGATAGTATGAATGGGGCTTGGATGTTCATCCACAAAGACATGAGGAGAAACTCATGATGATACTACAGTTTGATAAGCTAAGGACAACAGGGAGAGAAGAAACATTATTTTTCCCTTCCAAAAGCAAGGTCTTTTTGATAGCATTTCTGAAGGAACAACAAAATATGATCTAAGCTCTTCCGTTAAAATATTAATGAATTGAGAAATTTCATTTCAATATTAACATATTTGTTTTCATTTTTACAGATTTATGCATATTTGACTGAACCTTCCTCCAGGGAGAAAAAATGGGAACTACAAGCACTTCGATTTTTATCAATTAACTCAATAATTGATCCTTGGATATTCGTCATTCTTAGGCCTCCAGTTCTGAGGCTGATGCGTTCAATACTATATTGTGAAATTTCATTGAAAGCACAAGATGCTCCACCAACATAGTGACCTTTATGCATAATGGTTACCAATATCACAAAACACCTGGAAATCAAATTTGAAATAGTTCCTTGGGGATATGGAGAAAAATAAAAGGGGAAGGAAAAAGATAGGAGAAAAGAGAGGAAAGAAAAAGATGAGAGAGAAAAGGAAAAGAAAAAGGAGAGAAGAGGAAAAGAAAGTGCTTAATGCTTCTTTAGTAAACAAAAATAACTTTGAACAATAGACTAGACTACAAATCCGTTGAAAGGCTGTGTGAAATTTTCCCAAAGGGATTCAGAAAATCTTTCTAGAGTAAGTAAATTGTGTGGACTTTAGGGAAAAAAATAAACACCAGCAACTGAAAATCTTGATGCAAACTTGGTGACTATATTCAGTTACCTTTAAATTTCAGTTTTCCTTTGAATTAAGAATACAGGGGGCAGCAGGGGGGCTCAGTGGATTGAGAGACACGCCTAAAGACAGAAGGTCCTTGTTTCAAATCTGGCCTCAGACACTTCCTAGCTGTGTGACCCTGGGCAAGTCACTTGACCCCCATCGCCTGGCCCTTACCACTCTTCTGCCTTGGAGTCAATACTGTGTATATTGTGTATTGACTCCAAGACAGAAGATAAGGGTTTAAAAAGAAAGAAAGAAAGAAAAAAGAATACATGCAGTCTTAAAATTTGCTTTTAAAATGTTATTTGTTATTCTATATTAATTACTATTTTGTGGTTAAAGAGATAAAAATAAGATAAAGTTAGATAATGCATTTTATTGCACATTTCACCATGTGGCTATATTGAAATTATTTGTTTAACCAACCAACTTACAGTTTTAAGTCAATCATATATCCCAGCCTTATCTTTCTCAGGTCCAAAAATTAAAAAAAAAAAAAAAAAGATTTCTGCTACCCAAGAAGATTCCATTCTGGAGTTTCTACAGTTTTGCTCCCGGAATTTTATTTTCATCTGCAGCTTACATGCATAAATTCCTTTTCAACATATCCCAAAGTTTTGAATTTTTTACATATATTTTTTCTCTAATCACTAGTGAATATTCTTCTTTCCTTTTCACTTACTCTAAAACTGATTACAAATAAAAACTCATTAAGTGCAAAGGCTATGTCTTAACTTGTGTATCCCAATACATAGTAGGCCTTATTGTTGACTGTGGCAGAAAGGGCACTTAATAAATCAGAACTGATAATTCAAGGAACATAAATCAGGCAGATAACTCAAACCAAATGACCCCACAACTATATCTTTTAAGAGGAGCTCATCCCTGAACTACTCAGGGTGCTAATGCCCCTCAGATGAGAGCCCAATGAACTACCAAAAAATTATCAAAGTGTGCAGGGAGTGGGGTGGGGTTGGGGCACGGGAATCAGAGCATACAAACTTTGATTTTTCCAGACCCTGATGTCTTACTGTCCTTTGTCCCTATCCACTGCCCACCATGCTGATGAGCCTCATGTAATATTAAAAGTTGGTGACCTTGAGTATTTATTTGGATCCTCTGTCCCTCAGTTTTTCAGTATAAAAAAGGCAGTGATAGTGGAAGTACTTAAGTTCTATAATTGTTCTAAGAATCTATCTGTATTCTTGAGATTGTATTAAAATGGAATGGGTATTGATTCAGGTATCAGAGGCCAATATTCAAAGTTGCTTCTGAAGCTTACTATCTATGTGACCTTGGGTAAGTTATTTTTCTTCTTTGGACCTCACTTTCATATAAAAATAAGGGAGTTAAGAGATTGTAGGAAAATGGTGACATGTCAGTACTTAGAAAAGCTCAGTTACCCTACAAACACTGAAGAAAACAGGTTAAAAATAGATGAGAATGAACAATGATAAAAGAAAACAAAATAAATCAACTAAAAATTCTGCTATTCTGCTATTCAACTCAGTAAAGCATAAAAAGATTGCTAGAATTTAACAGACCTGGGGAGCAGAGAGAAACAAGGCAAAATAAAAAACAATCTGTCTATAGTAAGAAATAAAACTGGGCCATTACCTAGAGCAGAAAGGGGAAGATTCTTTGATCTTATTCTCAAATGCAGCAGGCAAAAGATAGGGCCAAACCAAAGGCAAGTTTGGTAAAGTACATCTCAAGTTGGTGAGTTCTTATCTGATGCAGTAAATGAGGCCAGCCTAGCTCAGTGAAGTGTGAACCATAGCAGGAGACTAGGAAAGACCAGTATCTGGACAGATTAGGCCTGAACCAAAGCAGAAAGTAAGGCCAGACAATTTAGGGTCTCATCAGACATCAAAATCAGGACCAAAGAAGAGTTTTCTATACCATACAGTAGTATAAAAGTCTGACCAAAACATGTTACCTATTTGGAAGCTGAAGCCAGAGATATACATGAATAAAACAAATAAATAATAAAAACAGAAGAATTCTGTTTCTGTAATGAGAAAAACTCTAGGAATCAACTCAGAAGTAGAGATTAAATCCACAGGTCTAAGTAGAGCTTAAAAAAAGGGAGGGGGTGTGTGGTTCCTGTCCATAAAGACTAGAAGAACAGCTGGGAAAAAATTAAATAAGTAATACAAAATGAAATATTTAGGAAAGAACAATTCAGATATTATGGAGCCTCAGTCAAGATTACACAGGATCTGGCAGCCTCCACACTAAAGGATTGGTATATGATATTCAGGAAGCCAAGAGAACTGGGTCTACAACCAAGAATCACCTACAAATCAAAACTTATTATATACTTTAAGGAGAAAATGTGGGTATTTAATAAAATAGATTTCCAAGCATTCCTGAAGAAAAGACCAAAATTAAACAGAAAATTTGATGTCCAAGAACAAAATTCAAGAGAACTGTAACTCTTAAAAATTGTATTCATTACCATAATAGATAGAAGAAATATACATAGGTAGAGGTTGTGGGATTAAGATTTTTAAGATGATATATTAAAAAAAAGGGAAAAAAAGAGGTTTGTACTAAGAGAAATGTGAAGGAAGAGGTAAGCCCTAACCCTAACCCTAACTTTATCTTTAAATCTACACTAGCCCATACCATAAACCAAACCCTAACCTGAAGCCTAAACCTAAATGTATCTCTACCCCAAAAGTAAGTCTTATCATAACCCTAACACAACACTAAAATTGACCTAAATTCAAGATTATTTTAACCCTAACCCTAACCTTAATAAAAACACTAAGGAAAACCATAACACTAATACCAAACCTATGTCTACCCCAATTCTAAACCCAATCCAAACCCTAATCTGAAACCCAACTGAAAGTGCAACTCGATCTTCAGCTCTACCTCAACACTAACCCTATCTCTAAATTCGAGCTAATTCTAGCTGTAAACCAAAAGCAAACCCTCACTCTAAGTCTAACCATAACACTATCCCAAACATTATATATTCCATCCCTTAACCCTAAGGCTAGTACTAAGCCTAACCTTAACCCTAACAAACCTAATCTCTAACTTGTTACTAACCTTAATCCAAAACATAATCCGAACCTTTTTCATCATTTTTAGGAACAAAAACTTCCCACAGAATATTGTTTCATAAAAAGGCTTTACCCAAAACATTTTTAGGACATTTTTACAAACACAAGCAACTGAGGAAAACTGACAATAACTTAAAAGAGTCTGGGTCATTTGGTCATAACATTACAAAAGGTTCTTTTTTTCATCAAAATAATCAATAACTCAAATATTATTATGAAGGAAGCTTTTTACAAGATGTCTTTATTTGAGTCTTAGAGAAAACACCCTAACCCTAAATTCGTGCAGGCAAACTCACAAGCATGTCTTTTATGGCTGCTTTTCCTCAGTGGACCTAATTTGTCTTGGTTGTTCCATGAACAACAATTCTAACACCAACCCTATCCCTATCACAACCCTAAACCTAACCTAACAGTAAACTTATCCCTAATCAAAGTTGATTCTAACCCTAAGCCTAACCTTAATAATAAAAATAATGAAAATCATAAGACCAATACAAAAGCTATCTCTAACACTAATCCAAAGCCTACCTCAAACTCTAGTCCAAACCCAACAATAAATTTATTTCTAAATCCAAGCAGATTCTAAACTTACCTTAACTCCAAATCTAACCCTTCCCCTAAACCAGTGATGGCAAAATTTTTAAAGAGGGGGCCAAAGGAAAGGAAATGCTCATCTGTCAGTCTATTTCTAAGGCAACTCTTTTGAAGTTTCATTGTATTCTACTCATTGTATTCATCATATTAAGAATAATGGCACAGCTGGATAGAACATTTCAGGGGGCCACATCTGGCCCGTAGGCCATAGTTTGCCCATCACTGCCCTAAACATAACCCTAAGCCAAACTCTAAGTCTAATCCTGACCCTAAATGACCCTATCTCTAACTCATCACTAACCCTAACCCAAACATGGTACCCTAATCCTAACACTAAATTTAACTCTAACACTATCCCTAAATTCCCATTGATTCTAACCCTAAGTGTAACCCTAACCAACACCAATCCTAACTTTCTCTGTAACTCTAACTTAACACAAAGCTTTACTAGCATTTCAACCTTATTCCCAATACAAACCATTATCTAAGCATTAACCTAATATGAATTGAGCTTGCACTCAAACGTTAAGGTTAACTATAACCCCAACCATAAACCTATCTCTAAAACAACCTCATTCCTACCCAATCCTAACCCTAACCTTAACAATAACACTAATGCAAACCATAACAATAATACAAATCTATGCCTAGCCCAACTCTAACCCTAACCTAATTGCTAGCCCTTACCCAACTCTAGTCATAGTTTTAATTTCCAGGCCATTCCAACTCTATCCCTAATCCTAACCCTAATCGTAACCTTAACACTAACCCTATCCCTAACCTTAACCTTAACTTTAATGATAACACTAAAGCAAACCATAAAACCAGTATGAATCTATGCCTAGCCCAATTCTAACCCTAACCCTAATACTAACTCTAACACTAACTCTAACCCTAACCCTAATTGTAACCCTACCACTAATCCTAACCTTAACCTTAATGATAATTCTAACTCAAATCATAAAATCAATACAAATCTTTGCCTAGTCCAACTCTAATCCTAACTCTGAACCTAACCCTAAATTCTAAAGTAATCTTAACACTAACCCAAACCCTAAAACTTCCCCAAACGTAATCCAAACTCTAAAACTAATCCTAACCGCAAACGATATTATCGCTAACTCATCATTAACCCAAAAGTGTTAATCTAACCCTAACACTGATTTTAACTCTAACACTATCGTTAGACATACTCTAAATTCCCACTGATTCTGACCCTGAGTGTAACACTAACCAACACTAACCCTAACTCTTTCTGTAACCATAACTTAACACAAATCATTACCAGCATTCCAAAATTATTCCCAACATTAATCATTATGTTAGCCCTAACACTGATCCTAGCATGTACTAAAACATTAAAGTTAACAATAACCGTAATCATAAGAGTATCACTAAAACTAAAGCAAAATGTAACACCAATACTAAATCCATCTCTAAACCAACTCTATCCCTACCCCAACTCTAACTCCAATCCGAACCCTAAACCTTAACCCTAACTCTAACCCTAAACCTAAATTCCAGCAATTCAGAACAAATCTATGCCTAGTCCAACTTTAACCCTGACCCTAACTTAACCATAACCTTAATGATAACACTAATGCAAACCGAAACACGAATGTAAATCTATACCTAGCCCAACTCTTACCCTAACCCTAAACCTAACCCTAACCCTAACCTTAACCCAATCCCTAACCTAACCTTAATGATAACAGTAATACAAAGCGTAACACTAATATAAATCTATGCTTAGCCCAACTCTAAACTGAACTCTAATCCTAACCCTAACCATGACCCTAATTCTAAATTCTAAACCATTGGTTCCCAAACTTTTTTGGCCTACCATCCCCTTTCCAGAAAAAAAAATATTACTTAGGGCCCCCTGGAAATTATGAAACTATTTATTCCCCAACCCCAATCTTAATCCCAACCTTATCACTAGGCTTAATCCAACACTAAACGTATCTCTCAATTCCGGTTGATTCTAACCTTAACCCTAAAAATGACCCCAACCCTAAACGTTGTTAAAAAAAAACACAACACAAGCCATAATACTAACAACAGTACTATCCCTACCCTAATCCCAACCCCAAACACAACCTTAACCATAACCCTAACCTCTAACCCTCACGTAACCCCCATCCTAACCCTAACCTAAAGCTAAGCATAATGATATCCTAAATTCTACAATAACCTGGAAATTTAAGATAGGGCTAGAGTTGGATAAGGCCTAGTGATTGGGTTAGAGTTGGACTAGGCTTAGATTTGTATAAGTGTTACAGTTTGCATTTTTGTTATCATTGAGGTTAGGGTTAGGGTTGGGGGTAGGGTAGTGCAACATGGAAAATGGCAGGGTGGAATTCCTGCAAGTTACATGGTCAAGCCTCACCCACAATTCCAGGGGACCGCACCCCCCCCCCCCACTCTGGGTGAGGGAACAGTTTGAAAGCAGTTAAATAGTTGATTCCTGGGGGTTGTAGTAATCAGGTCACTGTTCCTGGTTTTGGGATCGCCTTGGTGGCCATAGTGGCAAAAGCCATTTTGGTTTCTTCTCAGGAGTTTGCCTGTCTAGCAGAATTAGACCTTTCTTGCAATAGCATTTTGTTATTCATTTAGTTATTTTAGATATTAGAAGTGATAATTACAGGCTTGAGGACAAGCTAGCTAAAAGTCTGCCACTCCCTCCTGGTGGGGAGGGGCAGTTTCTACCTAGCAGTTCTGGGCTTCCCAGATCTTATCCAAATCCTTGAAACCCCTTCACTGCCTTCCCTTCTTCTTTTATCAGTAAAAACTTCATCTTTTAGTAGCTGTGTCTGGCTGTTATTTTGGGCATACCCACAGCTACCCTAAAGCTTGGTTCCTTTCAGTTGCCAGCCAAAGAAGTCAGATCCTCATCTGTCCCTGATAACGACAAGACATCAAGCTTCTCCTATTGTCCCTCAGTCAAACCTGTAGGGAATATAAGTTGGGAAAGTGAACATCATTAGAGATTTACCTTGCTGAGCCTTGCCAGAAGACATCAGTCCTGCCTCCATTTCCAACTGATTTCTAACTGCTTGGTGGGAGGGGTGAAGAGTAAGGAGTACCTACCCCTCCCTACTCACTCTAGCCTGTGTGTGTGAGAGGAGTGAGTCCTATAGGTTTCTTGTTTCAGGCCAACTCTTCAGCTTCCCAAACATCTCTGTTAAGATCAACATAACAGGGGCAGCTGGGTAGCTCAGTGCATTGAGAGCCAGGCCTAGAGACAGGAGGTCCTAGGTTCAAATCTGGCCTCAGACACTTCCCAGCTATGTGACCCTGGACAGGTCACTTGATCCCCATTGCCCACCCTTACCACTCTTTCACCAAGGAGCCAATACACAGAAGTTAAGGGTTTAAAAAAAAATTAAAAAAAAAAGATCAACATAACAGTAGTGATAGGGTTGTTTTAAAGATAGGTTTAGTATTTTAGTGTGTGCTTGATTTGTATTGGTTAGTGTTTGTATTGGTTAGTGTTAAGATAATAATAGTGTTGGGAATAAGGTGGGAATGCTGGTAAGAATTTGTGTTAAGTTAGGGTTACAGAGAAGGTTAGGATTGATGTTGGTTCTTCTTACATACAGTTAGGGTTAGAATCAGTGGGAATTTAGGGTAAAGGTTAGAGATAGTATTAGATAAAGTCAGTGTTAAAGTAACATATTTGGATTAGAGTTAGTTATGACGTCAGGATAGGGATGTTTAGGATTAGGATTACGTTTAGATTTCAGTTTAGGGTTATGGGAAGGATTAGGGTTAGAGTGAGTGTTAAAGTTTGTTTAGAATTTAGACTTAGTTTTAGAATTGGGTAGGCATAGATTTGTATTAGTGTTAAGGTTTCCGATTATGTTATCATTGAGGTTAGGGTTAGGGTTAGGATTAGTGCTAGGGTTAGGTGTAGATTTGTATTAGTGTTTCAGTTTTAAGTATTGTTATCATTGAGGTTAGAGTTAGTGATTGGGTAGTGACAGAGTTATTTTAAAGGTAGGTTTAGTATTCCATTTTGCATTCATTTTATCATTACTCTTATAGTTAGTTATGGTTAACCTAAATGTTTTAGTGCATGTTTGATTCCTTTTAGGATTCGTATTAAAATAACAGTGTTAGGAATTCTGGTAAGGATTAGTGTTAAGTTAGGGTTATAGAGAAGGTTAGGATTGCTGCTGGTTCATGTTACACTTAGAGTTAGAATTGGTGGGAATTTAGAGTAATGGTTTTTGCGATAGTGTTAGTGTTAAGGTAGTATATTTGGATTAGGGTTAGTGATGACTTCAGGATAGGGATGTTTAGGATTAGGTTTATACTCAGGATTTAGAGTAAGAGTTAGTGTCAAGGTTAGTTTAGAATTTAGGTTTAGGGATAGATTTGGCAAGACATAGATTTATATTAGTGTTATGGTTTGTGTTAGTGTTATCAATGAGGTTAGGTTTAGGGTTTCAGTTGGGGTAGGGATAGGGTTATTTTAAAGGCACATTTATTATTAGTGTTCCATTTTGCATTAGTTTTATCATTACTCTTATTGTTAGAGTTTTAGTATGTGCTTGATTTGTTTTAGGATTAGTGTTAAGATACCAGTTAGTGTTGAGAATAATGTGGGAATGCTGGTAAGGGTTTGTGGGAAATTAGGGTAAAGTTTAGCAATCATGTTAGAGTTAACTTTAGTGTTGTGGTAGTATATTTGGAATAGGGTTAGTGATGAATTTGGGATAGGGATGGATAGGGTTGGGATGAGGCTAAGATTTCAGTTTAGGGTTAGGGGAAGGATCAAGGTTAGAGTGAGTGTTTTGATTATTTTAGAATTTAAGGTTAGGGTTAGAGTTGGGTAGGCATAGATTTATATTAGTATTATGGTTTATGTTAGTTTTATCATTGAAGTTAGGGTTAGGGTTTGGGTTGGAGTGTTGTTTTAAAGATAGTTTTAGTATTAGTGTAACATTTTGCATTTGTTTTATCATTACTATTGTAGTTAGGGTTATAGTTCAAATTGATGTTTGAGTCCGTACTCAGTTCATATTAAAGTTTACTATTAAGATAACAGTTAGTATTGGAATAAGGTTGGAATGCTGGTAAGCCTTTGTGTTCAGTTTAGAATTTAGGGTTAGGGTTAAGTTGGGCTAGGCATAGATTTGTATTAGTGTTATGGTTTGCATTAGTGTTGTTATTGAGTTTAGGGTTAGGGTTGGGGTTGGGGTTAGGGTTAAGTCTGGAAATTTAAGCTAAGCTTAGAGTTGGAGAAGGGCTAGTGATTGAATTAGGATTAGAGTTGGGCTAGGTATAGGTTTGAGGGGAGCATAGCTCACAGAATGGCTGGCACACTGCTGGAGGGGAACAGAGCTGGAGGGGAGCAGAGGGATGGGGCCACTTTCCTACTGCTCTCATCACCCTCCCCTCTGCCCTGCAGTCCAATGGGAGTGCTTCCTCTCTCCTCTGTCTGGGGTAATGAGAGGGGTGGGGAGGGTGAGTTGAGGGGTCTAGGTGTGGCACTTGGTTTCTGTGGGAGGCAGGCATGGCACTTAGTCTGGGTGGGGTGGGGTAGTGACACAGCTTGGCACTCCATCTCTAAATGGTTTGCCATCACTGCTTTAGACTGAACAATAAACCTTAAAGTACTCAATGATCTTAGCTTAGATAAAATTAGTAGATATAATCCAATCTTCTCCCATTGTAACTAGGTCTCTTCCAGGGAGTCCAGATGGACTCCTCCTTCCCTTGTCTCTATTGTATGCCAATCAATTGTCCTTTATGTCCTTTATTCCCCAGAAGGTATATAAGACCCTAAGTCCTTATCCCCTTTTGAGGTGCATTTTCTTGGAGACAGTGTTCCCAGAGTCCCAAAGCTTGCTTCTGTATTGGCCAATTAAAGTACTGTCTTTCTTGTCCCAATTAAAACCTTGTTCTTTATAACTGCTTTAGTGGTCCTGTTTTTCTAGGTTGACACAACCTTATACAGAGATGACCTAATTGTTTTTTAATTTTATTTTTCTTATACCAATTAGATGATCCTCAAAGGAGTCTCTTTTGTTATGCTAATTTTGCTATTCTTTAATTCCCATTATAAAAACAAATCCTTAAACACATGAGAGGACAAGACAAAATGACTACATCGAAAGAAATAGACAAAACAAACTCACAGCAAAATAAACACACAGTTGTGAAATAGCAAAGTCTCAGTGATCAATCTTAAAAAAAAAACCAAACAAACAAAAACAAAAACAAAAACAACCCAAAATGCTTTTCTCCTCTCCACATCCTCTATGTGGAGAAGTTAAAGAAATATTTTGCTGATTCAAATCCCAGTTAATGAATACTATTACAATTACATTACAAATCCATTACAATTGATTGATCCCATACAAGGATAGGAAATGACTTTCAGATATGCTTTCTAAGATTTGAAGGTAGAGCTTTCAGTGAATGAGTTCACAGAGCCATTCTTGCTTACTGGTAAGTATGACTATCAATTGGCAAATTTGGAAATTATTTTCCCTTCAATAACACATGAAGGTGTTGCTATTTTCATTCTGGCCACTAGATGTCGCCAGAGAATTGCTAGGCCCCCCCCCCCTTCCCCATAGACAGGCACACAATTTAGAATAGATTTGAAAGTTGTTCTGTAAATTACAGACTCTGGATCCCCAAATCAAGTCTAAATCCTGAAAAACACCATGACATGGTTGGGGATATAGGGCATCCCACAATCTCTCATAAATGGAGGGTATCAAAAACTAGTGCACATTCAAATTGCTGAACTATTTCTTTATCCTATTTTGAGAAACCTTTCTTGATTAGGATGTCTTCAATTAGAAGTCTATTCTAGAAAACCAACTTTTACAGACTTTTTAGGGGAAAAAAATTTAAAAACTCACTAGCTAACAAAAATATTCTTAGTACATATTTCCTGTTCCAAATTACCAGGTAAAAAAGTTATGGGGTTCCTTCCTCCAGTAGTGGAGATGGAGAGAACAGGACAAGCAATGAACCTACCAGCCACATGCTCAACTCTCACCTCCTAACCTGCAGACAAAGCTATTCCGCCCCCACACTTATTTCTTGCCCAAGGCTTTTTGTTCTCGATAGTGTTCAGGAAATCTATGTGAATTAAGGAAGTGTTCACTCAGCTTCCTGTTGCTTAGAACATGGATGCAAACCTCCAAGGCTCTTGGTTATAGTTTCATGCTAGCCTGTCTCAACACATACCATCTCCATTCTGTAAATTTGATAAAGTCCTAATTACTGTCCAGCTTCCCTCAATGCTGTAATCCTGTGGGGGCAAAAATGCTAGCAGTGATTTGGCTCTTCTACCATTCTTGGTAATGGCACCTGTGACAGTTCCTCTGCTTCAGTAGTCGTTTTGTCTGGGAGGACCAACCCCAAAGTCATCAGGCTGAGAGAGAACCAAAGCCTTGGGTTAGTATATCAGACTACGTGACATCCTCATATAGTGACACTGTAATTCTTAACAGGTTCAGACAAAACCACCTAAAGACTTGACTACTTGGGCTACCATGTTGTCAGTGAGTCAGTGTTCATATCAAATCTTGTTCTTGTTAAAATCTGTCCAATAAAGCTTTTCAAAGCTTTTCTAAAAGATATCTTGGAAGCAACTATCATAGGCCTTCCAGGTGGTATTCTTGGTTCTCATACTGTGTTATTTGGAATTTTGGGGGTTCATTTGAGCCTTAAAATATTTAGACATATGACAAAATTCCTGTGGACATTTAGGGGACTTTGAAACTACATTTCCCATGATTCAACAGGTTCCCAGTTTTACGTGGTGACGTAAGCCAATGTAAAGCAGAGCTTAAATAGAGAGGACTTGACTGGGATGCGCTCTTTGGTACGAAGGAGCCAGGTGGGAGAAGGTATGGCAGGGAATTTGAAACAGATCTTATCAGGCACATGGTCATCTTTATATTTTACCAACGTGGCATTAATTATAATATTCATATTTCTTTTAATATCAATCTACATCATTTTAATTAATAATAATACATAGGAGCCACTCTCTGAATAGCATAATGGAAGCAACTGCATGTGGAACCCGAGACAGAATCTTCAGTGTTGTATATACCCATGCCTATACCTCTGGCAGAGAAGTTGTGCACCCTACATTCCTTATACCTCAGCCCTCCTTCAGAACGAACAGCAGTTTGAAAGTGCCCTCCACAACCGTACCTGCAAATGTGAGGCATTTGATTCAACCAGGGGCTAGCCTGGTGGAGACAGTATGTTCATATAAATGTTAGATTCTCTGAATATATTCTTGATTCTCTGAGTATGTTCTTGGGACCTCCATTGGGTTTTTTCTACATTTCCTTTAACTTGAATTCTTCCTTATAGATGTCATCTGGGGTGATGGTAGAGCACTTGATATTTATACTATGTTTTTGAGTGTTATGTTATCAGAAAAATTGAGAGTCCAATTTCCAAACTTCAAGTGGTTGCCATAACTGTTACGAATAAAATTGATATAGATGGATATATTTAAAAATATTAGTTTTATTGTAATCCATATTGTTAATTAAGAAAGCCACATGCCTGCTAAGATCTGATTCAAAATGCCTACCATACCTTCACTCTTGCTGCTTCGTAGGAAAGAGAGCATCCCAATCAAGTTCAGAGACTTTATACCTCTGTCTACATAATCACACTTCCTGCCCCACCTGTATTACATAAGAAGAATCATGGGAAATGTAGTTTTCAAGTCCCCTAAGTTTATATCATGGACCTCAAAATTAGTTTGATAAATTTTGTTATTGGGAGGTAGTTAATAATTAATATAATTAATGAGTAATTATATGAGTAGGGTGGTCATTTTAATTATACTTGTTCAGCTTATACATGAGTAATGTTTTTCCAGTTTTTCAGATCTGATTTTATTTGTGTAAGAGATCTTTTGTGATTGTGTTCATAGAGTTGCTGGGTTTGTTTTGGTATGTATTTCCCCAGGCATTTTATATGGCCTAGAGTTATTTGGATTTCTTAAATTATATTAAATCCCCCCCCAATTGCATGTAAAAATAATTTCCAACATTATAATTTTTATTTTTTAAAAGATATTTTATTTTCCAAATTATACATAACAATTTCGACATGTTTTCTGAAATTATAAGATCTGAATTGTCTTTCTCCTTCTCTTCCCTCCCCACTCCCAGATATGGTAAACAATTTTAGCTGAGTTATACATGTATTATCATGCAACATATACTTCCATATTGGTCATGCTATAAGAGAATACTCATATGAAATAAAAATCCCAAAATAAAAACACAAATAAACAAAAATGAAAAATAGTACACTTTGATCTGCATTCTGACCCCAACAATTCTTACTCTAGAAGTGGATAGCATTCATTGTCAGAAGTCCTTCAGAATTGTTCTGGATCACTGTATTGCTGAGATCAGCTAAGTCAATCACAACTGATCATCATACAATATTACTGATACTGTGTACAATATTCTGGTTCTGTTTATTTCACTCTGCAATAGTCCATGTAGGGTTTTCTAACTTTTTCTGAAATCATCCTGCTCATCATTTCTTATAACACTAATTTACTACAATTTATTCAACCATTCCCCAATTGATGGACACTCCCTCAATTTAAATTCTTTGCCACCACAAAAAGAGCTGCTATAAATATTTTTATACAAGCGTGCTATTCACACTTCCTTTTTAAAAATATCTTTGGGATACAGACTTAGCAGTGTTATTTGTCTTAAATTTTTTAAAAAGCATTTTAAGTCCCTAATTCTCTCTCCTCTCCCTCCTCTAGATGGTAAGCAATCTAATACAGATTTTACACATGCAATCAAGTAAAACATTTCCCCATATTAATCTTTTTGTGGAAGGAGACTTGGAAAAAATTAAGAATGTGAAAAAGAGTTCAGATGGCATTTTGTAATCATGAGTCCTTTGGGGTTGTTTTGGATCATTATAATGCTGAGAACAGCTAACTCATTCACAATTGCTCATTGTACAGTATTCTTGTTGTATACAAAGTTCTCCTGGTTTTACTCATTTTACTCTGCTTCAATTCATGTAAGTCTTTACAGGTTTTTCTGAGCTCCTCCTGCTCTTATAGCCCAATAGTATTCCATTAAAATCATATACTATAACTTAGTCATTCCCCAATTTTTGAGTATCTCTCACTTTCTAATTCCTTTTCATCACAAAAAGAGATGCTTTAAATATTTGTGTATCTGTAAGTACATATATTATACATTATATACATTATAAGTACATTATAAGTACAAACTTATTCATCCTTTTCTCTCTCTTTTCATTTTGTCCATTTTCAAAAGTGTTTAGCTTATGACTACCATATCCCCCAATTTGCCCTCTTTTCTATCAACTCCCTCCTTTCTCTTATCTATTTCCCTTCTGACTTTCCTATAGGGTAAAATAGACTTTTATACCCAGCTGATTGCTTATGTTCTTCTTTCTTGGAGCTATATCTGAGGAGAGTAGGGTTCTCCCCTCTCCAACTCCCCCATCTTCCCTGTCTCTTTTAAAGCTCTTTCATGCATCCAATTCTTTCCTTCTCCTTCTTCTCCTTTAACTTTAACTTTAATTTTTTAGATACCATTCCATCATATTGTGAAAATTTAACACTAGCCTATACCCCTTTCCTTGGCTTCTCAAGACAAAGATTGGATTTTTAAAAGGGAGAGTTTTGGGGGCAGCTAGGTGACTCAGTGGATTAAGAGCCAAGCCTAGAGATGGGAGATCCTGAGTTCAAATCTGGTCTCAGACTCTTCCTAGCTATGTGACTCTGTGCAAATCACTTAATCCCCATTGCCTAGTCCTTACCACTCTTATGCCTTGGAACTTATTATTTAGATTTTACTTTTTGGTTCTAGAATGTCAGAGCAGTTTTCTTTGATAGTTTATTGAAAGATAATGTTTAAGCTCTTTTTTGATCATGACTTTCAAGTAATCCAATAATTGTTAATTGTCCAAAATTTAAAAAACCAAAATTATTAAATTATCTTTCCTGTATCTATTTTCCAGGTCAGTTTTTTTCTAACAAGAGATTTGAAATTTTCTTTTATGTTTCATTCTTTTGAATTTGTTATATTGTTTCCTGTGGTCTTATGAAGTCATTAGCTTCAATTTGTCCAACTCTAATTTTGGAGGAGTTGTTTTCTTCTTTGGGGCTTTGTACTTCCTTTCTTAGGGAATTATTTTCCTGTTTCAAGTATTGTATTCCCTTTTTAAAAGCACTGTTTTTATCAGAAAGGTTTTTTTCCCTAAGCTGTTGATTTTTTCTATCATTTTCTTTTCTAACTTTTTAAAAAAAGTTTCTTATTACTTATTTTTCTCTCCTTTTTTAGAGCTTCTCTAGAAGTTGATTTTGAGGCTTCACATGTTTTCATTTTTATATTGCTCTCCCCGCTCAGCTTCTCTTTTGGTCATCTCTATTGTTGAAATTTTTTTCTAGCATCAGTCTTTCTCTGTCTTTTGTTAATTTGGGGATTATTTTTCCCCTTGATTTTGTCTATATGCCAAAACTTAGTTCCATTCCTGGGGAGAGAGAGTACTGTTCCACACTTGTATTTGTGCCTGAGATCAGCTCAGCTATCACGGTTCCTGGTTGCATTCCAGGTATAAATCCCACCTGACAAGTACACTATTTTGTGTTTACCTAATTTACTTATAGTTTCCTTCTTTATATTCAAGTCATTCACCCACTCTGAATTTATCTTGGTGTAGGGTGTGAGATGCTGATCTAAACCTAATCTCTCCCATATTGTTTTCCAATTTTCCTAGCAGTTTTTGTTGAATAGTGTATTTTTGTCCCAAAAGTTGGGCTCTTTGGGTTTATCATATGCTGTCTTGCTGACGTCACTTACCCCAAGTCTGATCCTCCTGATCCACTGATCCTCCTTTCTGTCTCTTAGCCAATACCATACCGTTTTGATGGCTGCTGTTTTATAGTATACTTTAATATCTGGTACTGCTAGGACACCTTCCTTCATGGTTTTTTTTTTATTATTTCTCTTGATATTCTTGACCTTTTCTTCCAAATGAACTTTGTTATATTTTTTTTAACATTTATTAATATACATTTTTAACATGGTTGCCTGATTCATACTCCTCTTATCCCCTTCACCCTCCCCCCCCCCCCGCATGCCCCCCACCTGTCCGGGTCCAGCCGGACACAACCGAGGGGTCCGGGGAAACGGCAACCTAAATACCCATAGGGGAATAAGAGGGGAGACCTTGCATGCAAGACAGAGTCGTTTTGATGGGTACAAGGCTCGTTTATTGCAGATCTATGACAAGGATATATAGGCAGAGGGCAGAAGGGGGTGGGCAGATACTAAGGGGGAAAGGAACGCGGAAAGGGAGCATAGAAAATCTCTGGTGGCGTCTTACTGTCTCCAAGCATGGCTGGGCCTATGATCAATATCTTATCTTAGAAGAGTGAATGATATCTATTCTTAGAAGAGTGACTATCTTTTCTTAAAGTCTTGGTCCCTAACACCCACTCATGGCCGATGCGCATTTCCACTAGTTTTGTCATGTGTCCTTGATCAAGACCAATTTCCAAATTGTTGGTAGTTGCATTGGTGTGGTAGTTTCGAGTCCACATCCCCAATCATGTCCACCCCGACCCATGCGTTCAAGCAGTTGTTTTTCTTATGTTTCCTCTCCTGCAGTCCTTCCTCTGAATGTGGGTAGCATCTTTACCATAAATCCCTCGGAATTGTCCTGGGTCATTGTATTGCTGCTGGTACAGAGGTCCATTACATTCAATTTTACCACAGTATATCAGTCTCTGTGTACAGTGTTCTTCTGGCTCTGCTCCTTTCGCTCTGCATCAGTGCCTGGAGGTCTCTCCAGTTTGCCTGGAACTCCTCCAGTTTATTATTCCTTTTAGCACAATAGTATTCCATCACC